>NC_072434.2:48027500-48362500 GCF_028878055.3 Symphalangus syndactylus | reverse complement strand
TTCAAAAACTAAGGACACCCAAATGGGTGGCTTTGGGGGTGCTGAAGACTAGGATGTAGCCCTCTCAGAAGTGTGGCCCTGAATTCCTGCTCTCCTAGGGGACAGCGTGGTGCTTCTCCAAGACTGCCCGAGATGTGTGTGATGGAGTGTCTGTTCCCAAAGCAAAGGACAGGAACAGAGAAGTGTGTGAGTATGTTTGCTCCGGAAACAGTAAGGGAAAAAAATCAGGAAATGAGTTGAAATATTTCATCTGTGATTAATCACTGGGAAAAAAATTTTCCAATAATTAGACCAAGTTAATGGGCCTAGCAAAGCCCACAGTCTCTGCTCTTCAGCTGTTAGTTATAAATGGAGCCACAGAAACCTCTGGGGCTGGAGGTGGGGCCCAAGAAAAGCCTCAGTGTTTACATTATTGTTTTAATATTTAGCAGAAAAACAGTACCGAAATCTTTGGTCATCATTCAGATGTTAGCATTCAGAGCCTTTATAGACTCAGCACTTGTTTTTATTTCCTGTCCTCCAATTTAAACAGAGACATCAGGAGGGAGGCTGTTGACAAGATGATGGTTATGCCAACTTCAAGCCTAGTGCTCTCCTAGGGGCTGCCAGGCCACCCCCACTGTAATCCTTCACCCGGGGTCCTGCATCTGGGCCTTTCCCTCTAACCTTCTAGACCCTTCCTTGAATTCATGTCTCTTACTCTTCTCTTCCTCCTCATGTTTCCCCTCCCAGTTGGGCTAGTCACATGTCATCATGTATGTTGAAGTATTTTGTGATTGGTATTGAAGAAAAAGAGCCCCCACTTCTTAAGTATTTCCTGGGTATTTTATAGGTTTTACTTAATTTAATCCTCACCACAAGCCTATGAGGAAGATTCTATTATCTCCTTCCCAATGAGATATCTTTATCCTGGTCAGGAGGCTAAATAACTTCCCCAAAGTCACAGATCAGACATTCACACCTAGGTTTCTAGAATTCTAAAACTCATGATCATACTGATTGACTTATGCTGTTGTTGTCACTATGAATAATAATTACTGTTAATAGTTAATGTTATTAAAGACAAGTCTAATAATTCTTTTGAAGATCTTAGCTATCTGTCATGTGAATTGTTAGCCCTCCAAAGAACAGCGTATCATAATAAGCAAATGCAAGTTCCCTTTAAGATTAGCCATAAGAGGCCGGGCGCGGTGGCTCACACTTGTAATCCCAGCACTTTGGGAGACCAAGGCGGGCGGATCACGAGGTCAGGAGATCGAGACCATGGTGAAACCCCGTCTCTACTAAAAATACAAAAAATTAGCCGGGCGTGGTGGCGGGCACCTGTAGTCCCAGCTACTCGGAGAGGCTGAGGCAGGAGAATGGCGTGAACCCGGGAGGCGGAGCTTGCAGTGAGCCGAGATTGTGCCACTGCACTCCAGCCTGGGCGACAGAGCGAGACTCCATCTCAAAAAAAAAAAAAAAAAAAAAAAGATTAGCCATAAAAATCTGAAAGTGTCAATCACCTATACCAGATAATGTCTTTTGACGGTCAGTATGCTCCCCATCACTGTCTTTTGTACCACAGACACTGAAAACCTAGAAATTAGATTTCCCAGAGTCCCTTCCAGCAGGGGCTCTGCCAATGAGAGAAATTCACATGACATTTGGAAGATGAATAAGGGGAAGACATTGTTTTCTGGAGGCAGCTGTGGGGTTTCTAGGTACCATCCGGAGAATCGTCACTAGATGCTACGGGTAGCCTAGATCCTGGTAGCAGCTTTGCCAGGATTCCTGGTAAACAGATTCCTTGGTAGTGAGTAGCAGTCTTCCCAATCATTGCTCCCCAGCCCTTCCAAGGATTGTGTAAGCCTCTATCTCCTCATACTAAACTCGCTTCCAACCTGAAATGCCTACAGTAACTTCTATTTTCCTGATAACCACGACTGATATCTTGCCCAAGGTAATGAATCATTAATAATAAAATTAAAGCAATAAAAAAGATACATTGATTACCTACTATGTTCAAGACATTGTTTTTGGTGTTTGAATAGTAACGTTAATAAGAAAGAATCCTTTCCTTTGAAGAAGTTAATGTTTTTATGCTTCTAAAATATTCATTGAATAAATGAATACAAACAGTGAGAGAAAGAGAAATTTAGAAACTCTATTGTCCAGAACAATAGAATAAGTTTGGACTAGAGGGCAAGAAATAACTGGGATCACGTCCTGGTTCTTCAATCCACTTACTGTTTAACTACTGACTGTCACTGCAGAGCCTCTTAACATGTTTTCCTACCTTTAGTCTCACCCTGTGGAAGCTATGTGGGTTTTGGATTTGGGTGGACCAAGATCAGCCACTCCTTAATGGTTATTGACATAGACTAATATTTTCCATCTGTAAAATAGGTTTTAAAGGCACCAAAATGAGAACATAAAGACAGAAGTCAAAATTGTTCAGTTTCTGAGCAGCAAAGCATTTAATGAACGTGGCCTATAGTGAAAAGTTTTAATTCTTTCTTCAGGTCTTCCTCAGATATTTAAGGATCTCTGTGATGGTTGGCCTCCAAGGCCCCCAGTGATTCTCACTTCCGGGTATTCATACCCTTGTATAGGTCCCTTCCCCCAACACCAGAGAGAACTGACTTGTGTAACTAGTTGGATATTGCTGAAATGACTGTGTGTGCCTTCTGCCGTTGCCACATCCATCTTGCTATTTCCTGGATTACTCAATCGGGATGGGGAGTGGGTGGGTGCCAGTTACCATGCCATGAGGATGCTCAGTGGAGAGATCCATGTGGTGGGGAACTGAGGCCTCTTGCCCACAGCCATGTGGGTAGGTCGTCATGAAAGTGGCTCTTGTCAGCCTAGTCAAGCCTGGCCAACACCTCACTGCATGATGGACTCTGAGCCAGAACCTCCCTGCTAAGCTACTACCAAACCCCTGACCCACTGAAACTGTGTGAGATAAATATTTTATTATTTTAGACCAAGTTTTGCAATACTTAGGTACATATAGATAATGAATACAGGGTCCAAAAATTCAATTCACAGAAATGCATTAAATCTCTTGCCTTGTCCTCTGCTCTAGCACTCCATTCTTGGGAGCCTCTTACCCTTCCGCCCTAACAGAACCTTCTCACCAGCTTTCGCTGTTCCAGCTGGTTATACTCGCATCCCCTTTATCCTCAGCACGGCCACTCCCACATGACAAGTGCCTGAAAAGTCATGTCTTCTCACAGAGAACAGCCTGTCCAGGGATTATATTTCTTCTGTTTTCGTTGCTTTTCCCCTAAGAGAAATCTGTTTCTGCCACTTTTATTTTTTCTATACTTAGAGACAGGGGTGGGGGGGTTGGGGGATGGAGAGCCGAGAATGATGCCAAGTGGACTAAGAAGGAGTGACAGCTGTAAAGTGGCTTATCTGTGACAGAACACACCAGGTCATTGTAGGAATTAACAGTGGTTTATCCATCACAGAACACACCAGGTCATTGTAGGAATTAACAGTGGCTTATCCATCACAGAACACACCAGGTCATTGTAGGAATTAACAGTGGCTTATCCATCACAGAACACATCAGGTCATTGTAGGAATTAACAGTGGTTTATCCATCACCGAACACATCGGGTCATTGTAAGAACTAAACAGGGTGGTGCATTTACCATGCCTGGTAGCATGTCTGACAAACACCCTGTCTGTCTTAGTTCCTTCCTGTCTCGCCAGGCCCTATCACATCTCTTACAGCCATACAGAACCACTTGGAGTTCACCTTCATCTTTCACATCTACTTGCATTTGGGATTTTCTGTTCCCTCTGAAAGGAATGCTGTGTCTGTTCTTGACTATTTGGTGACCTCTTAGGCAATCTACACAATCAGCTCACGTTCTAACAGTTTTGGAAAGCCTTCTTGTCCTCCCCAGGCCAATAATACTGTCCACCTCTCTGCTGTGTTCCCATTTCTCAATTATTAGCATTTTACCATTGCTATAATTACTGTTCTTACATGTCACCCCTCGACTGGCCCAGGAGGGCCTCACGGGCAGGGAATATATTCTCATGTTTATAGCCTCTGCTCCTAGCACAGAACTTGTCATTAGAGGGGAAAGGTAGAGAAGATGATAAAGAAAGAGAGGAAGGAAGAGAAGGAGGTAGTAGATACTGGTTGGTTGCTCTCCAGCATCCGTTTCCCCTTCTCTCTCCAGCCTTCCCATGTCAGCCCTGGTGATTGAGTGTGATCGATGCCACCCCCAGAAGTGGGTTTGATTGGCCCAAAGAATTAGCCGGGCACGGTGGCAGGCGCCTGTAGTCCCAGCTATTTGGGAAGATGAGGCAGGAGAATCGCTTGAACCCGAGAGGCAGAGGTTGCAGTGAGCCGAGATCTCGCCATTGCACCCCAGCCCGGGTGACACAGCAAGACTCTGTCTCAAAAAAAAAAAAAAAAAAGAAAGAAAGAAAGAAAGAAAAGAAAAAAAAAACACACAGTATTCCAATTTCCTTACTACCAATCAGTTCAGGGATGGGTATGTAAACCAGTCAGGGACTGATTTACCTGAGTCTGCAGGTAAAGACGAACCTCCTCCTTTTATGAAAGCTAACAGAGATACTCTTCTCTTCCTACTGAATATGAACAAGGCACACGGTAGCCCTGGGAGCTGCTGGCAACATTTTGTACTTCAAAGGGAAACCTGTCTGAGAATGAAGCAAACATTTAGCAAGAAAAGACCAGAGGTGGAGAGGGGAAAAACAACAACAACAACTACATCCTAATGAGATTGTCTGGGCTCTGAAACAATCCACACCTCTAAGTGTGAACCCAATGCTTTCAGATAAGAAAATTCTCTTATTATTAAAGCCAGTTTCAATTAAGTTTTCAACTACTGGGAACATAAAGAGTCCTAACTGATATAAGAAGAAATTAAAAAAAGAAGTTAAATTTTCTCATCTAAAATGTCTAAGAAATATAATTAGATATTTAAAGGAATAAATTTCATTTATCTGGGAAATTCACTTATCTAGAATTTTTTTAATCCCCCAGTGATGTCCAGTGAGAAAGACATGCTGTACCTATCTGCCCCACTAGATGGTAAACCTGTTGAAGGCAGAATTATTTCTTCATTCATATATTCATTCAGCAAGTATAGAGCATCTTCCAAAAGTTAGGTATAGAGCATCTTCTAAAAGTTAGGCACTGGGCTGACACAAAAAGAAGATGAGGTCTTTGTCAAGTGCAGGAGACAGACACATCTGCCCAACCTCTGTGGTGTCTGGGAGGGACATCAGGGGTGGCAATTAAGATCAACAGATAGTTTCATGACTGCTTAAGTGCAGCTGCACTGCAGCTGAGAGTGGGTTACCAGGAATAGGAAGAGCAAAGAAGAGAATAGGAAATTGGAGCCTGGAAAGAATGCTAATTTGGTCCAGGTTGAAGACACTGTAAAGGGAGTTATGAAAGAGAATGCCAGTTGAGAGACCTGTTCAGTTAGGAAAGAAATGCAGTCAGGGATCAGCTGAAGGAAAGGCTGACTCATTAGGAACTTGCCAAGAGAGTGAGAGAGCCCAGAAAGAAAGGACAGTGGGTTCCCAATGGTCAGAGTGAAGAAAGTGTTTGGGAGGCTGAGGTGGGTGGATCACCTGAGGTCAGGAATTCGAGACCAGCCTGACCAACATGGCGAAACCCCATCTCTACTAAAAATACAAAAATTAGCTGGGCATGGTGGCACGCGCCTGTAATCCTAGATACTTAGGAGGCTAAGGCATGAGAATCCCTTGAATCTAGCAAGTGGAGGTTGCGGTGAGCCGAGATCACGCCACTGGACTCCAGCTTGGGTGACAGAGTGAGACTCTGTCTCGAAAAGAAAAGAAAAAAAATGAAAGAACGTGTGAGGGGACCAGACTAGGGAGGCAATAGCCAGCCAGCTGTTAACCCCTAGGCATCCTCAGAAACCAAGTCAGATGGAGTCAAAGAAGATTCTGTCTGCATTCCCTACCCCCAGCTGTCCTTGAAGTCCCATCTATCGGGCACCCTGCTGCCAGGATGCCCTTTCTTCAGAGTCCTGCCTACAAGCTTTCTGTGGCCCTCCCTTGCCTGCAGAATAACCTCCTTCATCTGGCATTAATGCCTGCATATATCAGTCTACAACCAATATCTAGACTTGCTTCCGACCTTTGATCCATGTAGAATTTGGTCAATCATATTATATATTTTTTGCATATTTTATCTCTCCCACTGTCCCGTGGGCAGGGTCTATATTGTATTCATCCCTGTGGACCAGCACCTAACTCAGCACTTGCTAAGTGACTGGCGAGGCAGTGTGGTCACGTGACGAAGTGGTTAGTGAGAGCACCCAGGTTAGATGCCTGGTTCCTACACTTAGTCATTGTAGAATCTAGGTTAAGTTATCTGACTTCTCTACATTCAAAATTCAGGGTCTTAGTTGCATGTGCCTCTTGGTTGTTATGAGGTCACACGAAATAACATATGTAAAGCAGAAAGACCAGATGCTTAGGACAAAGACCCTTTTTTTGAGACCGAGTCTCGCTCTGTCACCCAAGCTGGAGTGCAGTGGCGCGATCTCAGCTCACTGCAACCTCCGCCTCCCGGGTTCACGCCATTCTCCTGTCTCGCCCTCCCAAGTAGCTGGGACTACAGGTGCGTGCCACCACACCCAGCTGATTTTTTTTATTTTTAGTATAGACAGCGTTTCACCATGTTAGCCAGGATGGTCTCGATCTCCTGACTTTGTGATCCGCCTGCCTCGGCCTCCCACAGTGCTGGGATTACAGGCGTGAGCCACCGTGCCCAGCAGCACAAAGACCTTAACTAAAAGCTTGATATTATTACTAACTGAATTTGGGAAAGTCAAGATTAAACTCTGACAACTTTCAAAATGCCAGCCCAACTTTAAGAGTCAGATTCTATAAAACCAGTCATCATAACAGCTAATAATAGACATTTCTATGTAGAACATTTTGTGATTAACAAGGCATGTTTTATCCCTTTTCAGCATCTCTAGTCCAGCACCAGCGAGTGGGGAACAGACTTTTAATAAATGTCTGCGCAACAGGATACAGAAAGCTGACGGCCTCTTCTCAATGTGGGTGGACACCAGGTATCAGCTTCCTAGGGCCGCTCTAACAAATCACACAAACTGAGTGGCTTAAAACAACAGAAATTTTTCTCTCACATTCTGGAGGCCAGAAGTCTGAAATCAAGTTGTTGGCAGAGCTTTAATCTTTTCAGAGGCTCTAGAGGGGAACTCCTTCCTCACCTCTTCCAGCTTCTTGTGGCTTCAAATGATTCTTGGCTTGGGACAGCTTAACTCCAATCTCTGCCTCTGTCTTCACGTGGCCTTTTCTGTGTGTCTGTGTCTTCTGTCTTTTATAAGGACACTTGTCATTGGATTTGGGGCTTACTCAGGTAAGTCATGATGATTTCATCTCAAGATCTTTAAATTAATTACATCTGCAAAGGCCCTTTTTCCAAATAAGGTCACATTCACGGGTTCCAGATGGACATATCTTTATGAGGTAAATAATATTATCCCATCTTGCATATGAGCAAAGTGAGGTAAGAGAGAGTAAGTAAATTGCCCAAGGTCATGTAGCTAGGAGGTAAGCCTGAGATCTGAATTTGAACCCAGGCAGTCTGGCTCCAGAGTCTGGGCTTGTCTCTACTACACAGTCACGGCTGGTCATGCTGGTTATGATGGAGAAAATGAGGGAATCTCATTTGTGGTTTTCATTTTTCATTTTGAGACCAGGTCTGGCTCTTTCCAGGCTGGAGTGCAGTGATGCCATCTCAGCTCACTGTAACCTCCGCCTCCCGGGCTCAAGCGATCCTCACACCTCAGCCTCCCAAGTAGGTGGGATTACAGGCACGCATCATCACCCCTGGCTAATTTTTGTATTTTTTATAGAAATGAGGTTTCGCCATGTTGCTCAGTCTGGTCTCAAACTCCTGAGTTCAAGTGATCCGCCTGCCTTGGCCTCCCAAAGTGCTGGGATGACAGGTGTGAGCCTCCACGACTGGCCTAAGGGAACCTCATTTAATCCTGACAGCTTCCCGGTAAAATAAGCAAAGGCAGGGCTTATTGCTCCCTTTGCAGATTAGAAAACTGATGCTCAGAGAAAGTGAATGGCAGTTAATATCTAGCTAGGTTGTAGCAGAACCACTATTTGGACTTAGATCTCTGGTCCCAGGCCAGGGCCATTTCTACTTCTCTATGCTGCCTTCCCTTGATACAGCTGCTTTCCTCACACCACACTGAAATGCTTTTATGTCCTGCGCATATATCCAGCAGCTGACTTCCCTCAGAAGGGCATGTCCAAGAAAAAGAAAGAGAAAGGCTGGGTTTAAGGCATTGCTGTATCTAGTGCTGACACCCTCACATCTTCTTGGCATCCTGAGTTACCGATCAATTGAATGAACATTTATCGAGCTGCTGCTCCACACCAGGAATGTGGAGGAAATGGAAGCTCCATATCTGGGAATGTCCTGGTCACCAGACCCCCCACCACAGAACCAGACTATGAATGCTTTCAAAAGCCTATAAATGCTCAGTCCCAGCTAAAGCCTTACTACTGATTGAGAATGACAGCCTGGATAAGAGAGAAAGCTTAGGGACATTGGATTCCAGCTCCAGCCCTGACCTAATAAGCCTTATAGTCTCTCTGGACCTCGATTTCCTCCTCTGTAAAATGAGAAAATTGGGCTTAGGAATCTCAGAGATACTATAATATGCTATAGCTTTCTAATTACATACACATGCACGAAAAGGACTCCGTGATCTAAGTCAGTGTCCATGCCTCAGCCTGGGATGGAAATTGATCTGTCATGACAATAATGTTGATGTGGTTATGATTGACTATCACATCACATGTATTCTCTTTTTTTTTTTTTTTTTTGAGACGGAGTCTTGATCTGTCCCCCAGGCTGGAGTGCAGTGGCGTGATCTCGGCTCACTGCAAGCTCTGCCTCCCGGGTTCACGCCATTCTCCTGCCTCAGCCTCCCGAGTAGCTGGGACTACAGGCGCCCGCCACCACGCCCGGCTAATTTTTTGTATTTTTAGTAGAGACGGGGTTTCACCGTGTTAGCCAGGATGGTCTCGATCTCCTGACCTCGTGATCCGCCTGCCTCGGCCTCCCAAAGTGCTGGGATTACAGGCTTGAGCCACCAAGCCCGGCCAGATCACATGTATTCTCACAATCACTCTATGAGATAAGTATGATGCTTAGAGAGTTACATTCTGGCCCTGTAACCACACAGCCAGCAAGATTTAAACTCGGGTCTCCCTGATGCCATAACCCAGTACCCTGGCTCAGAACAACTCCATTCTGTCTACCCACCCTCACACGGCCCCATATGGGCTGGTGTCCACACACAGCAGCCTGACCCCATGGGGCACTGCTAGTCTTGTTAGGCTCAGTCTGCCTTCTCATTGAGCTAAAAACAAACAAACAAACAACAACAACAACAACAAAAACCAACACAGGTATGTGGTCACCTGTCAGGGCTGGGGAGCTTTCCATTCCTGACTACATTATGGAGGTGAGTGCTTTCCATTCCTGACTTCTGCTGGGCTAGAGCCCCATGCTAGACCCAGCCAAATGGCCTTCTTGCTGCCAGAACCCTGGCAGCTGCCAGTTCCAGGAGGTTACCAACTACAGGTTTTGAGGTTTGCTCAGCTTTCAAGTCTGGCTACATTCAAGCCTTTGCTAGGCCTCAAGCAACCCTCAGGAAATGCCTCTGGCAGCTGGAGCTGCATTCAAATAACAGCAACTCCTTGATGACCAGTGAGAGCCCAATCCACATGGCTGGGCTCTGGACCCCGCAGACACCTGGCAACCTCAAGGTCCAGCTCCTTAGTGAGGGATGCCGGGAGCCTCATGCTAGGCCTGCCAATTTAGGGAAGTTTGGATCCAGCTGGAATCATACACACACCCAGAACTGCAGCCACATGCTTCCCTGTGGCCCCTTTCCTTACCATTCACCACCTGGGCCCACGGTGGAATCCAGCCAGTTGACTCGACCCTCGTCACCAGCCCTATAATCTCCCTTCTTCCTGGAAAAGGAAGCCGCACAGTGGAGCAGTTACCTCTCCTTGTCACCACCACTTGATTGCGTACAAGCTTCTCTTCACTCCACTCACTCATCCCCCACCTGCTGCTTACCAGTTATGTGGCTCTGGGGAACTCATTTGACCTCTATGTGCCTGTTTCCTTATCTATAAAATGAGGGTGATCGTTGTACCTTGAGGAGTTGTAGTAGGATTAAATGAGATAATGTATATAAAGTACTTAACACAATTCCTGGTACATAATATACAGCCTGTGGTGTTAACCACTGGTAATCTATAGATACCAATTCAATCATTCAGTAACTAAACATCTACATTCTGTGTATGAATAGTCGCCAAGCTAACTGTGTGGTGGACTCTGTACTAGGGATTGGCAGTGCAGCTATGAATGCCACTGCTGTAGTGTTTGCCAATTTCCATAGTGTAAATCCTCCCACCATGGCCAATTTCAAGCTACCTCCATCATGTCCCTGAACACACACTTGAGAAGAGGTGCTCACAATCAGCTCTTGAGCCAGTGGCAGTTGTGCCAGCCACTACTTCTGGTGGACATCTGAGCTGCCCCTCCTGGGATTTGGACCCTAGTGATGAGAGAATCGGGACTTCAATTGAGGCTGAATTGAGGCTTCTCCTTCCAACTCTGGGAACTGCTTGTGCTTCTCATTTCTACTTTATCTCTACATCCTTCCCCGGAGAAATTTCTCCTGCTTACTTTATGACACACTTGACCCAATCTGAGGGCTTCATATCTTAAGGCTACCTAAGCTTTCACAGCTTACCAACTCAGCCTCCCAGAGCCCACTTTCAGAAATTTGATCACCCATCTTATCTTTCGGGGTCAGGCTACATGAGTCACTCTATTCTCTTACCCTGGTTTACATTCTTTATGACACATAACATGTGTACATTTATTATCTGTCTTCCCATTTGAATGTAAGGTTCATGAAGGCAGGAACACTATATGCTAGTGCCTGGGACAGTGTCTGTCACTCAATATGTATTTGTTGAATCAATGCATAGATGAATGATTGATCACAGGCCACTGATCAGATAGTGGTTTCCCAGCCTTGGGTCAGCTTGCCTCTCTAATCCATTGTCATGGTAAGGAAAGACCATGTGACTCACAAGGCATATTGTCATGGACTATCTAGTTCACTTATCACTCAGATGAGATAACCTTCCCCACTGAAATAACATGCATCCCTGGAAACTTGCACCCCAGGATTTAAATAGCCCAAGAATATTCAACTAGAACATCTATAAAATAGCCCAAGAATATTTAAATAGGCCATCTCCCCTGTAGAATGTGGTCATTTCCTGGTTTGAGAAATTCTACCTTGAGTGTGATCAACCTAGCATACATCTGTGGGATTTACACGTTTTGTAGGAGACTTATATTATCTGCCTCGTACCTTTTCTTTTATTCTAGGAACACAATTCCTTCTACTCTAGGAAATCCTCCTACTCCCACACCATCTACCCTTATGAGTGACTGTCACCATATTCTTGCAGGCCCCCTTTCAGGTCATAGCTAGGTGCACCGTGGGTAAGCAAATTACTCAAGCTGAGCCCCTTGATTTTTTTTTCTTTTCTGTTTATAAGGCTGTCCTTTGGAATATTTTTTTTTACACCAATGAGAGGAGGTGGTTCAATCTTTTTCTGGTGGTAATAAAAAGTGTGGAATTTGGAAACTGTTAGCAGCCAGAATTTCCACTAAGCAAAGAAAGCTAATCTGTAGGAAAAGCTAATGAACCCAATATGCAGAAAACTGGAGACTACGGAGAGCAAGAGTCCTGACAGCATGTAGTTGAGAGCCAGATGCATGTGTGTTCTTACTGTCATGCGTTCGATTCTTCCACCAGTAATTCAGACCTCCCCCAGTCCCACTCCCATCTCCATTATTTTTTTGGTTGAAGGGAGTTTGCTATGGTTTGCAGCTAGTGCTGCAGCTCCAGGAAGTATAAATTATAAACCTTGGTGGCATCTACATGGTATTAACTCTACAGGCTTGCAGAAAGTGAGAGCTGTGGAGGCTTCGCAGCCTCCACCCAGATTCCAAAGGATTCAAAAGGGGCCTGGGCAGAGGCTTGTTGCAGGGACAGAGCCACCATGAAGAGCCCCCACTAGAACAATGTCCAGCAGAAATGCAGGCTCAGAGTTGCTGCAGAGAGTCCCCACTAGGGCAATGCCTAGTGGAGCCATGGGAATGGGATGACCACCAGGATCCTAGAACTATGGGGTCACTGGCAGGATGCAAAGCCCACCTTGAAAGCTTCAGGCACTGAACTCCAATTCCTATGAGCAACCACATGGGCTGCACTCAGCAAAGCCATAGGGTTGGGGCTGCCTGAGGCCCTTGGGGCCCACCTCCCACCCCAATGTGCCCACGGAACAGCACATGGAGTATAAGATTACTTTGAAGCGTCAAGATTTAATGTCTGTCCTCCTGAATTTCAGCCTTGCATGGAGTCCGTTACCCCTTTCTTTTGGCTGATTTCTCCCTTTTAGAATGAGAATGTTTACCCAATGCCTGCACAACCATTGTTTCTTGAGAATAAATAACCTGGTCTTGATTTTACTGGCTCATAGCTGAAAGGAACTTTCCTTGAATCTCAAATGAGACTTTGGACTTTGGACTTCTAAGATGATGCTGGAACAAGTTAAGATTTTTGGGACTGTCGGCCAGGCACAGTGGCTCACGCCTGTAATCCTAGCACTTTGGGAGGCCGAGGTGGGCGGATCACGAGGTCAGGAGATCGAGACCATCCTGGCTGGAGTGTAATGGCACAATCTCGGCTCACCACAGCCTCCGCCTCCCAGATTCAAGTGATTCACCTGCCTCATCCTCCCGAGTAGCTGGGATTACAGGCATGCGCCACCACGCCCGGCTAATTTTGTATTTTTAGTAGAGACGGGGTTTCTCCATGTTGGTCAGGCTGATCTCGAACTCCGGACCTCAGGTGATCCGCCTGCCTCGGCCTTCCAAAGTGCTGGGATTATAGGAGTGAGCCACCGCACCTGGCCTTGGCTGGATTTTTGCTGATTCAAATGCCCATCATATTCCTTCCCATTTTTAAGATTGAATACACTCCTGAGGGCAACCAGAAAGGTTCCTCTCAGTCAGCTTTCTAGAAACAAACCCTGAAATTACAGCGCTAGAAGCAGACTTGTGGTCAGTATTTGAAGTGGGGATGGGGGAACAGAATATGAAAAGAAAGAGTAAGGAAACTACAGAATATCTATGTTATGCCATGCATGCTAATTTATTATGTTATTAATCTTCACAATAACTATAAGGGGAAACATTATTATCCTCATACTATGAAAGATAAAACTGAGGTTTGCACAGATTAAGTAATTTGCCTAAGACCAATCCATGATTGAAGTAGAGCCAGGATTTCAACGGAATTCAGCTGGCTCCAAAGCCCTTATTTGCTCCACCTGACCTGTCCCAGGAGTTAAACCAACAGGAAAATCCAAAGGTCTGTGAGGGGAGAGAAACAACCCTCTCCCTGCCTGCTTCAAGGACAGCATTTCCCCCTGCTGCCTGGTTCTGCCTGATAAAGAGAGTGCCCTGCTTCTCTAAGCTCTCACCTTTCTGTTCCATGTGTTTTCCTGCCTCCCGACTCTGATTCTTTTCTCGAGGGTGCCGATCCAGGTGCACTGCCACAAAATTACCAATGGATAGGTGTGGCCAGAAATGAGCAATCCGTACTTGCATCTCCCCGCCTGCTTCACCTTTAAGCACTTTATGCAGGTAAGTATCCAGCCTATTTAATGAAAGAGTATTAGAGCAAGGGATCATGTATCCAGCTTTAGTAATAGTTCTCAGTTCTCTGTAGTCCTTAGAAATGAGTTAACGCTCATAAATACCCCAAATCACTCTTGCTGCTGCAATAAAAGCCAGGATGAAAAGTGCGTATCTGCTAGAGTCAGGCAGACTTGAGTGCAAATACTGAGTTTACCTCTCTGTGTGATCCTGGGCATGTTACTTTATCTTTCTGTGTCTGTGCCTCGATTGCCTCATTTAAAGAAAAAAAAGGGCTGGGCACAGTGGCTCATACCTGTAATCCCAGCATTTTGGGAGCCTGAGGTGGGCAGATCACTTGAGGTCAGGAGTTCAAGACCAGCCTGGCCAACATGGCAAATCCCCATCTCTACTAAAAATACAAAAATTAGCTGTGTGTGGTGGGCGCCTGTAATCCCAGCTGCTCGGAAGGCTGAGACAGGAGAATCACTTGAACCTGGGAGGCAGAAGTTGTAGTGAGCTGAGACGGCACCACTGCACTCCAGCCTGGGCAACAGAGTGAGACTCTCAAAAAAAAAAAAAAAAAAAAAAAAAAAAAAAGAGGACCATATCCACCTGAGAAGATTCTAGTAAAAATTATACGACATAATGTGTGCAAACACCTGGCTCACAGTATCATGAATGTTGTTATTTTACTCTTGTCCTTCATGGAAATAAAGCATATTACCATATAAGAATCAAAGGAATATGTTTCTCCAAAAATGAAAAAAAAAAAATTCCTCAAGAATGTCACTCTGACAAATTCACTTCTCTGTCATCAAGGTCTGGTGCAGGCATGAGAGGGAATTAAAATGTGTAAACTCCTCTGATGATTCTTTTTCTTAATCAAGAGACCAAGATGGTTTTTGAACCCAAGTGAGGAGACCTTCAGATGAGTCTTTGCCCTAGTTCTTCTCGTATGGATGGATGTCTTCTAAAAATGTTCTAATGCAGTAGCTTTCACACATTTTTAGTGGTGGAATCCTTTAACCAAATGAAAACTTACGAAGAACTGAAATATCTAAAACATTAATTCATTTATTGAGTGCCTGTTTTGTGCCAGACTCTCTACTAGGCACTGATCGAAACAGAGGAAAGTGGAACTTCCTGGGGTCAAGGTGATGAATGCCTGAGGCCTGCCCATTTCTCTTCCCATTTTCACCTATTGGTCCCTGAGCTATTCCCACAAATTCCAGGGGTTCCATGGCCCACAATTTAGAAACTACTTTCCCAAGACACCTGTGGAAGGTAGCTTCTCAGACCACTAAGAGACAGGAGGAGGAAACTCATGTAGTTTCCACTGACTATGGAGGGAACTTGTTCCCTGTAGAAGACGAAGTCTAGAATTGATAAATTATTTTCTAGAGTGTTCTGAACAAAGCTGTTCAGTTGCAAACTTGCCCTCCGCTTACCTGCCACTCCCAGTGAACTGTGCCTTTTCTCTGGAATTTATGGTTTGTATTCTGGCTGCCTCCTAGAACAGAAGTCCTGTACTGGCTCTTCAACCATTTGCTAAAGCTCTGATCTCTTGTCCACCTCCTGTTGGATATTGAAGTCTCCAGCCATGGGCTGCTCCAACCAAGATACTACTCGTCACCAATTATGAGACCCCTCTGATTCGTTAATACAATGGCCATCCAAGACAAGTAATGGAAGAAAACTCTTCACAGAGGGAGAGGATGCTGGCCACTGTTGGTGGCTGATCTCCTTCCCTTTGAGGTTCTACTAATATGACTGTACCACCACATTGACCACATGAGGTGTTGCTGGCTCTTTGATGCTGAAGCCCAAAAGTGGGCCAAGGCAGAAGTTGTCCCCTAAGTCTCACTAGCAAAGATGGCACATTCAAGCACACTTTTCTTTAAGACTGATAAGAATAAAAGAAAAATCAAACCAAAGAATGGCAGATAGCCATAGAATCTGGCTTACAAGTTATGGTCTACTCAGTCAAGAGCCCCTATAGTGCACATCTGCCTGGTTCTCAGACCTCACCCTGGAGCAGAAGCCATCTCTCTCTCGCCACTTCTAAGTTATTTAACATCCAGATCCCAGAGAGAAAGAACCAAATGAAAACAGCTATCCCCTTCCTTGTCTCCCTGTCTGCCTAAACCTATACCTTCTAAATTCTGGTTTCCTGTCTTATGCTCTGTCTTTACCCAAAAATTACACAGGACATGGCTGCATACTCTCACAGAGAATGATCTTGTCCTAGGTCTTCAACAGAAAAGGTGTGTCTTTAAAACAATACCAAAAATATCAGCATTACACAAAAGATGTACTATACATACATGTTATTGAGATTAGACTAAGGAGGGGGTTGAGATTGTCCTTTCACAATCTCAGTTGAGATTGTCCTTTCACAATCTCAGATGAGATTGTCCTTTCATCTCCTAATGTTGCTTAGGAGCCTGTTATGAGTCAGACACTGAATTATCTGCTGTCAATTTTTTCCCCCAGAGACAGGGTCTTGCTCTATCATCCAGGCTAGATTACAGTGGCACCATCATAGTTCATTGCAGCCTCAAACGCCTGGGCTCAAGCAATCCTCCCACCTCAGCCTCCCTAGTGGCTAGGACTACAAGCATGCACTAACAGACCTGGCTAATTTTTTTATTTTTGAAGAGATGGGATTTTGCTATGTTGCCCAGTCTGGTCTCAAATTTCTGGCCTCAAGCAATCTTCCCACTCTGGCCTCCTAAAGCCCTGGGATTATAGACATGAGCTACCATGCCCAGGCCTTGACTTTTTGATCCTTCTACCCCATAACCTGACACAGTGTCTCCCTTGGTGAACCCTCATACCACTAACTTCCTATGTCTATTATGTCCCTTCACAAATATTGTCCCAGATTACAGTTGTTTGGGCACTTGTCATATCCACTTCAGTGGATCATACATTTTTTTAAGGTCAAAGGTCTTTACTCAGAAACCTTTTTGTTTAATTCTAGTAGAATCTCAGCAGCTCTTCCAAACCTTGGCTGCTAAGTTGCCCTGTGTCTTCATTTCCCTCTCTTGATAGACATTCTATTTTACCAGACAAGGAGATGTGGGGACCATTAGGTATGAACATGCTCAGCCTCCAAACTGATCAATATCTTCTTGTGCCTTTTCTCCAAGGAAGCAATGAGCCACTTCTTGGACAAAGCATGCACCTTAACTTATGCTCTTAGATATGTTTTTAGAGAGCTGGTCAGTACAGCCTAATGGTTAAGAGCATATTCTCTGAAACTAGACTGCCAGAGTTTGAATTTCCAAGCCTGTCTGTACTTTGGTTTCCTCCTCTGTCAAATGAAGACAATAGCAATAGTCCCTGCCTCCAGGGTGATAGTAAGGATTAAATGAGTTAGTGAGTGAAAATTACTCACTACAGAGAGTGCTTAGCACACGTCATGAATGTAGTAATTGTTAACTGTTATTATTAATTACCTCCCATCACCTTCTATGATTTCTTCAGGGATCTTTTTTCATATCTTTCCTCAATCTTACTCTCAAGTCTTCCTCATCCTAATAGGGATCTTTCCCTTTACCCTACATCTGCTTAACCCACTGCCTTCATGGGCTTCTTTCCTTTACAATAGGACTTCTGGGGACAACAGCTCCTATTCTCTGGCTTTATAATCTCACTTCCCATTCCCTCTCTGACCATCTGCGACAATCTAGATTCTACACCCAATGTTCTACTGACTGCTCTGATGAAGCTCATGAAGTGACCTCATTGGTGCCTATCCTACTTAATGTCTCTGAAATGTAACCCTCCTCCCTCCAGAAAAAATCTCTCCCCACCTCCTCAACTTCAGTAACCTTACTCTCTCAGTTCTCTTGCTACTTCTCTTAACATTGCCTTCTCTTTCGCTGGCACCATTTCCTCTACCAACTCCCTAAATATTAGTACTGTATTTCGAATTATTCCCTCCTTTACCTCTTCTTTCCATAGGGTCTGTAGGCAGATCTGTGTCTTCAGCCCTGACCCCTTGTCTGAATTTTAGACTCATAGAACTTACTGCTTCCTAGACAAGCCACATGCACTCCAAATCAACCAGACCTCCTCCCTATCTCAGAGTCTTCCCAACTCTCCAACCAGTCACCCAACTTACATATCCCGAGGCCATCCTAGATTCATTACTCACACAGCCAATTAATTATCCCAACCAGATTGTGCCTTCCTTATTCATAGTGAACTAGCCTCTCCTGTCCATCACCGCTCTGCAAGTCTAGACCCCATTATCTCTCCAATTTGGACTACTGAAGACATTTACTATCTGGCCTTCAATCTCTGGTTTCTTACAATAGATAACACAGTCTGCACACAGACTGTGATTACAAAACACTGATCTGTTTTCCTCCATTCTGAATAGAAGCTGGCCACATCTTCCGATTGCCTATAAACAAAGCTTATCTCTTTAAGCTCATATCTAGCAAAAATCTCACCAAGTACTCTAAGATCGAGTTACTTTAGGCTATCTTTTGTTCCCAGACTCACTACGGTGGTACTTTGTACTTTGTTGTGTGTAATTCACAGTCGAGCTCAGGCCTTTCTCCTTATAACATAATCATTAGGACAGACAAGGTGAGCCCTAGGGTGGTGCCACCAAGCTATATGATCTGCAATGGCAGGCTGTGCAATGACAGTCCGTGGTTAATAAGTGGACTGCAGAACCAGGATGTGAATTCAGGTATTTCTTGCCTTCTAGTTCAAACTCATTCGATTGTTCTAGCTAGACTAGTGTTTCTAACTTTCTCTTTTTCTCTCACTGTTTGCATTCATTTATTCAATGAATGTTTTTCTATTTTTACAGAGACAGGGCCTTGCTCTGTCCCTCAGGCTGGGGTATAGTGGTGCAGTCATAGCTCACTGCAACCTTGAACTCCTAGGTTCAAGCAGTTCTCCCTCCTCAGCCTCCTAAGTAGCTAGGGCAATAAGTGTGTGCCACCAGGCCTGACTAATTTCTGAATTTTTTATAATTTTAATTTTTGTAGTGGGTCTCACTATGTTGCCAAGGCTGGTCTTGAACTCCTGGCGTCAAGCAATCCTCCTCCCTCAGCCTCCCAAAGCACTGGGATTACAAGAGTGAGCCATTATGTCTGGCCTGCTCTCACATATTTTTAAACTTTTAAAGTAATCTTTAAACAGATATAATTGGAAGCTATTAATTCCCCTTTTACAGAGGAGAAACTCAAAGTTTAGAGAAGATAAGAAATCTGCCCAAAGTCCCTTGCTAGTAAGTGACAAAAATGGAACATTAAACCCAGGTCACTAACTCCAGAACCAAGGCTCCAAATGTTAAGGCTGCCCAGGAGCTCCTGTGACTGAGCTCCTAATTCTGCATTGGTTGTGTGAGTGGACACTGCATCTGAGTCCTATAAGGCCACTCTACCCCAGCCCAAGTGTGTAGAAGTAATCTTCCTTGCCAATGATGGGTTCAGGGACAGGCAGACCATTCTGTGCCAATGATTAAGAAGGAGAAATTTACCGAGAGTTTTTAGGAAAGACACTTTTTCTTAGTCTTAAGAGATAAATCAGCCGGGCGCGGTGGCTCACGCTTGTAATCCCAGCACTTTGGGAGGCTGAGGTGGGCGGATCACGAGGTCAGGAGATCGAGACCACGGTGAAACCCCGTCTCTACTAAAAAATACAAAAAATTAGCCGGGCGTGGTGGCAGGCGCCTGTAGTCCCAGCTACTCGGAGAGGCTGAGGCAGGAGAATGGCGTGAACCCGGGAGGCAGAACTTGTAGTGAGCCGAGATTGCGCCACTGCACTCCAGCCTGGGCGACAGAGCGAGACTCCGTCTCAAAAAAAAAAAAAAAAAAAAAAAAAAAAAAAAAAAGAGATAAATCATAGGAAGCCAGGCTCTTTCTTTGCTACCAGGCGAGAAGAGGGAAGCGTGTACCCTTGATTGCTAATGACAGCTGCCCTACAAAGATGGAGGAGATGAGCCTTGGGATATAGCCAACACTGTGGACCTCAGAGTACAGAGCCAAAAGGGCCCTAGGTCCTTGCTAAGGTCACTGAGTCTCTTGATCATCCAACCCTAAAAATTCCCTGCCCCAGGGCTTCTCACTGGTGAGCTCATATTGCTTAAGCCATTTTCAGTTGGATTTTCTGCTGCCCAGAGATAAAAGCATCTTCACTGATACAAACACTGATACCAGAGCTGCTGTGCATTGTCATTTGGCCCCTGGACCTCATCTAGCAGAAGAGCAGCTGTGCTTTCCAGTTGGTGCCCTCACCATCAATAAGATACAGGTTAAGCATCCCAAATCTGAAAATCCAAAACCCAAAATGCTCCAGGGAGCATTTCCTGTGAGCATCATGGTGGCACTCAAAAAGTTTCAGATTTTGGAGCATGCTGGATTTCAAATTTTTAGATTTGGGATGGTCAACCAGTGAATACATATAATGCAAATATTCCAAAATCCAGAACGTTCCTGCTCTCAAGCATTTTGGATGAGACATACTCAACTTGAATAATGATTAAAATCTCTAGCTCTGGAGTCCAGGTTTAAATTCCACCTCTTCCACTTCATAGGCAGGCAAATATTCCTGGGCAAATTTGTTTTGACATTTGTAAAACAGACATAATAGTAATAGTGTTACTCTCAAAGGAATGTTGCGAGGATTAAATGAGACAAAGCACAGGGCGCTCTTAATGCAGGACCTGGCACTGTAACCATTAGAAATTGCAGTGACATATTAAGGTTGGCCCCATCTGTTTCCACCTTCCAGTATGCTTTGCAGCGGAAGTCAAGTGGTTAACAGCTGGGGTGACCATATAATTTATCATCTAAATCAGAATGCTTTTGTCTGGGAAAAAGGCTAAACTAGAATACAGGGACAATCTGTCCTAGGGAAACCTGGATATATGACCATTTTGGTAATGTCAAATTACCAAATAGATAATTTGGTAATGGGTCCTGGAGCGTATCATTTTCCAGGGAGGGTCACCAACCTGAGATATGATTATTGGGTTCAGCAGTAACTTCCCAGAGGATCCAGAAGTATAAAATTGTGATCCATGATGAATGGGAGTTCTTTACAAAGAGGCCATTCTTAGAAGAGCTAGACTTCAGCATAAAGCTAACGTCTAGCATATTTCCTTTCTGCATTTATAACAACAGAAACTTTTTACAAGCTCTTTGCAGAAAGCTCTCAGCTTTCCTCTAATCCCATATCTGTAATGCATTTCAGAGCGATGCTGGGAGGACAGCATTTGAGGACCCATCTTAATGTAATTATATGAGATGGATTCTTACCCCAAGTTGAAAAGATGACTCTCTTTTTCTTTATTCTGTGCCAAAGGAAATGTCAGGAAATGAGTTCAAGCTGGAATCTTCCCTGCTGCCACCTCGGCAGCTGTATGACAGAGCCCCAGGACCAAGATCACATGCCCTGGCCAACAGCACCAGGATAAAGTTGGCCATCTGTGAGGACCACAAGAAATCCTTTTATACTTCAAACGAGGCCCTTCATTTTTCACTCTGCAAGTTTTCAGGGGAAAAACTGTCTTACTTCTGGTGCAGTTTGAGAGGAAAGAATCTTTCTTATGAAGCTGTCAAGCTGTGTGTCCTTAGAGGCATGCCACAAGGAAATGCATTTGCTCTTTCTCAACAGGCACTTCCAGTGTGGCAGGTGATTTCAAAACTTGACCCAGAGGCCGTTCCTTGATATTACCAGATCAGAAGGGAGCCACTTTGCAGAACAGTTTAATTCAGTCCCCTACTATGCTAGACAGGTGTGTGTCTCCACAGTATCCATTCCACACACATACCTGTGGTGTTACCGTCATGCTGTTTGGATTGACTTGACCCCATTGGCTCCAGGGCTCCAAGCCCTCATGGTCGTCTCATTGCCCTTTGCCTCTGTGGTTCAGGAGTGGACATGTAACCTTAGGTGGCCCAAACAGAGAGCTGCTTAGGGTTTTTCTCTGAATGTTTGTGAGAGTATCTCTCTCCCCTGACTGGACAGGGAAACGTGTTGCCCAAAGAGACGCTGGCAGCCATCTTCATATCTTGAGGGAAGCCAGTTAGGATGAGGCAGCCTCACAGAGGAGGCCAGTGTGGAGAGAATGGCGGGGAAATAAAACCGAACTCCTGGACAAACTATACCTAAAGCTTTTCCTACTTCAGGACTTTTGATTTCTTGTGCCTACAAACACCACTTAATGTTACATTGGTTTGAATTAGATCTCCTCTTACTTGCACCTAAAAGCCTCCTAAGTCTCTTAGTCTTAAGAGAAAAATCATAGGAAGCCAGGCTAAGTTGTGTGTTTCTTCACAGGTATTTATGTGAGTGGGCAGCCCCTTCTGGCCCCTAGTTCTGGCCATTTAGGAAAGTCACAGCTTCTCTCCTAATGGTTCCTCCTTTGCAGCAACAGAATTGTCATAGCGCTTTAGAGATGTTCTTAATTTGAATCATATGAAATTGCCAATACTTGGTCATTTTTGGCCCACAAAATGGCAATTTCATATGGTTCAACCAATTAGCAAGAATCAGCTGCTTTTTTTTTTTTTTTTTTTTTTTTTAATCTTTTGAGACAAGGTCTGACTCTGTCACCCAGACTGGAGTGCAGTGGTGTGATCATGGCTCATTGCAGCCTTGACCTCCCATGCTCAAGCAATCCTCTGGCTTCAGCCTCCTGAGTAGCTGGGACTACAGGTATGTGCCACCATGCCCAGCTAGCTGTTTTTATTTTCAGTAGAGATGAGGACTCACTATGTTGCCCAGGCTGGTGTTAAACTCCTGAGCTCAACGGATCCTCCTGCCTTGGTCTCCCAAAGTGCTGGAATTACATGTGTGAGCCACTGTGCATGGCTGCAGCTGCTTTTTATAACTATGTATAAGGGGCTTTGCTTTACCTACAAAATATCTTTTCTATCCTTTCACCTCTCTTCATCCCTTTTACCCTCGCCCTGGCCCAAACCAATGCCATCTCTGCCCTGGAGGGGCTACTATTAGCTCCTACGCAGCCCCTACCATTGTTCCTGTCCTCCTCCAATTCACTCTCCATATTGCAGCCAGAGGGACCTCTTCAAAATGGAAACTGATCCTCTCCTACTTGAAATCCTTTAATGATTTCCCATTTATCAGAAAAATGTTTCAGAGTCTGGGTGCAGTGGTTCACATCTGTAATTCCAGCACTTTGGCACTTTGGGAGGCCGAGGTGGGCGGATGGCTTGAAGTCAGAAGTTCAAGACAAACTAGGCAAACATGGTGAAACCCCATTTCTACTAAAAATACAAAAAAAAACAAAGTTAGTCAGGCATGGTGGTGTGCACCTGTAGTCTTAGCTACTCAAGATGCTGATGCATGAGAATCACTTGAAACTGGGAGGTGGAGGTTGCAGTGAGCCAAGGTCACACCACTGCACTCCAGACTGGGCAACACAGCAAGCCTTTATCTCAAAAAAAAAAAAAACATTTTAGAATCTGTAAAACATTCTCAAGGCTCCCTACAACCTGAACTCCTCCTGCATCCCTTGACTTTCTTAGCTATCTTCACTTCCTCAATTATAGCATGCTCACTCTTACCTCTTTTTCTCTGCTTATGCTATTTTGTTTGCCTAGAGCATTCTCCCTGTCACCTGTTGAGATGGGTTGTTTGTCGTCAACTTGGTAAAGCCATGCCTGTCTAAGAATAGGAACTACATATCACAGAACTCCCTTTCTCATTGGCAATGAAATGAATTTGTGTCAGACTTGAAAAGCGGAAATGAGGGAGTCTTTTACCCACCCAAGGCCATGGCAGCCAAATATGGTGGCTATTTGCTGGTAGGCCATACATGGAGAGCTTGCCACATTGGATGCTTCATAGGACACTGCGTTTATTTTCACCTGTCATCTCTCATTTTGTATGCACGTGTTGAACACCTTCAGTTTACAGACACTGTGCTAAATTCTGGGGAAGAAAATTCAATAGGTTCCAGTCCTCAGGAAAGTCTAAGTCTACTGGGGAAGACAGACAGGTAAACAGACAGTTACAGGACAGTCTAGAACCATAAGTTGAATTGGTTATGATGAAAGTCTAAACATCTCACACAAAGACAGCCAATAACACAGTGGCTTAGGAACAAAGAAGTGTATTTCTCTCTTATGTAACATATCCCCAGTGGGGAAGTTTCTGCCCCACACTGTCATTCAGGGGCCCAGGTTCCTTCCATTCTATTATTCTACCAGCCCACATGGTATTGTCCTCATCTGCATGACTGAAGGTGAGTGGTAACACGTCTGTGCTCCCACTTGCAGGAAGGGGGACAGTTAAGAAGGAGCATGAACAAAACATTTTAAGGCCCAGAAATAGAAGTAAGTATATCATTGACATGATATTGACGTGAACACACCTAACTGCAAAGTGGGCCGGGCAGTACAGTTTCCGGCTGCAGGTCAGGTACTACAGGTCCAGGCTCCACTACATTGTTAGAGAAGGAGAAAAGAGATGTTGTGGGCAACTAGCCTTCTCTACCAGATAAGTGAGAATGCAATTGAAACACATGAAAGATGTCTTCTTCAGTGTGAGGGAACGAAGGAAGTTGCAGCAGAAGAAATGTCCCTTGAGCTGCATCTTGAAGGATGAGTAGAACTTGGTCATTCTGATAAGGTGGCAGAGTGTTCCAGGCACCTGCGAAGAACCCCCAGTTTGGTAGGACCATAATTCAAGAAGATGGATGAAGTCAAAATCATATTTCATAGTTTTTTCAGTCTTTCTGAGATGACACAAAGTCCAGGCCAATCTAGTCCAGTATGTAATCAAACTTCAAACTCAGCCACTGCGAATCTTCTCCCCTGCCCTAGACCTTTCTGATGACAAGAGAAGGGTGCATGACTGTGTCTTTCCTCTTTCCTTGCTCTACTTCCTCCCCTTCTAGTTGGTTGCTGCTCTGGGCCCTGCCTGTATCATAAGAAGAAAGGAAGAATAAGTAAGGGATAAGAACTGTCTTACTTGGCTCATATAGTTGTGCTCTGGCTTTGGGCTTTCCCAGTGTGGCAGAGGCACCATTGCTGGCTCTTTCCTCTGTAAGACCATTTGGTGGGTCCCTTAGAGATTACCTGCTGGAGGCATCCTTTCTAAAGACAAGCACTGCCTCCCTGAGATTGCACTGCCTTCTCCAGCTGGCCATTGTGTGGTCCACCCCTCTGTTGAGTCCCATTATCACTCCAGGAAGTACTCTTGGGATAGGTCCTGCTTTTTTTTTGGAAGAAGTCTTGTTCTCTCACTCAGGCTGGAGTGCAGTGGCGTGATCTTGGCTCACTGCAACCTCCGCCTCCCTGGTTCAAGTGATTCTCCTGCCTCAGCCTCCCGAGTGACTGGGACTACAGGAGTGTGCCACCAAGCCCAGCTAATTTTTTTTGTATTTTTAGTAGAGACGGGGTTTTGCCATGTTGACCAGGCTCGTCTCAAACTCCTGGCCCCAAGTGATCCACCCACATCGGCCTCCCAAAGTGCTGGGATTACAGGCTTGAGCCACCACACCCAGCCAGGTCCCTTTTTAAATAATCCCAGGATAGTCCTTTCATGAAACCTTTATCTAGTCCATAAGAACTACACCCCTTGGCTTTCCATAGCTAGAAGTGCAGCTACCAGTATATCAGTACAGGTCTTTCTGTATTTCATTCTGCCACATCTAGCAGGCTTTAGATTTCTCCCTTGAGAGTTGCTGGGTCCTGGAAATTCCAGGGAACCCATATTAAGTTGTCCGAATGATCCTCTGGGCTCTCTTTTCACATGGTCCAATGTAAGGGTAAAGTACCACAGGTAGGAAAGGCAAAAATCAGCATACCTACAACTGTCTCCAAAACAGTCCTTCCAGACGACCTCTTCAACTTGCTCGTCTAAAGGTTAGAGGTGGGTTATGACCTGGTGCCAGGAGAACCTCTCCACAAGTCGGGCACAGATGTTCTAGCATCTCTAGGATGTGAGAGTGTTCTTAGCCTTTAGTCCTCTAATGAAATTCCAACAAATCAGGAAAAGTCTCTTTTGATATCCCATTAACATATTCAATGAAGTTTTTTTTTTAAATAGGTGGTATTTGAAATTTTTTTATTGTTTTTATGGCATGGTTTTTAAACTATTGGCTCATCAGAATAGTGGATTATCATTCAACTGATTCAACTGTGGGACCACTGTTAAACAGATGCTACTTTCAAAATTAAGTTGAGAATGAGGATAATTCACACGCTAACCCACCATTATAGAGAATGCTTGCTATTCCCTAGCCAGCAATGTTGCACTCTCTTGGTTAACCACCCCACTTCCTGACACTTGGTTCTCCCCTCACTCCTCCTCCAGTCTCGGGAATGGTCATTCATCTAACAAACATTTACTGAGCACCTACACTGTGCTGACTACTGTCCTAGGTGCTGAGGATACATTTGTGTATAAAACAGATAGGGCCAGATAATAAACAAAATAAATAAGTAAAATGCATAACATATATTAGCATGTGATAAGTGCCCTAGTAAGCCATTTCCCACGTGTCCTTCCAGATGTGGGTGAGATTTATAATGTAAGACACCATAGTCCTGAGAGCTGGCAATCTAGCGAAGAAGAGTATGTAAACACAATTATAATACAATGCTGCTTAAGTGAGTCAGACAGCAGGGGTGTGTACTGAATGCTAAGTGACTAACCCTGCTTGAGGGCATCAGGAAAGGTTTCACAGGCTTTCTCTTTGAAGAACACAGTATTGTATTATAGAGAAGTAGCGATAACTATCTTCAACTGTAAGCTCCTGGCAGCTTTTCCCAGAGCCCCAGGCAGTTACCACCCTCCCAGTGCTTGCTTCAGCTTGTGCCTTCATTCCTTTCTCAGGTTCGACACTGAGGCCAGAAACAGTGCTAGGTGGAGAGTTCCTTCTTCCAAAGAGGTAGCACTCTGATAAAACAAACAAAACAACAACAACAAAAACCAAAAAACAAAAACACCTTGGAGGAAGCAAAAGGAAATATGACCTTATGTCTATGGTCAGTCCATGAGACCCATAAAGGAGGTGGTCAGCTGACCTGTCTCTTCATGCTCCACTCCATCTGCCCTCCAGCCAAAGGCTCACTCTCTGTGAAACTGGATCCAGCTGGGCCACTACACTCACCCATGTTTCTTTTTAGAGGGGAAGCTCCTGGCAAACACTGCCTTGTATACATCTTTGCATGAGCCCCCAAAGCTGGCACAAGGCTTCCCCCACAGCAGAGTCTCAGTAAATAAAAATGAAAGGCAATGAAATGAATTGTTCCAAGGGCAAAAGTTCTGTCTCTGGAACACACTGTTGCTTATTGGGATGATTTTGGATTCAGACAGACTAGGATTCTAATCCTGATTTTCTCCTTGTCGCCAAATTACTTTACCTCTCTGAGTCTCTTCCCTATATTTGTAGATAAGATAAATTTATTGTGATGATTAAACAAGGTACTAAGATAATGCTTAGCAAGGCCGGTTGCAGTGGCTCATGCCTGTAATCACAGCACTTTGGGAGGCCGAGGTGGGCAGATCATGAGGTCAGGAGATCAAGACCACCCTGGCTAACAAGGTGAAACCCCATCTCTACTAAAAATACAAAAAAATTTCCAGGCGTGGTGGGAGGCACCTGTAGTCCCAGCTACTCAGGAGGCTGAGGCAGGAGAATGGCGTGAACCCAGGAAGCGGAGCTTGCAGTGAGCCAAGATCATGCTACTGCACTCCAGCCTGGGCAACAGAGCCAGACTCCATCTCAAAAAAAAAAAAAAAAAAAAAAGATAATGCTTAGCACAAGGCCAGGCACATAATACTAGCTGAGTACAGGGGTACTATCCTATTATCAAGGCTAGAAACTACCAGGAGGGTGGTCTGAACTCATTAATAAATAATCAAAAGCTATTTAATCATTACAATTCACCAACAGTCTAAATGTTTCCTTTGAGAGGTAGCGAGCCCTCCATCATGGAGGGATTCAAGTAGTAAGACTGGATAACAGTTTCTACATCAGAAATTTCTGTACTTTGGTGACAGGTAGGGGTAGCTATGCTTCTTATGCCTTGCAAGGTAAAGTCGGCTGAGGTTGATTCTGAGGTTGATTCTGGAGGAGAGATTAACAATTGAGAACATGGCCTTTGGAGGCAGCCAGGCTGGCTTCAAATCCTGGTTCTGCCACTTTCCTAGCTCTGTAACTCAAGGAAAGTTACTTATATGTGCCTTAGTTTCCTTTTTTGTAAAATAGTGATACTAATGGAACCCCAGCATGCAGAATTATCACAAGGATTTAAAAAGTCATTATTTTGTGGACAATGACTCCTCATCTTCTGGTCTCAGGCAGATAGTGCCTCTCAACATCTGCATAGTGACCTACTCTAGGAATCAATGGATTGTGACTTGCTTAAGGTCTCAGCTAGTCCCCCTCCCCATAAAATCCACACTTTGATTAAATTGAATTATTAAAGAAAATGTTAACACAATAGAATCAGTACTTTGGGGGCAAATAAGCAGAATCCATGTGAAAGTTTTGACCCCTGGGAAATGCATGAAGCTGAGGGCTGTCCAATGTCTTCCAGTCTCCTGGCAGCCAGAATATGTTAATGTAGTGCCTCCCAGAATAACCACTTCCACCCCCACCCCTCCTTAGCTCTCAGAGCAAAGTAGCTTGTTCATCCCATGGGATTTTTGTCAAATGTGTTTGCAGAGCAATCTCCCAATTAAAAAGCCCCAGGAGAAATCTCCTTTACATAATGCCAGCATTTACACACACACACACACACACACATCTTATCCTGAGAAAATCATGCTGAGTGAATCACAGCATTGGGAGTTGTGACTAAGACACTGCTGAGACCATTCATATCATCCCGTGCATTCAAGGAAAATGTAGCCAGCTTAGACAGAATGGTTCACATCTTGAAGCATGTCCTGAGCATCCTTGGCCTCCTTTTTTATCCTTCCTTTTCCCTGATCCCAAGAATCCCTGGCTACATCTTAGGGCCCTTCTATCATCTTGCTCTCTACATTCCTTTCTTCCAGAACAGAAAAACATTAGACATACATTATCAATTAGCTGAAGACACTTTGCCTGGCACTCCAGCACACTAACGTGTTTTCTCAACCAGAAGCTGAGCCCCAGGAACAGGGGCTTAAGGTCTCTGTGGGCCCTGCATCTAATTCCTCTTCTCCAGAAACAGCATCCCTATTTTCCTTTTTAAATTTGTTGTTGTTGAGACGGGGTCTCGCCATGTTGCCCAGGCTTGTCTCAAACTCCTGGGCTCAAGCGATCCTCCCGCCTTAGCCTCCCAAAGTACTGGGATTACAGGTGTGAGCCACCATGGCTGGTTCCAATTTTCCTTTAGAGACCCGCTCCTTTTCAACCCCAGACCACGTGAATCAGGTAGACTTAACTCTTCTCCTGGAACTCAGAGGCAGGCATATTACTCTGACATGATGTGTAGGAGTACCACATGCCTACCGCCACAGAGAAAAGTCAAGAGGTTGGCACAAGACCAGTGCTGGCCAATGAAAGCTAATGAACATTCGCCTTAGGAGTTTTGTGACAGGCTGTCATCCTAAACTGCTAGGGATGAAGAAGGAGATGACCCTGTAGAGAGAGCTCATTTGAGAATGAAGCCAGCACTAAGGGAAAAAGATCTGGGACACATAACAACACTAAGTTACAATGGCATTGCTTGCACTCCCAGATCCAACTACATCTGAAGCTTATTAACCTTGAAATTTTCATTACATGAGCCAATAGATTTCCATTTGCATGCATGGAAAAAATTCGACTTTTGAATGGAGGTTTTTTCTCTTTGCCAAAAAAAAATTAATTTTAGGAAAACTATGAATTTTTTTTTTTTTTTGAGATGGAGTCTCACTTTGCCACCCAGGTTAGAGTATGGTGGTGCAATCTCGGCTCACTGCAACCTCCACTTCCCAGGCTTAAGTGATCCTTCCACCTCAGCCTCCTGAGTAGCTAGGACCACAGGTGTGCACCACCACACCCAGATTTTTGTATTTTTGTTAGAGACAGGGTTTCACCATGTTGCACAGGCTGATCTCAAACTCCTGAGCTCAAGCAATCCACCTGCCTCAGCCTTCCAAAGCGCTGGGATTACAGATGTTAGCCACCACGCCTGGCCGTGGAAGTAATTTTTTAAATGCAGATACATACTGGGAGGGTAGCCCGCCATATGATCTGACACTGCCTGAGAGAAGAAGCCTATCGTAAGGAGATATTCCCTGAGAAAGACCCAGTGCCTAAGTAGGAACCGGGCAGATGAAATACAAAGCCCAGTGGAGGGAGTTAAGGCCCAAATAAGGGTCATTAGAAAGCAAAGAAGAAATATCTAGGTTCATCGGCAGATTCTTTTCATAGAATAATCACTTCCCCTTTATAGCAAAGTATTTAGAAAACATAGGCACCTGGCAGCAGTGCAAAGATTATTGTTATCATTACTTGTATTAGTATTCTTCATGGGTAGTGGCAGGGGCGAAGCAACCCAAGACATCCAGGCATTAGTCAGAGCTCATTGGGTTCAAGTGAGCAGAACCCAACTCAAGCTAGCTTAAGGAGGAAAGGAGAGTTTGTTAAAGGCTCAGGAAGGGGCTTAGCTGGTCCTCAAGGCAACTGAAACCATGGACTAAATAGAATTATTTCCTCCAGTCATCTCCATTTCCCTTGGTGTGTCTGCTTCATTTCCTCCTCTACTAGTCTGGATTTATTCAAGCAGTGGGAAGAAGTCTGGAAGTGATATTTGTTCAACCTCTTTATTCCCAAGTTCCAAAATTCCAGGGCAGGCGTGTGATAGGCCCACCATGAGTCAGGCATGGAAGGCTGAGGAAGGAGCCAAGCTTGGCAACCTATGGTGGACACTGTCAGTGCCTGGCCCAGGTCTTTCTAACCGTTCACTTCCAGCTTGCTAGCATCTGCATCCCTGTTTCCAAGGGCTTTACTTTCAGAACCATGAAAGGCTGCTCTGGGGACGCTAAGCCCTTGGAAATGGCCCTCAACCAAAGACCATCTGGAATTGGTGTATAAATACTCCAACTCCCTGGCTCCTTGGAGAAAATAATTCCAAGGCATGTGGTTTGTTCCATTTCCCAGAGCTTCCCCATAGAGTGGTACTCTAGTTGCCCCCGGGGGTAGCTGACTTCACAAGGCACACAGTGTTGCCTGCCCTCCCTTCCCTTGGTGATTATCTTAAGAAGGTCCCTTGCACCTCCCAATTAAACTACTGGCTCAAGCACTGCTTCTGGTGAAACTCAAACTAACACACAAGCCAAGGCAGAACCCAAATCAAGTACCCAAAGGCCAAACACAAAGCCAGGAGAATCAGGAAGGTGGGTTCAGTACATCAAGGAGAAGCTGGTCCTGGGCTAAACACCTGCAATGGGGGCTGCTCTGCAGCCCTGGTGGGTATTACCAGAGCCAGTGCATTTTGTTCCACTGAATTCTGGACCTGGGAGTCCCCACAGTCCAGTGTGTATGGCGTGCGCGTATGTCTGGTTTGTAGGGGGTGTGTGTATGGGTGTGGGTATGAGTGTGTTCAGCAGGGTGGTGGGGGTGCAGGAGTGGTCCTCTTCACTTCACCTCTGCACACGCAGCAGCAGTGACTACTATGAGATGCAGTCATTTCATCAGGAAGGGAGAAAATGAGGCCCTGGAGATGGGACAGGAACTTTGAAGGCTGTGGTGCTCCATCTACTTGACAGGAAAACCTTTAATAAATAAAAAAGGAGAGGGGGTGGTGTGGGGTGACAGCGACAGGGAGAGAAAGATGAAATGTGAAGGCTTCTGTCCCTGGCTCTGAAGCAAGGCATTTTTGGTTCCGAGATGAAAGGCAGTGAAAATGGTTGGTGGCCAGGCCTCCCTCTGCTCTGCAGCAGCCCCCAGGCCATCGGCAAGTGCAGCTCAGCTCGCACCTTTCTGCACACAGGGAGAAGCAGGTGACCTATTTTCCCAGAGAAGCTCTTGTCTGGGGCTACTGATGTAGAAAACTCCCTACAGGGAGGGGGCCTGTAGGAAACATAGGACATGCCACTGGCCGTGCTGGTCGTGTGTGTGTGTGTGTGTGTGTGTGTGTATGTGTGTATGCATACATATGTGCTGTGTGCATGTGTGGTGTGTGTGATGTGTGTGTGGGGGTATGTGTGTGGTATGTGGGTGGTGTATATGTGTGTACGTGTGCATGTGTGGTGTGTGTATATGTGTGTCTTGTGTGTGTATGGTATGTGTGGTGTGTGTATGTGTACTGTATCTGTGGTGTGTATGTATATGGTGTGGTGTGTGGTATGTATATGTGTGTGTGTTTGTGGTATGTGTGTGATGTGTGTGTGGGTGGTGTGTGCAATATGGTATGTGTGGTGTATGTGGTGTGTATGTGTGGTGTGTGTATGTATGATGTGATGTGTGATGTGGTATAGTGTGGTATATGTGTGTGATGTAGTGTGTATGTATGGTGTGTGCATGTGTGGTGTGTATGTGTGCATGGGTGGTGTGTGTGGTATGTTGTTTGTGGTGTGGTGTGTGTGGTGTGTATGTGCGCTGTCTGTGCATGTGTGGTGTGTGGTGTGTGTAGTGTGTGTGTGTGGTGTGGTGTGTGTGGTATGGTGTATGTGGTGTGTATGTGTGGTGTGTATGGTGTATGTGGTGTGTATGTGTGGTGTGTGTGTGTACGTGTGGTGTGTGTGCTATGTGTGTGGTGTGTACATGGTGTGGTATGTGTGGTGTATATGTTGTGTGTGTGTGTGTGTGTGTGTGTGTGCGTGCGCCCTGGGGCAGAGATGGTGCCTGGCGCCCTCAGTGTCCTAGCACATAACAAAAACAGTTCCTACATCTGCACTTTGATTTGACTTTGCTGGCTGTGGGGCTTTGAAGCTGAGCATTTTTCTTCATTCGAGTTCACTTTTTCTTGTTGGTAAAATGTGGGTTATGATACCTGGCCTGCCTGCTTCTTAAGATTGTCGTGAAGTTTGTCATGAGTAAGACAGTGACACACCACTTGCAAAACCACTTTTTAAACTGTAAAGCTGCCCAGCACTCCAATTATTTCATGTATAGGAAGTCTCTCCAAAAGTTATAAAAACTCCCTACTACAAATAATAGGAATAAAAAGAGCTTCCATTTATTAACTATCTACTATGTACCAGATACTTTTCACTCTTCCATCATTCATTCACAAATTCATTCCAAATATATATATATATAAATTCCATGTGTTATGTCAGTATACGGTGGATTAAACAAAGTTAGAAGCCATCCCTTCTCTTCTAGAGATGGCTCTTTTATAAGGGAGGCAAACAGTAAAGAAGAAGACAAAGACCTGTATTAGGACAAGTAGTCAGAATTTTATGAAGAAGAAGAGCAGGGAATGGTGGGAAGTGTATTGAGGATGGGTTTGGTCTGTGTTAGCTGGAAGGACACAGGGCTTGTTAGACTTTTGAACATGTGTTTATTCCAAGTATAATGGGGGAAGTTTAGGGTTTTTAAGCATGAGTATGATGATCTAATTTAAGTTTCAGAGAATGATGAGCAAGAGAGACCGCTTATGAGGCATTTACAATCAATACATACAACATTTCCTTGTGACTGGTATTATTATTCCCATTTTCCTGGGAAACAGGTTCAGAAAAGTGAGATGATTCACCTAGACTTTTCTAGTAAGTGTCAGAACTGGGACTCCCAGCCAGCTGTCTCCCACTGGAGCCCAGGCTTAACCACTGGCATCTCCATCCACAGTTCTAATTTCTTAACAGATTCCTTTGAAACCACCTTCTCTATCCTAATTCCTAGTCATTCCCAGTACCCAATACCATACACCGCTGGTTCTGGAAAGATCTGTTGAACACATTTTTGTTTTATCCTTTAAAATTCAGTTCCGAAAAGAAAGCCCTAAAGCAACCTCTCCCAGCTCTCTCCAGGTCCAGCCCCCTCCCCAGACCAAAGATTGCTCACACATCCTCCTGGCTGGAGGAGGAAGAGGGAGCGTTCCTGGGGACTGCTGCGCCCGCCCCGTTCCCACCCAACTGCTAACAAGGCTTTGAAATGAAAATGAAATCATAAAGTCTCATCGAATCTGCTCAATTTCCTGTCCCTTTTCATATGCCTTTCCATGGATATTCAAGAGCCAAGCCTGAATAGGTTGTAAATCCGCTTGGGGGCTGCAATTGGAGCGATTTCACAGGCAAGAGAGAAATTCTTCCCTCCCGGGAGCCTGCCCCACCCCTTGCAAGCCCTTGCAAGCCGCCTTGGAGATGCCAGGGAAGGAGGCCTTCCCCAAGCCTGGCAGCCCCCCTAGCCTAGCCCAAGGAGGATGGGATCCCACGCTGCTGCTGCTTCCCCAGAGTTTGGTTTCCCCACCAGGGCCTCAACGGTGTCTTAGGGCGTCCAACAGTGCCTCGCAGAGGAGACACTCCATAAAGATGTATGAATTAACTAGTTTGGCTCTGAAAAATGGGCAATAATAGTAGGTACCTCACAGCGTCGTTGAGGCGTTGAAGTAACAGAGCTGGAAATTCCCAGCAGAGGACATTGCCTCCCTTCCTCCCTTCTTTCTTTTCCTTCCCTTCTTCCTTTATTCCCTCCAGGCCATCAGGAGCCACATCTCCTTCAGCCCCTTTCTGCTTCTTGCTTTTGAATCTCTTCCTCCTGCTGCTATTTTTAGCAGGAGAGGTCTCTACCCTGGAAGCTGGCAGAGGTGCTGAGAGCAAAACTTTTCAAAGCAACCCCACCTCCCACCCCTACCCCCACCCCCGCCGCCCCCAGGGTCAGGGGCCTCCTGACAGCCCTCCAGCCAGGTGTGGGAAGATCTGGGAGGTCAGCAGAGGCATTCCCTGGGTGTTTCCCACCGCCTGTTAGGGGCTGGTAGAGGGTAATGCTGTTCCTTTGGCCTTTCTTGCTGGAAATATTTCAGGGAGCATGAGGACACAGTAAGATTTCTGACTTGGTTTGCCTGTGGGAAAACACAAATCCGAACTTCACTTGCCACCCCTACCTCCAAACATAATGAACTGTAAACTGGTCTTGCATTCTACTGGCATTCATCAGCCCCAGCTCCCTATTTTAGCATTTATGACTGAAACTATGGTTTCTCTGATTTATAATAGATGCTTGTCTCTCCACCAACTCAGAATTTCTCCAGGATAAAGGTTTGTCTTTTTCATCTCAGTGCTAGCATCTGCTGTACTAGTGAGTCTCAGAAAAAAAAGCCTGTTGAATAAATGAGTTTGTTTAGTGCCTATTATATGCAACACCCTGCTACATAAAGGTGAGGGCAAAAAGAGTCCAAAACTCAAGAAACTTGCAAACTTCCAGGGAAGACACATAACACATACACAAGTAGCTGTCATTTTAGAACAGTAGATGCTATGTTACAGAATCTGGAATTCAGAACTAATCAGTCCATCTATCAGTACTTTCTCCTTAAAATATAGTCAGCGCCTGCCATTAAGAAACCCATTTCTCATCAGCGGGGACAGAAAAGGTGTCATGAGAGTTGATCATTTTGCAGTTTTTATAATATTACACTGATGAAACCAAACTAAACTGACACCTTTTTGCCAGGTGAGCCAGCATTCCAGGATTTATTAACATTTCATTGGTATTATTTATAATATGGGGAACAATGTTGCCTAGGAATGGAGTGATAGACATGTCAGGTTTAAAGTTACCGAGGTGTAGTATCATTCTCAAGATTTCTTTTGAATATGTATTTAATGATTTCTGTCCCTCATCTCCTCCTACTTCATCACCATCATCGTGAAAATAAATCAGAAATTCTAAGTCCTGCCAGAAGCCTGCTGGGGGAACTGTCTGCATGTTTCTTACTGCACTCTTCCTTTGAGGTGTCGATGTAATCTTTAGTTGCTGTCAGCTCTAAGAGGAAAGAAAATCAGTATGGTATTATGTTGAAATCCATAAGGGATGTTCTTCAGTTGCCTCCTTGGAGATTGGACCTACAGGTTGGAAATGGACCGTGAAGCAGTTACATACTCCAATTTTCAGTCGGGGACTCATAACTCATGTTGTGATCCGTGATATGTGGCAGGAGAGCTTGTGCTACAAGAAGGCATGTTAAAAATAAGGCACGAAAGGTCATAACAGTGGATTCCTCCCTCTGCAAAACTAATCAGGCATCTCCAAAGGGTTTGCCATCTTTTTTTTTTTTTTTTTTTTTTTTTTGAGATGGAGTCTTGCTATCGCCCAGGCTGAAGGGTTTGGCATCTTAATAACAAAAGAACTCGAGGGGAAAAGCCACTAAGGTATTCAGACATGAAAAACTTGTGCCATCTGACTCCTCTCTAGAAAGATTAAAGACCAGCTTCCAGGATAGGCCCAGCTAACAGTCAGGGACACTGTCTGTAATCAATTTCAAATAAAAGCTTACAATCAGAGAACCTTCTAGAAAACTGGCCAAGGCCGGTGATAATCTTATTCTTCATTATCAGGGCACCAAATATTAACACCGTTGCCTGACAGCTGCTTTCACGTTTTGTATCAAGACTAGAATGGTCTCATTCTAGTCTTAAGCCAGTGAATTTTCTGGGAACAAGTAGTTCACATTTGGTACAAGAATTCTCACTTCTTTACTGGCTTAAAGTATTTCTCCTCCCAGCTTCCCTGGCTTGCACCATGGTGGCTGCCCTCTTCTGTTTTAACTTTGGGACTGCTCCCTTGGCCTAACCCAAACAGATGACCTGTATTTTAAATAGTCTTTTAGAAGCAGTTTCACCTCTGAGTCTTTGGTTTTCTCTCTTTTTTTTTTTTTTTTTTTTTTTTTTTTTTTTTTTTTTTTGAGACAGAGTCTTTCTCTGTCGCCCAGACTGGAGTGCAGTGGTGCAATCTCGGCTCACTGCAACCTCCGCCTCCCGGGTTCACGCCATTCTCCTGCCTCAGCCTCTCCGAGTAGCTGGGACTACAGGCGCCCACCACCACGCCTGGCTAATTTTTTTTGTATTTTTAGTAGAGACAGGGTTTCACCGTGGTCTCGATCTCCTGACCTCATGATCCGCCCGCCTCGGCCTCCCAAAGTGCTGGGATTACAAGCATAAGCCACCGCGCCCAGCCTGGTTTTCTCATTTATAAAGTGAGTATAACAATACCCTCCTCACAGGGTCATGGTGAAAATTCTTAGCTTTAAATTTGGCTCACGGTAGGGACTCATTAAAGGTTAGTATTTTCACAGCTAATCGTTCATAAAAAAGAAAAAGACGGCCAGGCGTGGTGGCTCATGCCTGTAATCCCCTTTGGGAAGCTGAGGTGGGCAGATCACCTGAGGTCAGGAGTTCGAGACCAACCTAGCCAACGTAGTGAAACCCCATCTCTACTAAAAATACAAAAATTAGCCAGATGTGGTGGCAGGCGCCTGTAATCCCAGCTACTCGGGAGGCTGAGGCAGAAGAATCGCTTGAACCTAGGAGGCTGAGGTTGCAGTGAGCCGAGATCATGCCATTGCACTCCAACCTGGGCAACAAGAGTAAAACTCTATCTGAAACACACACACACACACACACACACACACACACACACACACACACAGAAAGAAAAAGGGATAAATTATTTCTGTTTCATAGCTGTGTCCTCAGTTAAAAGAAAAACAATGTCCACACATGGTGGCTCATGCCTATAATTCTAGCTCTTTGGGAGGTCAAAGAGGAAGGATCATTTGAAGCCAGAAGTTCAAGACTAGCCTGGGCAACATAGTGAGACCCCATCTCTACAAAATATAAAAAATTAGCCAGGTATGGTGGTACGTGCCTGTAATCCCAATTACATGGGAGGCTCAGGCAGGAGGATCACTTGAGCCCAGGAATTTGAGGCTGCAGTGAACTGTGATGACACCACTGCACTCCAACTGAGTGACATACAAGACCCTGTGTCCAAAAAGAAAAAGAAAAAGAAAAAAAAAAAAAAAACAAAGAAAAATGACATACGTTTGCTGTTATTGTTTGCACATAATATAAACTGTTAGAATAAATAAGCTCAGCAAAGTTGCAGAATAAAAAATTAATGCACAAAAATCTGTTGCATTTCTATACACCAAAAATAGGCAACTAAAAAAGGAAATTAATTAAACAATTCTATTTACAATACCATCAAAAAGAATAAAATACTTAGAAACAAACAATCAAGGAAGCAAAAGACTTATAAACTCAAAACTACAAAACTTTGCCACAAGAAATGAAAGAAGACACTCATAAATGGAAAGACAGCCCACATTCATAGACTGGAAAACTTACTAGCGTTAAGATGTTACTACTATGCAAAGTGATATACAGATCCAATGCAATCTCTGTTAAAATTTCAATGATGTTCTTGCAGAAATAGAAAAACCCATCCTAAAATTTATATGGCATCTCATGGGACCCCATATAGCCAAAACAACATTGAAAAAGAACAATATTGGTCTCACATTTCCTGATTTCAAAACTTTCTGCAGTGCTACAATAATCAAAACAGTCTAGTACTGGCATAAAGACAAACATATAGAGCAATGAAATAGAATAGAAAGCCCAGAAATAAATCCTCCCACTTAAGGTCAAATGATTTTCAACAAGTGGGCCAAGACCATTCAATAGGGAAAGGACAGTCTTTCCAACAAATAGTGTTATGAAACTTGTATATCCACATGCAAAAGAATGAAGTTGGACCTTTACTTTCTGCCATATATAAAAATGACCTAAACATAAGAGCTAAAGCTATAAAATTCTTAGAAGAAAACATAGGGCAAAACCTTCATTGTATTGGATTTAGCAATGATTTCTTGGATATGAAACCAAAAGTACAAGCAACAAAAGAAAAAAATAGATAAATTGGACTTTATCAAAATTAAAAACTTCTGTGCATCAAAGAATACCATCAACAAAGTAAAAAGTTAACCCACCAGAATGGGAGAAAATATTTGCAAATCATATATCTGATAAGGGATTAATATCCAGGATATCTAAACAACTTTTACAACTCAACAACAAATACACAAATAACCCAGTTCAAAAATGAGCAAATATTTGAATAGACATTTCTCCAAAGAAGATATGCAAATGGCTAAATAAGCACATGAAAAGATTCTCAACATTTCTAATCATAAAGGAAATGCAAATCAAAACTGCAATAAGATATCACTTCACACCCATTAGAATGATTATTGTCAGAAAACAGAAAATAACACGTGTTGGCAAGGATGTGGAGAAAATGGAAGCCTTGTGCGTTGCTGGTGGGAATGTAAAATGGTGAAGCCACTGAAAAACAGTATGACAGATCCTAAAGAATTTAAACATGGAATTACCATATAATCCAGCAACTCCACTTCCGGGTATATACCGGAAGAATTAAAAGTAAGACTCAACCTTTGTATATCAACGTTCATAGCAGCAACATTCACAATAGCCAAATGATAGAAAAGTCCAAATGTCAATCTACGGATGAATTAATAAACAAAATGTGATATATACATACAACAGAATATTCTTCAGCCTTAAATAAAGAAGAAAATTTCCAGCCTGGGCAACGTAGTGAGACCCTGTCTCTAAAAAAAAAAAAATTAAAATTAGCTGGGCATGGTAGCTTATGCCTATAGTCCTAGCTACTTGGGAAGCTGAAGAGGAAGGATTGCTTGAGCCCAGGAGGTTGAGGCTGCAGTGAGCCGTAATCGTGCCACTTCACTCCAGCCTGGGCGATGGGGTGAGAATAAAGAAAGAAAGAGGAAAGAGAGGAAGGAAGGAAAGAAGGAAGGAAGGAAGGAAGGAAGGAAGGAAGGAAGGAAGGAAGGAAGGGAGGAGGGAAAGAAGGAAGGAAGGAAAGAAGGGAGGAAGGAAGGAAGGAAAGAAGGAAGGGAGGGAAATTCTGACACATACTGTAACATAGATGAATCTTAAAGACAAATAAGCCAGTCACTAAAGGACAAATATTGTAAGTTTCCACTTAAATGTGGTACCCGGAGTAGTCAAATTCGTAGAGACAGAAAGTAGAATGATGGTTGCCAAGGGCTCAGTAGAGAGGAGAATGAGAAGTTTTTTAATGGGTATAGAGATTCTGTTTGGGAAGATGAAGTTCTAAAGATGGATGGTGGTGATGGTTACACAACACTGTGAATGTACTTAATTCTGTTAACCACTACAGTTAAAAATGTTTACAGTGGTATAATTAATGTTTATGTACATTTTACCACAACTTAAAAAAAAAGATAACTATATTATCTGGAAGGAAAAACCTGCTCAGCCTGTGGCCACTCTTGGACAATAATAAATTCTGAGAAGAGTGAGAAATTTGAATTTTATTTGGGACGCAATTTCCCCAGATATCTCTATCCTTGAGAATTCTGTGAATTATACCTCTGCAAAATACAACTGTATTTCATGAATATATTTTGACTCAGTAGGACAGTGGGTGGCCAGTTTGAGGACAAAATGGCATGCTTATTTCCTTTTTAAAAACACAGCGTTTATTAGAGAACACTGTGAAATGACTTGGGAAGATTCTGGAGAGAATCAAACTCGTTTTAGAAGTGCATGAGAATCCTCTTTAGAAATACTGAAACCAATTGTAGATGGTAACTGCAGGAGAAGAATTTATCTATCTATCTATCTATCTATCTATCTATCTATCTATCTATCTATCATCATCTATAAATTATATAATTATATAATATATATTATATATATTACGGCAAAAACCACAATTACATTCACACCAATCTAGATTAAGTGGTTCAAGCCTTCATTTAAAATAAAAGATTGTTTACATAAGGAACAAGAGGAATAGAAATGGAAATCTTGCCTTAAGGTGTGGGAGGGTAAGGCACACTCACTAGCTCTGCCCATGCACAAAGCAATTCATTGGCACACACACTTTTCTCATGGGAACAGTAGCAGCCCACCTCTTGAGAGGCCTGACCGCTTGGTATTCATTAGCTTGATGAGATCTCCAAGGCCCAAATTCTGGTCCAAGCCTTGCCAGCTTACATACCTGATGTGTCCCCACACTGACAGATGGTCCAGCTCTCAGGAGCTGACTCACATTGACTCTGCTCATGGAATGGGCGTATGGAAAAGAGAATGCCAATTCATGAACTTAGTGTGATTTAGAAATGCCACAGGGACCAAGAATATTCAAAGTCATTTTAACCCACACATTTTTATCCCTGTTAAATGAATCTGTGTGGGAAGCCAAATGTTAATCAGAGAAGATTGCTTGGTGAGCATGAAATCAGAAGTGAGGCATTCAATGTTCATTGACATCAGGCTAAAGCAGTGTTTCTCAACTCCCAAAGAGTTTGATTTGATTGTTCTAGGTTTCAGCCTGGGCACAGGTTTATATTCAAAATCTGCCCAGGTGATTTTAATAAAAAATCTGAATTTTGAACTACTGGGCTAATATATGCTTATGTACCACTAGGACTGGGAACTGCCTGCTAGATGTCTTTTGGCAAAGATTCCCTGTCTGAATAGTGCTTGGGTACTGCCAATGTCTGCCTCTGAGACTCTTTTGTTCTGTCATGGGTGCCAACCCCTCTCCCTTTTTTCATTCTAAGTGCCTGTTTCACAGAAGCATGAAGAAGCCAAGTGACTTGCCTAAGGCTGTACAGTTAGAGGGAGAATCAGAACTAAAATTACAGTTCTTCTGAATTTCATTCTAGGGCTTTGCTTTTTCACGTGGCCTTCAAAGAGATCTGCAGGGACTTTACAGCAGAGGGTTGCCTTGAACAACCCATAGTTCACCTGTCAGGTCAGGTCCCCATAGTTCACATGTCAACTGCTTTTAGTTTCTTGAGGTATGGGTTCGGGTGAAGACAGAGTTAATTACTTTAAATTGGGATATATTTAAAGTTATTGAATTGGAAGGGGTGCCTCTCTTTGCTCCCCACTATATTGTGTGTTTATTTCTCTCATATCAACCAGTTTCCTTGTCTAGTTATAAATCCATCATAGTTCCTATCTTATTTATCTTGGCACCCGTAATTTCTGGCAGGTGCCAGTTTCATGAGTTAGCCATGCTGTCATTCTGCACTGGATATGAGGTCCTAGAGCTGAGAGAGAGGTCAGGGCTGAAGATGTCAGTACAGACAGCCAGTGAATTGTGTGAAGGGTGAGATTCCATCAGGGAAGCATCTATCTTCCAGGCCCATGAAGCTGACCCTGCTCTAGTCTCGGAGCCTATCTTAAAAACCTGGAGAGCATTACTGCCTTTTGGGGTGATTTTTTAGTGAGGGAAAATGGGGAGTTCAGGTGTGAAATTGTTCACAAGTGGAGTGATATCAGCATTCAAAAAGTGTTGGGTGTGGGAGAATTTTGGATTTTGGATTTTCAGATTAGGGATGCCCAACATGTGTTTGTATTTAAAGGTTCAGTCCTCTTAGGCACTCTTCTCAGACACACATGTCATGAAATGGAAAAGTTTCCACAGTCCTTCTTATAATTATTTTGTGCCAGCATTATTGGGATATAATCGACAAATAAAAATTGTATGCATTGAAACTGTTGATATATGTATACACTGTGAAATGAAATGATTGCCACAATCAAGCTAGTTAACACATCCATCACCTCACCTAATTACATGTGTATGTGCATGTGTGTGTGTCAAGAACACTTAAGATTTACTCTCTTAGCAAGTTTCAAATATGCTATACAGGATTGTATAATATTATAGTCACTATGCAACATATTAGATCCCCGGAATTACTTTTATTCTTTCAAAAAGTTATATAAATATATTTTATTGGTTTCTTTAACTTTAGTTTTCCCATTGTCTTAAATTTCAGAATGAGAATCTTTACATTGTTTTTTTAATTAAATTTTTTATTAAATAATATTTGAAAGTCATTTTTTAAATCAGAATTTTGTCTGTAATGGCCTATAAAAAGGTATGATACAAAGGAGATAAGCATTTATTTTCTCCATTTAGGACAAGAAAAGCAAGAGCTCTTCTTCACAAAAGAATTTGTCTCCAGTTTCTGCAGTAAATTAAAATGCTATGGTTCATAGAGAAGCAGAGGACCAGATTTCTGGGTCTTCATTACCCAAAGCACAGTGCCAGTTTGGAGGATCACTTTCTTCTATTCCTTCTCTTCATTCCCACTGGCACAAGGGCAAATACATATTTTAAAAAGTGAGTAAGCTGAGATCTTAGCAGCAGTCATATAACACTATAGCATCAAAGAAACTCAGTAATAATTAATAGAGCCTTTCACTTAGGGATGGCAAAAATGTAATGGGTAATGTAGTGCCTCACCCCTACCTTGGCAGACATCACTAATCAATTATTGAGCCAAAATGTGGCCCAATAGATCTTTTCTACACTACGCCCCCAGCAGATAATACCATGTAATTGGAGTTGCCAGTGAGGCCCTACCTAAGCTAATCTAATCATTTTACATTATGAGAACATTGAGACCCATAAAGGCAAAGTGATTTACCCAAGGTCGTTCAGAGACATGCAGAGCTGGGACAGAAACTCTAATTCTGTATAATGCAAAAATCTTTTCTCTCTTATGCGCCTAGTGTCAACTGACAGTGGCCCTGAATCCAGCAAGGGCACACAGGAATCTGTACAGGATGGATCATTTCAACTTGGAAAGACAGACAAGTGTCCCTGGCATCAAGAAACTCAAAGGAACAGCTAGGGACAGATGGCAGAACATTACTGTTCCTCCACCTTTCCCAGGGAGAAGCAGGGGATAGAGAAAGAAATGGAGATCTCTCCACCAGCCTCATAATTGTGGAGGGTTTTGTTTCTGTTTTTGTTTGGTTGCTTGCTTGCTTTTGAGATGGAGACTCACTCTGTCACCCTGGCTGGAGTGCAGTGGCACATTATGGCTCACTGCAGCCTTGACTTTTCAGGCTCAAGTGATCCTCCCACCTCACCTCAGCCTCCCCAGTAGCTGGGACTACAGGCACAGGCTACCATGCCTGGCTAATTTTTTTATTTTCTGTAGAGATGAGGTCTCCCTCTGTTGCCCAGACTAGTCTTGAATTCCCGGGCTCAAGCAATCTACACACCACAACCTCCCAAAATGTTAAGACTACGGGCATGAGCCACTGGGCTCAGCCAATTGTGGAGTCTTTGAAGCTGTCCCATCAGGTATCAGGGAAGGAAGGAAGATGTCCCTATATACAAGTAGCAGTCCACAAGTGGGGCCACCCAACTGCCTTGCCACTTGTTCAGGTTCCCACAACCAGGGTTTGGAAGTTCTTCAGAAACTATTCACTTTCTAAAAACCTGTTCATTCTCTGTACTAGCGCTGAAGATAATGAAATGACTGGTTGTGGTGGGACTTTGATCAGACATAGGGATAAGAAATCACCATGATGAGAGGTCTGGCTGGTTGTGAAGTCATTTCTGAGAAAGCAGAGAGCCCACAGCTGTTATTGTACCAGCTCCAAAAGTCCCCAGAGAAGATGTTTGGTTATGACAGGAGGGTGTGAAGTGGGTTTGGCAGCAAAGGCACTAAAGCTGATTTTCTCCTGCCTTTCCCTTTGAACTCTAGGTGGGGTTTATGGTCCCCGTAATTAAGAGTGAAGATTGATGGGCAGCAAAGCTCTCTTGGAGAGCCCCCAGGGGCTTGAAACCTAGGCTTTGGGTGCTTTTAAAGGACTGGGGGAAAGGCGGCAATGGGGCAAAGGCAGATTTTGGCATGGTTCATTTTTATCCAGTTTCACTTGCCCCCATAAAGTGCCATGAAAGCGCTCTCCACTGAACAGAAATAGGCTTCAGAGTGCAAACATGAGCAGCACTCGGAGGCCCTGAGAGGATTAGGAGAAACTGTGGAGAAACATGTGAAAGACCAAATTTTCCTTCCCCTAAAGACTGTGGGTGTGGAGAAATGTTGTTTCCAGCTGGGATAGTCTAAGTATGGTTAACTTTTTTGAATTAAACTTTCACCTTCCCTCGGAATTCAAAGATTGACAAATGTAATGGCTGTGAATTGAATAAAAGGAAGGGAGCCTCCTTAAACCTATTTGGCACAGGGTGGCTGTTTATAGGCCTGCAGACATTCCATGCTAGTTGATACAAAGATTTTGGTCTGCCAGCATACTCATATCTGAATCTCAAAAAAGGAACAATGATTCCATAGACTTTGTCCTCTGTGGTTCTTTCGGGGATGTCTCTTTCTTTTGCCCAGCTTGGAAGGACCAGAAATTAATTTACTAAGCACTTGGGACAAGAACACCTATTATATTTGTTACTTTTATGGAAGTATTACCATGTGCTGAGCACATAAGCAGTTTACATGCACACTCTCATGTTCATCCTCACAACACATCCTTACTGCAGATGGGTATTACTGCCATTTTCCAGTCAAACACTGAGGCTCAGAGAGGTTAGGGCCCCAGTCCAAGATTGCACAGCTCCAAGAGTCAGAGCTGACACTAGAAATCAGGTCTATCTGATACCATACCTCAGCCCTGACCAGCATAACCATTCAGCAGTCCTATTTGAGATATCAATTTTCTGTGAGATACTAACATTTTTTTAATAACATGGAAAAAATAAGGAACAACAGAGGACATCTACATAAAGAGTAAGTATTGGTTTGTGATACATTTGTTTTCATTACATATATGTGTATAGTGTTCTTAGTAGTGAGATAACATTGTTTTCTTACTGTGGATCATGGTCAAAAACATTTTAAGGCCACTATCCTAAACCACTTGGCAATCTTGCTTGCATGGGTAGGTGAGAGTTATCAGACCCACTTACTGGGCTTTTAAGGAAGATTTGTGGAGAGAAAGCAAAGGGTGGACTCCTCAGAAAGCACAAAGAGTGGAGGTATTAGTTTTTGCCTCTAGAACCGGTCAGCAAACTTTTTCTTAAAGGGACAGATAGTAAAAACTTTAGGCTTGATGGCCAGATAGATAGTCTCTGCAGCCACTACTCAATTCTGCAAAGCAGCCATAGACAATATGCGAATGAATGGGTGTGTCTGTGTTCTAATATAAATCCATAGTTATAGAAACAGACAGCTGGCCCATGGGCTGTAGTTTGCTGACTGCTACTGTTAGATATAGTCTTAGATAAAGAAACTGCTTGAATTGCCACAGTATTGTCCTATAACAATTGAACGTCCCCCAATTTTAAGAACAGCCCAATTTCAAATGATCTAAGATTAAGTGTTCACATTTTTGTCCCTGATGATATTGCTCCTATATTATTAGGTGTATTAGTTATACAATACTATGTAAAATATTTACCCCAAAATGTTGTAGCATAAAATAGCAAATACTTATTATCTCATAGTTTCTCTGGGTCAGGAATTTGGGCCTGGCTTAGCTTAGTACCTGTGCCTCAAAGACTCTTACAAAGCTGAAATCAGTTTACAACAACTGGGGCTGTGGTCTCATCTGCAAGTTTGACCGAGGGGAGATCCTCTTTCAAACTGACTCAGATGTTGGCAAGATTAAGTTCTTTAGAGGCTTCTCTCAGTTCCTTGCCATGAGGGTCTTTCCATGGGGCAGCTCACAACATGGCAGCTGGCTCCCATCAGAGGGAGCAAGTGAGAGAGCAAGAAAGGGCAAAATATGGAAGTCAAAGTCCTTGTGCAAAAACCCAATGTTTGTAACATCTCATCACTTTTTTCACTTTGTATGAACCATGAGTAAGTCACTAAGTCTAACCCATACTTGGGGAGAGGAGATTATACAAGGGTCTGAATACCAGAAGCCAGAAATCATTTGGAGCCATTTTAGAGGCTGCCTACCAGGTAAGGGCTAGGTATTTCATTTATTCCTTCACAAATATTTATTGGGCACCTATTATATGCAAGGCACTACAGTAGGCAGTATGTAGAACAGAAAAAAAATTCTTGTTCCCATTCTGGTGAGAGAAGACAGATGATAAACACGAAAAGGGAATTAATACAAAATGTCAGCTAGTGTTACAAACTAAATGTGCCCACTCAAAATTCATATGTTGAAGCCTGATCCCCAGTGTGGCTATCTTTGGATGGGGCTGCTAAGGAGGTCATTAACATGAAATTAGGTCATAATGATGGGTCTGTGATCTGATAGAATAAGTGTTCTTATAGGAGACACCAGGAAGTTTGCTCACTCTCTCTTATCATGGGGAAAGGCCTCACATGAGGACACAGTGAGAAGGCAGTCATCTACAAGCCAGGAAGAGAGCATTCACCAGAAATGGAATTTGTTGGCATGCTGATCATGGACTTCCAGCCTCCAGAACTGTGACAAGATAAATTTCTGTTGTTGGCTGGGCATGGTGGCTCACGCCTGTAATCCCAGCATTTTGGGAGGCCGAGGCAGGCGGATCATGAGGTCAAAAGTTCGAGACCAGCCTGACCAACGTGGTGAAATTCTGTCTCTACTAAAAATACAAAAATTAGCTAGGCATGGTGGCATGTGCTTGTAATCCCAGCTACTCAGGAGGCTGAGGCAGGAGAACTGCTTGAACCTGGGAGGCAGAGGTTGCACTGAGCCAAGATTGCCCCAGTGCACTCTAGCCATCTGGTCTAGGGTATTTTGTTACGGAAGCCTGAGCATGTAAACTTAGGTGGTGATAAGTATCACGGAGAAAAATAAAGCAGGGTAGCACTGGAGAAGGGTTTGCAACTTTAAATTGGGTAGTTAGTGTAGGCCCCACAGAGGTGACATCTGAGCAAAGCACGTAGGAGGTGAAGGAGTGAGCCAATACAAATATGTGAGTTTCAGAGGGAACAGCTAGCACACGGACCGTGAGACTGGGAGCAGGTTGTTCAAGGAGTGGCAAGGACATCATCATATTTGGGACAAAATGTATTTAGGGGGTTAGGAGGAAAACATGTGGGGTACTATCAGTCATTGTAAGAATTTTTGCTTTTCCTCTTAATCAAATAGGGAGTCGCTGCAGGGTTTTAAACTGAGCAGTGCTGTGATCTAACTGATATTTTACTGTGGCCCTCTGGCTGCTGTGTGGAGAAGAGATTAGGTAGAAAGGCAAGGTTGAATGCAGGGAGGCCAGTTAGAAGATGATGGCAGCTCGGTGGGAGATGGAGGTGGTAATGGGTGGAGGTAATGAGAAGTCAACCACTTACTTTCACTCTCAGAAGCAAAATGCTAGTTTAGAAGCCTCTTCATTAGCAGAGCCTAATCAATAAATTTTTTGTTTGTAAGAGGTGACATGGAAAGAGCCCCAGACCGGAGGCCAAGAGACCAGGTCTTAGTCTGGACTCTATCAGCTTAGCGGAGTGATAAAAGACGAATCAATGCAGCCAGAAAAAAGGATGAGTTCGTGTCCTTTGTAGGGACATGGATGAAACTGGAAACCATCATTCTCAGCAAACTATCGCAAGGACAAAAAACCAAACACTGCATGTTCTCACTTATAGGTGGGAATTGAACAATGAGAACACATGGACACAGGAAGGGGAACATCACACTCCGGGGACTGTTGTGGGGTGGGGGGAGGGAGGAGGGACAGCATTAGGAGATATACCTAATGCTAAATGACGAGTTAATGGGTGCAGCACACCAACATGGCACATGGATACATATATAACAAACCTGCACATTGTGCACATGTACCCTAAAACTTAAAGTACAATAATAATAAAATTAAAAAAAAAAACACGAATCAATCAACCTCTGGATCTCTGTGTCTCCTGCAGTAAAATAAGATGTTTGGACAAGGTCCTCTCTAACTCTACAAGTATAGTTTTATGAGTCTCAGTGGAAAGTAGGTTTGGAACAAATGAATAGTTCTATTACTGTTCACTTTAAGCTTGATCATTTCTTGTGAGGGAAAAAAAAAAACAGAAAATTGCAGAGCTGGGCCTTCAGGAAAGTTAAAAAACAGTCACAGGCAAAATAATATCCTTGGGAAAAACTCCATGTTTAATCTCTAGGTAGCCTGGGGCCTAAGTAGACTGAGGGATGTACATCAGTGAATTTTCCCAATGCACATGAACAAAACAAAATTCAACCCCAAATCAGACAAGATCCTATTCTTTAGGGAGGGAAGTGATATAATACTTTTACAGAAATTCAGTGACTCTAATCTCTCTCCATGTTCCCACATGTCAAGTACAATGCACCTTGACAAGGTGTTGCCCCTCAAATAGAGGGATTAAGGATTATTACTTGCCACCCCCTGGAAATGCACCTGAAGAAACTGGTAGGAGCCAAAGAAGGCGTCCTTAAACACTCATGTGAAACAGGTTGAGACTTAGTGATAACTGCTTCCAGAGCACCATCAGGCAGTTATCCAAGCAAAAAACACATCCATGCCACCAAATATCTTTGTTAGTAACAAAATTACGACTTTAAACTGCTGGAGGGCAGTGCAAGAGGTTGCCACTAGCATTTTTGGACTGCCCATTGCCTACCAGGCGTACATAGATGTTCACTCAGTTATTCCTCACAATGATTTTGGGAGGTAACATATCATTATCTGTTTTGCAGAAGTAGGAACTGAGCCTGACTTGCCTAAGGACATGCAGCTAGGAAGTGCAGAGCAGAGATTGCTTACAATACCCAAGTTCTCCGCTCCACAATGCTGCCATGCTAATGTGTTTTGTCTCAGGTGTTGGTGCTGATCACTACATTGTTAATATTCACTGAGCACTGAACTGAACATCAGTCACATATTATTCATGTTCTAGTTCTTTTTATTCTCAGAGCTAATGTCAGCCGTGCATTGGGGAACTTAAGAGCACCAAATAATTTCAGAAACTACGCAAAGCTGTAGAGCTGCAAAATAAGTTATGAGTCTGTAGGGAATGGTTTAGAGGGTGGTAGTGGCCTCTGCAGTTCAACAAATCTATACTCAAACTTGTAACTCCACCACTTAGTAGCCATGTGACCTTGGTCAAGTTACTTAACCTCTCTGAGCCTGAGCTTCTTCATTTGTAAAACGAAGGCAATAATGGTGTGTGCCTCATTAGGTTCTATGTACATATATAACATAAAAATTCACATAAATTGCTTAGAATAGTGCCTAACACATGGTAAATACTCAATAAATGTTGTAGAGTATTATTGTTTACCTAGAAAACAAACTTCTTTGAGGTTGCTGAAGCTATTTCTTTGTCCCTGCTGACTTTTCAGGCTGTGTGTTTCATGCATTTATTTGTTTTTTAATAACAAATCTGAGACCAACTGATATAATTCTTTTGTTCCAAAATTATAGCTAGTCTTGATCTTCATGGTCTCATTCTCACTGAATTGGTGGTGTATTGCTTGTCAATTCAAACCTGACATAGAAAAATAATCTGTCCCACAACTCTGGTGTTAAATCCACCATGGCTGGAATTATAAGCAAGCTTCCATTTAAGGACTATCCACAATGTGATGCTCTAAATGGCCTCCCAGGAATGTGCTCTTGTCTTTCCAGATGCTTTTCTGGTCTCATAAATAAGCAGAATGGGCCGGGTGCAGTGGCTCACGCCTGTAATCCTAGCACTTTGGGAGGCCGAGCCTGGCAGATCACGAGGTCAAGAGATCGAGACCATCCTGGCCAACATGGTAAAATTCTGTCTCTACTAAAAATACAAAAATTAGCTGGGCGTGGTGGTGTGTGCCTATAGTCCCAGCTACTCGGGAGGCTGAGGCAAGAGAATCACTTGAACCTGGGAGGCAGAGGTTGCAGTGAGCTGAGATCGCGCCACTGCACTACAGCCTGGTGACAGAGCGAGACTCCATCTCAAAAAAAAAAAAAAAAATCAGAATGATCAGGATAGGAAGCATTGCCAACTGAGGAGTGCATGAATTGTCTGAAAGAGTTTGTCACCAAATAACTTCTGATCAGTTTTTGCCTTGACAGGCCTAATTTTTCAACAATAGCCAGAAACGCAGATTTTGAAATTTTTGTGTGGGGCAAAAATCCTGTGCTTTCCTAATGCTGGCAACTAATTCAGGTGGGAGGCACAGGTGAGCAATTAAATATTGCTAACTAATTCAGTGTTGACAACTAACCGAGATGGGATGCATAGACTGAAAAAATTTTAAATGTCTGATGTAGTATAGCTCAAAGGTCCCATCTGGTTTGAAAAATTGAGATTACTAATAAAAGAATAAAAATTAGAAGAAGGAAAATAGTCTCAGCAAAATGGATTTAAAATTTTAGGAATGTTTTCTAGACATTGGTTTGGGCCCAAAAAACTACCTACAGGGAAAGTTTCTCCTAATTATTTCGCCAGTACAGAACCACTTGAAACCACATGGCAGCGGTCATCTTTAGCACAGTTTTCAATATAACTTGAAAGCAGAATGGATCTCTGATGATTGGTGATGACGAGCATCTTTTCATGTGTATATTGGCTATTTGTATATCATCTTTGGAGACATGTCTATTCAGACTTTTGCTCATTTTAAAATCAGCTTATTTGATGTTTTTGTAATTGTAGGAGCTCTTTACATATTCCGGATATTAACCCTCATTAAATCTATGATTAACAAATATTTCCTTTTATTCTGTAAACTTTTTTTTTTTCAAGTTTGGGTCTCTCTCTGTCACTCAGGCTGGTGTGCAGTGGCATGATCATGTCTCACGGTAGCCTTGAACCCCTGGGTTCAAGCAATCCTTTTATTTCAGCCTCCCAAGTAGCTGGGACCACAGGCACACACTACCAAACCTAGCTAATTAAATTTTTTTTTTTTTTTTTTTTTTTTTTGAGACGGAGTCTTGCTCTGTCACCCAGGCTGGAGTGCAGTGGCGCAATCTCGGCTCACTGCAAGCTCCGCCTCCCGGGTTCACGCCATTCTCCTGCCTCAGCCTCTCCGAGTAGCTGGGACTACAGGCGCCCGCCACCAAGCCCGGCTAATTTTTTTTTATATTTTTTAGTAGAGACAGGGTTTCACCGTGGTCTCGATCTCTCGACCTCGTGATCCGCCCGCCTCGGCCTCCCAAAGTGCTGGGATTACAAGCGTGAGCCACCGCGCCTGGCCAAATTTTTTTTTTTTGTAGAAACAGGATCTCACTGTTACCCAGGCTCATCTCAAACCCCTGGCGTCACGCAATCTTCCTATCTTGGCCCCCCAAAGTGCTGAGATTACAGGTGTAAGCCACCATAATCAGGCTTGTAAATTGCATTTTCACCCTCTTGTGTTCTTTGATGCACAAAAGTTCTTAAGTTTGCTATAGTTTCATTTGTCTGTTTTTTTTTATTTTGTTGCCTATACTTTTGGCGTCATATCCAAGAAATTCATTGCCAAGTTTAATGTCATTAAATTTTTCCACCACGTTTTCTTCTAGGAGTGTTGTATTTTGGGGTCTTATGCTTAGAAGGTGCTGCTTTGAGACCTAGGAAAGACCTTGATCTTTGCATTTGAATAACTATCTTCATCCATCAGCTTAATGGATCATTTCAAACCTCAAGGCTAATATTCTAAGGGGAGCAAGAAAGTTCCCCTTATTCTAAGCTAACTTATCCCCACCACTGCCCTACCTCTGACCAAACCTTCATATCCAATAGCCCTGCTGTTTCTTTGTGCAGTTGCAAAGGGGGAGATGTATGTCAACAGTCTCTTGAGAATGAAACGCTGCCTGCTTGCCTGCCTCCCTGTCCGCCATATCTTACTAATATATAAAAATATATGGGCCGGGCATGGTGGCTCATGCCTGTAATCCCAGCACTTTGGGAGGCCGAGGCGGGTGGATCACCTGAGGTTGGGAGTTTGAGACCAGCCCCACCAACAAGGAGAAACCCCGTCTCTACTAAAAATACAAAAAAATAGCCAGGTATGGTGGTGCATGCCTATAATCCCAGCTACTCAGGGGGCTGAGGTAGGAGAATCACTTCAACCCAGGAGGCGGAGGTTGCAATGAGCCAAGATCGTGCCATTGCACTCCAGCCTGGGCAACAAGAGCAAAAATAGGTGGTAAGATGACTTGAAACCCTCTCTCTTCCTTTGGTGGGAAGAGGAACCTGGTGCTGAGAGAGAAGCATTTTGCACCCAGTGCTATTTACAGGAAAGTGATTTGAAGAAATTTTGTAATGAGACCCAGGATAGAGGGGATACGATTATGTCTACTTTCTACTTTCATATTTAGGCCCAGAGTCTTTGTTCTGTTACAGAATTGTGACCTTCCAGATAAGTCTAAGATAACCAATTTGTGGAAGACAGCACATTTCTATGACAACCAACATATAAAAGTATAGATGAAGACAAGAGGAAGGGCCAAGAAGATTATGCATTGTAATAACTTCCTGCTCTTCCAGGGACAAAGGAAAAGAGATTCAACTAATCCTAGAACTTTGGTAACAAAATTCCAGGCAAAGTTAACAAGTATGTTCCAAGTGTGATCCATAGGAATAATGGCAAAACGGTGGGACTTTAACTAAGCTGGAACTGTTTTTCTCCCCAAATAGCTAAAACCGACACAATGTGCAACTACAAATATTCCTCTATTTTGTGAAGATGATGCCACCTAACCAACATGAGAAATTCTTATTACTAACGTCAAGGATGTTGGGGCAGGTGCAATGTCTCACACCTGTAATCCCAGCACTTTGGGAGGCCAAAGAGGGAGGATTGCTTGAAGCCAGGAGTTTGAAACCAGCCTGGGCAACAAAACAAGACCCCATCTTTACAAAAAAAAAAATTATTTAACTTAGCCAGGTGAGGTGGTGCACATCTGTGCTTCCAGCTACTCAGGAGGCTGGGCTGGAGGAGCATTTGAAACCAGGTTTTAAAGGCTATAATCATACCACTGCACTCCAGCCTGGGTGATAGAGTAAGGCTCTGTCTCAAAAAAAAAAAAAAAAAAAAAAAAAAAAAAAAAAAAAAAGGTTAAACCTACTTCTTTTTTTTAATTTTTAATTTTTGTGGGTAAATAGTAGGTGTATTTATTTATGGGGTATATAAGGTGTTTTGATACAGGCATGCAATGTGCCATAATTGCATAATGGAGAATGGAGTATCCATCCCCTCAAACATTTATCCTTTTTACAAACCACCCAATTATACTCTTCTCATTATTTTAAAATGTGCCAGTTAAGTTATTATTGACTATAGTCACCCTGTTGTGCTGTCACATAGTAGGTCTTAGTCATTCTATTTTTTTGTACCTATTAACCATCCCCACTTCCCCCCACCCGCACTTTTCCCAGCCTCTGGTAACCATCCTTCTACTCTCTATGTCCATGAATTCAGTTGTTTTGATTTTTAGATCCCACAAAGAAGTGAGAACAGGCAATGTTTGTCTTTCTGTGCCTGGCTTATTTCACTTAACATAATGATCTCCAATTTCATCCATGTTGTTGCAGATGACAGGATATCATTCTTTTTTACGGATTAACACTACTCTCTTGTATATATGTATCACATTTTCTTTATTCATTCATCTGTTGATGGACACTTAGGTTGCTTCCAAATCTTGGCTATTGTGAACAGTGCTGGTGCAAAGAGTGTCTCTGCAAACAGATATCTCTTCCATATACTGATTTCCTTTCTTTTGGGTATATACTCAGCAGTGAGATTGCTGGATCATGTGGTAGCTCTATTTTTCATTTTTTTTAGGAGCTTCCAAAGTGTTCTCCGTAGTGGTTGTATTAATTTACATTTCCACCAACGGTGGAAAGCTTCCCTTTTCTCCACATCCTCGCCAGCATGTTATTGCCTGTCTATTGTATGTAAGCCTTTTAAACTGGGGTGAGATATCTCATTGTTGTCTTGTTTTGCATCTCTCTGATGATCAGAGATGGTGAGCACCTTTTCATATGCCTGTTTGCCATTTATGTGTCTTCTTTTGAGAAATGTCTATTCAAATATTTTGCTCATTTTTTATTGGATAATTAGATATTTTCTATAGAGTTCTTTGAGCTCTTTATATATTCTGGTTATTAATCCCTTGTCAGATGGGTCATTTGCAAATATTTTCTCCCATTCTGTGGGTTGTCTCTTGACTTTGTTGATCGTTTCCTTTGCCACGCAGAAGCTTTTTAACTTGATGTCATCTCATTTATCCATGTTTGCTTTGGTTGCCTGTGGCTGTGGGGTATTGCTCAAGAAATCTTTGCCCAGACCTAGTGTCTTGGAGATTTTCCCTGAGGTTTTCTTGTCATAGTTTCATAGTTTCAGGTCTTAGTTTTAAATATTTAATCCATTTTAATTTGACTTTTGTATACGTCAAAAGATAGGGATCTAGTTTCATTCTCCTGCATGTGAATATCCAGTTTTCCCAGCACCATTTATTAAAGAGACTATCTTTTCCCCAGTGTATGTTTTTGGCACCTTTGTTGAAAATGAGTTCACTGTAGGTGTGTGGATTTGTTTCTGGGCTCTCTATTCTCTTCCATTGGTCTATGTGTCTGTTTTTATGCCAGTACCATGCTGTTTTGTTTCCTATAGCTCTGTAATATAATTCGAAGTTAGGTACTGCAGATTTGTTTTGTTCTTAGGATAGCTTTGGTTATTCTAGGTCTTTTGTGGTTTTATATAAATTATAGGTTTTTTTTCTATTTCAGTGAAGAATGTCATTGGTTTACATTGAATCTGTAGATTGGGTAGTATGGACATTTTAGCAATATTGACTTTTCCAGTCCATAAACATGGAATATCTTTCCAGTTTTTGGTGTCCTCTTCAATTTCTTTCATTGGTGTTTTATAGTTTTCATTACAGAGAGATCTTTCACTTATTTGGTTAAGTTGATTGCTAAGTATTTAATTTTTTGTGGCTATTGTAAATGGGTTTACTTTTTTCATTTCTTTTTCAGATTGTTCACTGCTGGCATATAGAAATGCTGCTGATTTTTGTATGTTGATTTTGTATGATTTTATTTCTTGTGAAATATTAACTCTGGCCATTATTATGCTAAAAATGATGCATTTTCCCCTCTTCCTTTTCTGGGTTCTATTACAAATATTCTTCACATTCACTAACAATGAATGGTGCTATTATAAAATGTCTTATTCCTAGTCCTTAAATTTCTTCTCTGGCCCTGGGAGAAGTTAAAGGAGTGGATAGGAAAAAGCATGTACTCTAATACACATGCGTAGAGAGAAAGGAAATCCCATAGTAGCTTGGTGGGCTGGGTGGGATGGGATTGGGTACCTTGATGTGAAACTGAGAAAGCTAGCCCACTTCTTTCCTGAGACTTTATTGATATAATTAAGCTTATTACAATCCTTACAACCTCTCTGAAAGTCCAAATTCCTTACTGACATCTCTCAATTTGGACCTATAATATTTTAGCCCATATCAGCTTTTCTCTATTCTGTTCTATAATTCTAAACCTGAGGGTCTACATACTAATTTTCCCAGAATTCCTTGACAACTGGTTGTTGTTGTTGTTGTTGTTGTTATTTTTTGCCAGTAGAGGACACTGGCAGGATGTAGAAAATAAAAAGATGGAGAATCCATTCTTCCTCCTTCCTATCTGCTTCTAGAACTCCTCTGCAAGTGGCTGTATCCTTCTGCAACCCACATTATCTCCATAGTAGCAGCATCAGCCATGAGTTCTAGCACAGCCAAACAGCCCTTCTCTGCACATCTGGATTCCGGTAACACCATATTCATCCTTTTGTCTCCCAGACCTAAGAATTGTAGTTGCTTTGTGCAGTTACTAAACTGTTGCTAACTAACCACTTCACCCCCTTTTTATTCTAAATCTCTCTCTCTCTCATTCCCTTACCCATGTAACCAATTCCTTGTATTAAATTCCTTCTGTTTAAAATATCTAGAAATATTTCGGTTTTCTTTTTTACTTGGATCCTGATTAACTCCAATCTACCTTTCTAGTCTTACCTCCTTCTTACCCCTGAAATCAAACACTGCCTCTTACACTGACCCACATATCATATGCTCCAGTCATACTGTACTTGCTCCCATTTCACCTAAGTCATATGCCACTTTAAAAAAAAAATCAGAAACAACTTGGATCAAACAAAACTAACCTTTTAGATTTACCACAGGAAGAGAGAATACTGTCATGATAGAGTCTTTGTATTATTAATCCACCTTTGTTTAATAATGTTGAAAGTTTAGTTATCAGATTAAGAATTTGTGGGGCTGGGGCTGGGGCTGGGGAGGACTGAGGATATAGTTACTTCTAGTTGTAGAGAAATAAAATTACATTTGCACCTGTGAATACTTAATGAAAATCGTACTTGCACCACCCCACATCAAATTAATTTCTTTTTTCTCTCTTTCCATTGCTCTCCCTTACCTTTGAATTTTAACATAGATTTTGGCATAATAAACTTACTGTCCCTCAGTTTAATTACTCAAGAAAAAGACCTAAGTTCTATGACCCGGTAGTTGGTAATTTTGCTTTGATGTGAATTTGTTTTTTGTTTTTTTTTTGTTTTTTTTTTTCTACTTTTTTTTTTTTTATTATACTTTAGGGTTTTAGGGTACATGTGCACAATGTGCAGGTTTGTTACATATGTATCCATGTGCCATGTTGATTTCCTGCACCCATTAACTCGTCATTTAGCATTAGGTGTATCTCCTAATGCTGTCCCTCCCCCCTCCCCCCACCCCACAACAGTCCCCAGAGCGTGATGTTCCCCTTCCTGTGTCCATGAGTTCTCATTGTTCAATTCCTACCTATGAGTGAGAACATGTGGTGTTTGGTTTTTTATCCTTGCGATAGTTTACTGAGAATGATGTTTTGCAGTTTCATCCATGTCCCTACAAAGGACACGAACTCATCATTTTTTATGGCTGCATAGTATTCCATGGTGTATATGTGCCACATTTTCTTAATCCAGTCTATCATTGTTGGACATTTGGGTTGGTTGCAACTCTTTGCTATTGTGAATAGTGCCGCAATAAACATACGTGTGCATGTGTCTTTATAGCAGCATGATTTATAGTCCTTTGGGTATATACCCAGTAATGGGATGGCTGGGTCAAATGGTATTTCTAGTTCGAGATCCCTGAGGAATCGCCACACTGACTTCCACAATGGTTGAACTAGTTTACAGTCCCACCAACAGTGTAAAAGTGTTCCTATTTCTCCACATCCTCTCCAGCACCTGTTGTTTCCTGATTTTTTAATGATGGCCATTCTAACTGGTGTGAGATGGTATCTCACTGTGGTTTTGATTTGCATTTCTCTGATGGCCAGTGATGAGGAGCATTTCTTCATGTGTTTTTTGGCTGCATAAATGTCTTCTTTTGAGAAGTGTCTGTTCATGTCCTCTGCCCACTTTTTGATGGGGTTGTTTGTTTTTTTCTTGTAAATTTGTTTGAGTTCATTGTAGATTCTGGATATTAGCCCTTTGTCAGATGAGTAGGTTGAAAAAATTTTCTCCCATTGTGTAGGTTGCCTGTTCACTCTGATGATAGTTTCTTTTGCTGTGCAGAAGCTCTTTAGTTTAATGAGATCCCATTTGTCGATTTTGGCTTTTGTTGCCATTGCTTTTGGTGTTTTAGACATGAAGTCCTTGCCCACGCCTATGTCCTGAATGGTATTGCCTAGGTTTTCTTGTAGGATTTTAATGGTTTTAGGTCTAACATATAAGTCTTTAATCCATCTTGAATTAATTTTTGTATAAGGTGTAAGGAAGGGATCCAGTTGCAGCTTTCTACATATGGCTAGCCAGTTTTCCCAGCACCATTTATTAAATAGGGAATCCTTTCCCCATTGCTTGTTTTTGTCAGGTTTGTCAAAGATCAGATAGTTGTAGCTATGCGGCATCATTTCTGAGGGCTCTGTTCTGTTCCATTGATCTATGTCTCTGTTGTGGTACCAGTACCATGCTGTTTTGGTTACTGTAGCCTTGTAGTATAGTTTAAAGTCAGGTAGCGTGATGCCTCCAGCTTTGTTCTTTTGGCTTAGGATTGACTTGGCGATGCGGGCTCTTTTTTGGTTCCATATGAACTTTAAAGTAGTTTTTTCCAATTCTGTGAAGAAAGTCATTGGTAGCTTGATGGGGATGGCACTGAATCTATAAATTACCTTGGGCAGTATGGCCATTTTCACGATATTGATTCTTCCAACCCATGAGCATGGAATGTTCTTCCATTTGTTTGTATCCTCTTTGATTTCATTGAGCAGTGGTTTGTAGTTCTCCTTGAAGAGGTCCTTCACATCCCTTGTAAGTTGGATTCCTAGGTATTTTATTCTCTTTGAAGCAATTGTGAATGGGAGTTCACTCATGATTTGGCTCTCTGTTTGTCTGTGATTGGTGTACAAGAATGCTTGTGATTTTTGTACATTAATTTTGTATCCTGAGACTTTGCTGAAGTTGCTAATCAGCTTAAGGAGATTTTGGGCTGAGACAATGGGGTTTTCTAGATATACAATCATGTCATCTGCAAACAGGGACAATTTGACTTCCTCTTTTCCTAATTGAATACCCTTTATTTCCTTCTCCTGCCTGATTGCTCTGGCCAGAACTTCCAGCACTATGTTGAATAGTAGCGGTGAGAGAGGGCATCCCTGTCTTGTGCCAGTTTTCAGAGGGAATGCTTCCAGTTTTTGCCCATTCAGTATGATATTGGCTGTGGGTTTGTTGTAGATAGCTCTTATTATTTTGAGATACGTCTCATCAATACCTAATTTATTGAGAGTTTTTAGCAGGAAGGGTTGTTGAATTTTGTCAAAGGCCTTTTCTGCATCTATTGAGATAATCATGTGGTTTTTGTCTTTGGTTCTGTTTATATGCTGGATTACATTTATTGATTTGCGTATGTTGAACCAGCCTTGCATCCCAGGGATGAAGCCCACTTGATCATGGTGGATAAGCTTTTTGATGTGCTGCTGGATTCGGTTTGCCAGTATTTTATTGAGGATTTTTGCATCAATGTTCATCAAGGATATTGGTCTGAAATTCTCTTTTTTGGTTATGTCTCTGCCAGGTTTTGGTATCAGGACGATGCTGGCTTCGTAAAATGTGTTAGGGAGGATTCCCTCTTTTTCTATCGATTGGAATAGTTTCAGAAGGAATGGTACCAGTTCCTCCTTGTACCTCTGGTAGAATTCAGCTGTGAATCCATCAGGTCCTGGACTCTTTTTGGTTGGTAAGCTATTGATTATTGCCACAATTTCAGAACCTGTTATTGGTCTATTCAGAGATTCAACTTCTTCCTGGTTTAGTCTTGGGAGGGTGTATTTGTCGAGGAATTTATCCATTTCTTCTAGATTTTCTAGTTTATTTGCATAGAGGTGTTTGTAGTATTCTCTGATGGTAGATTGTATTTCTGTGGGATCGGTGATGATATCCCCTTTTTCGTTTTTTATTGCATCAATTTGATTCTTCTCTCTTTTCTTCTTTATTAGTCTTGCTAGCGGTCCATCAATTTTGTTGATCTTTTCAAAAAACCAGCTCCTGGATTCATTAATTTTTTGAAGGGTTTTTTGTGTCTCTATTTCCTTCAGTTCTGCTCTGATTTTAGTTATTTCTAGCCTTCTGCTAGCTTTTGAATGTGTTTGCTCCTGCTTTTCTAGTTCTTTTAATTGTGATGTTAGGGTGTCAATTTTGGATCTTTCCTGCTTTCTCTTGTGTGCATTTAGTGCTATAAATTTCCCTCTACACACTGCTTTGAATGTGTCCCAGAGATTCTGGTATGTTGTGTCTTTGTTCTCGTTGGTTTCAAAGAACATCTTTATTTCTGCCATCATTTCATTATGTACTCAATAGTCATTCAGGAGCAGGTTGTTCAGTTTCCATGTAGTTGAGCGGTTTTGACTGAGTTTCTTAATCCTGAGTTCTAGTTTGATTGCACTGTGGTCTGAGAGACAGTTTGTTATAATTTCTATTCTTTTACATTTGCTGAGGAGAGCTTTACTTCCAACTATGTGGTCAATTTTGGAATAGGTGTGGTGTGGTGCTGAAAAAAATGTATATTCTGTTGATTTGGGGTGGAGAGTTCTGTAGATGTCTATTAGGTCCACTTTGTGCAGAGCTGAGTTCAATTCCTGGATATTTTTGTTAACTTTCTGTCTCGTTGATCTGTCTAATATTGACAGTGGGGTGTTAAAATCTCCCATTGTTATTGTGTGGGAGTTTAAGTCCCTTTATATGTCACTCAGGACTTGCTTTATGAATCTGGGTGCTCCTGTGTTGGATGCATATATATTTAGGATAGTTAGCTCTTCTTGTTGAATCGATCCCTTTACCTTTATGTAATGGCCTTCTTTGTCTCATTTGATCTTTGTTGGTTTAAAGTCTATTTTATCAGAGACTAGGATTGCAACCCCTGCCTTTTTTTGTTTTCCATTTGCTTGATAGATCTTCCTCCATCCCTTTATTTTGAGTCTATGTGTGTCTCTGCACGTGAGATGGGTTTCCTGAATACAGCACACTGATGGGTCCTGACTCCTTATCCAGTTTGCCAGTCTGTGTCTTTTGATTGGAGCATTTAGCCCATTTACATTTAACGTGAATATTGTTATGTGTGAATCTGATCCTGTCATTATGATGTTAGTTGGTTATTTTGCTCGTTAGTTGCTATAGTTTCTTCCTAGCCTCGATGGTCTTTACAATTTGGCATGTTTTTGCAGTGGCTGGTACCGGTTTTTCCTTTCCATGTTTAGTGCTTCCTTCAGGAGCTCTTTTAGGGCAGGCCTGGTGGTGACAAAATCACTCAGCGTTTGCTTGTCTGTAAAGTATTTTATTTCTCCTTCACTTATGAAGCTTAGTTTGGCGGGATAGGAAATTCTGGGTTGAAAATTCTTTTCTTTAAGAATGTTGAATATCGGCCCCCACTCTCTTCTGGCTTGTAGAGTTTCTGCTGAGAGATCAGCTGTTAGTCTGATGGGCTTCCCTTTGTGGGCAACCTGACCTTTCTCTCTGGCTGCCCTTAACATTTTTTCCTTCATTTCAACTTTGGTGAATCTGACAATTATGTGTCTTGGAGTTGCCCTTCTCGAGGAGTATCTTTGTGGCGTTCTCTGTATTTCCTGAATCTGAATGCTGGCCTGCCTTGCTAGATTGGGGAAGTTCTCCTGGATAATATCTTGCAGAGTGTTCTCCAACTTGGTTCCATTCTCCCCATCATTTTCAGGTACACCAATCAGACGTAGCTTTGGTCTTTTCACATAGTCCCAAATTTCTTGGAGGCTTTGTTCATTTCTTTTTATTCTTTTTTCTCTAAACTTCCCTTCTCTCTTCATTTCATTCATTTCATCTTCTATCAGCGATACCCTTTCTTCCAGTTGATTGCATCTGCTACTGAGGCTTCTGCATTCTTCGCGTAGTTCTCGAAACTTGGCTTTCAGCTCCATCATCTCCTTTAAGCCCTTCTCTCCATTGGTTATTCTAGCTATCCATTCTTCTAATTTTTTTTCAAAGTTTTTAACTTCTTTGCTATTGTTTTGAATTTCCTCTCGTAGCTCAGAGTAGTTTGATCGTCTGGAGCCTTCTTCTCTCAACTCATCAAAGTCATCCTCCATCCAGCTTTGCTCCGTTGCTGGTGAGGAACTGCGTTCCTTTGGAGGAGGAGAGGTGCTCTGTTTTTTAGAGTTACCAGTTTTTTTGGTCTGCTTTTTCCCCATCTTTGTGGTTTTGTCTACTTTTTGTCTTCAATGATGGTGATGTACAGATGGGTTTTTGGTGTGGATGTCCTTTCTGTTTGTTAATTTTCCTTCTACCAGACAAGACCCTCAGCTGCAGGTCTGTTGGAGTTTACTAGAGGTCCACTCCAGACCCTGTTTGGCTGGGTGTCAGCACCGGTGGCTGCAGAACAGCGGATTTTCGTGAGACCACAAATTCAGCTGTCTGATAGTTCCTCTGAAAGTTTTGTCTCAGAGGAGTACCCGGTTGAATGAGGTGTCAGTCTGTCCCTACTGGGGGGGTGCCTCCCAGTTAGGCTGCTCAGGGGTGAGGGACCCACTTTAGGAGGCAGTCTGTCTGTTCTCAGATCTCCAGCTGCATGCTGGGAGAACCACTACTCTCTTCAAAGCTGTCAGTCAGACAGGGACATTTAAGGCTGTGGAGGTTCTCGCTGAGTTTTTGGTTGTCTGTGCCTTGCCCCCAGAGGTGGAGCCTACAGAGGCAGGCAGGCCTCCTTGAGCTGTGGTGGGCTCCACCCAGTTCGAGCTTCCTGGCTGCTTTGTTTACCTAAGCAAGCCTGGGCAATGGCGGGCGCCCCTCCCCCAGCCTGGTTGCCGCCTTGCAGTGTGATCTCAGACTGCTGTGCTAGCAATCAGCAAGACTCTGTTGGCATAGGACCCTCCGAGCCAGGTGCGGGACACAATCTCCTAGTGTGCCGTTTTCCAGGCCCGTTGGAAAAGCGCAGTATTAGGACGGGACTGACCCGATATTCCAGGTGCCGTCTGTTTCCCCTTTCTTTGACTAGGAAAGGGAACTCCCTGACCCCTTGCGCTTCCCGAGTGAGGCAATGCCTCGCCCTGCTTCGGCTCGCGCACAGTGCGCTTCACCGACTGTCCTGAACCCACTGTTAGGCACTCCCTAGTGAGATGAAACCGGTACCTCAAGCAGAAATGCAGAAATCACCTGTCTTCTGTGTCGTTGGGGCTGGGAGCTGGAGACCGGAGCTGTTCCTATTCGGCCATCTTGGCTCCACCCCAAAAATGCCAGGTTCTTTTTGATGTGAATTTGATCATGAATACTTTGCAGATGGTGCAAAACCAAAATGGCTTATTGATGAGCAAGGCTGGTAGAGCAGTGCCTCCCACATTTCTCTATAGGAGGGGCTTAGACGATACAATCTGGCTTTTAGGGCTTGCTTGGCCAACATTACGTTAACTTTGATCAAGAAAAATAGCAACATTTTCTTAAGATACATGTATTCATTCTTTATATTAGAATCAGAGAATGTCAATTGTCCATATCAAATAATTCTTTTTAATGTTATTTTTATTAATTGAGTGTCTTGGAAGGCAACTTTTAGAAAGGGAAGCATTTGCTCGCTACTGCTATTACTGCTAGGCAACCACAAGCAGAATCTGAGCTCAATGTGGCTCTGTTGTTCTCTTCTTATTACGAAATATATAGTAGCTTTAAGGATGTAACAAAAATATTCTGTGTGAGAAGAAGGCCAACTGATAGTGCTGATGATGGCAATAAAGAGAACTAAAGTCTGAGAAAGTGAAAGTATTCACATACTGAGGATTAGCAACTGTTTCAGATACGTCACCTGTGAATGTCAAGCAACTACTCTAAAATGTAGATTGCAGAGAATTTGGAAAGAGGGGGGCACACCCATAATCCCATAATTCCAAAACAACAAGATGAACATTTGGAATATGTATTTCCAGCTGATTGGTTTGGTATGTGTTTAGAATATTGAGGTGATAGTATCCTACCTTTTTCATCGAACATATCAATAAAAAACTGCCAAAGATAAATTTTAACAGATATATTCTATTCCACTGTGTTAATTGTATTACTTAATTGTATTAATTAATACAATTTACTTAATAATTGTCCTAATCAACTACTAATTTTCTAATTTTATTACCATCATAACTAACACTGTAGTGACTATTTTATAAATGAATTTAACTGAAATTTCACAATCTTAGGGATATGTGTGTGTATATCTATGTACACATAAATGTACATAGATATACATACATATGTGTATATGTATACATATACATATGTGTATGCATATAAGTGGAACTATTAAATCAAAAGATTGTGAATATTTTAAAATATATTAACTCATATTGCAAAATGCTTTCCAGAGAGGTTAGTCCAATTTGTATCCCCAGTAGCAGTATAAGAGAGTATTTATCTCACTATAATCTTACTAACGTTAGTATCATCACTTTTAATAATTAGATCTTCGTGATGATATGACAGAAAAATCTAATTCATTCTGGTCTAAATCTGCTTTGCAATGTTTTAATAACTATTTGTTGAATAAACTGTTCTTTCACCACTGATTTAAATCTCCTTTATTCTTAAATGATTGTATAGAATAGGGTCTTTATGGACTCTTCCTGTCCTATCTGTCTAATTTTTGTACAGATACCACAAACAGTTATTTACTATAATTTCATAATGTGTTTTACTCTCTGATAGCACATCATTAATCTTTTTAGCATAGTTCTAAGCTATTTTCACCTTTTTAGAACACTTTTGGTTTTACTTCTGTTATAGCACACTGTGTTTTACCTTAAATTATGGCTGCATAACTTATCTCCCAGAAGAAACAGAAAACTCATTGAAGGTGGAGATTTAAAAATCTTTTTTACTCTCTCCCTTTCCAAATCACAGTTATTTACTCACAAAAATATAGCAAAAGCCTTTCAACTGCAGGCAAATGGTTTGTTAGAACCAACTTCAAAACAGTCCATATTCTCCTCCTTTCTGAATTTCCTGGAATCTTGAAGAAGCTCGTTCGTCACCTCTATTTCACGTCCCTCAATCCACACCAGTCATATCCAACAATTCCTTAAGCAAGAACGTAAAGAATTGACAACCGCTTCTGAGGGTAATTTGTTTGACACACTGACCTGTATATATCCTACCCACTAATAAGCACTATTGAAAGACAAACTAATAGATCATTATTATTATACAGGATAAATGGAGATACAGCTAAATAGTAATGAATTTTATTTGGTAATTGCCCACATAAGAGAAAAAATTATCATTTAAAAGAACTGTAGTTATTAATTAGTTACTAATTCTACCCATCATCTGTGACTTTTATTATCTCTAAAAACAGTACAGAAGTTCACTGGGGATATTCACAAACAAAATAAGTGGCCCTTTATTTGTTTAAGAAATTAATTTGATCAAAGAAATTAATCTAAATCAAAGTATTCTTTGGAAACACCTAATGATTTAAAACATAGATTCCTTGATACCGTAGAGAAAGTTTGACTTCATAAGGCCAGGGTTGGGACCAGGAATCTGTTTTGTTTTGTTTCCTTTTTAAATTCCCTAGATGATTCTAATATAGCTGCTTGGAAACTACTAGGTTAGAATATGTTATTCATAAGGCTGAGATCACTGCAATGCATTTATTCTATTTAATGTATTATTATTATTATTATTTTGAGAAAGCATCTGGCTCTGTTGTCTAGACTGGAGTGCAGCGGTGTGATCATGGCTCAGTGCAACCTCAAATTCCTGGGCTCAGCGATCCTCTCACCTCAGCCTCCTGAGTGGCTGGGACTACAGGTGTGCACCACCATGCCCAGCTAATTTTTGTATTTTTTGTAGAGACAGGGTTTTGCCATGTCACCCAGGCTGGTTCGCTCTATTTTTTTAAGACATACATATTCTACAAGATGTTATTCAAAATCATTAGGTGTTATAGGGGGCCCAGAGGAGTTGATTCCCAGGTAACTTGACATTCTCATAGAAGTGACGAGAAAAATAGACAAGGGACATCCATGCTGGAATCATTTATCTTTCAAATCTTCATAGGATGTACTTTTAACTCGTGGATCAGAACAGCATGCCTAGGACTGGTCTTCATGTAAGCAGAGGAGGGAATTCCAGGTTAAATTGAAGGACACCAGATAGGTACCATCCCTTACCATCCACTCCCACTCCACCAGCCTTTTTGGCAAATTATCTCCCCTATTGCCAGTATAACAGAAACCTTATATTTAAAACTTGATTCCTTCCAGTTACTCCCTAATTATTATTATTTTTTGAGACGGAGTCTCGCTCTGTCGCCCAGGCTGGAGTGCAGTGGCGCAATCTCGGCTCACTGCAAGCTCCGCCTCCTGGGTTCACGCCATTCTCCTGCCTCAGCCTCTCTGAGAAGCTGGGACTACAGGTGCCCGCCACCACGTCCGGCTAATTTTTTGTGTTTTTAGTAGAGACGGGGTTTCACCGTGGTCTCGATCTCCTGACCTCGTGATCTGCCCGCCTCGGCCTCCCAAAGTGCTGGGATTACAAGCGTGAGCCACCGCGCCCGGCCCTAATTATTCTATTCACTCTATATCATAACTGAACATCCACAATTACTAGACAGGATGCTAATCTCTGGCAAGAGGGCCATAAGCAACTCAATCTCGATCCTCGGGGAGTTGAAATCCAGAGTGGGATGCAGCCCTATTCATCTATAACACAGCAATGATATGTGCAGTGAAAGAAGAGGGCTCTGAACTCAGATGAGAAGGTGAAATGAAGTGAGGACCCACAGGCACACCACAGTCATTGTGCTCCGCTTTATTGCGCTTCATTGCATTGCACTTCACAGATATACTGCATTTCTTTACAAATTAAAGGTTTGTGGCAACGCTGCGCTGAGAGGGTCTACTGGCATCATTTTCCCAACAACATGTGCTCAATTCATGTCTCTGTCATATTTTGGCAATTCTCACAATATTTCAAACTTGTTCATTATTATTATATCTGTTACAGTAATCTGTGATCAACGGTCTCTGATGTTTCTGTGGTAATTGTTTTGGGCAGCGTAGACCACATCCATATGAGATGGTGAACTTAACTGATCAATGCTGGATGGGTTCTGACTGATCCACCGACCGACTTCCCCCTCTTTCTTCCTTTCCTCAGGCCTCCCGATTACCTAAGACACAACAATATTGAAATTAGGCCAATTAATAACCTACAGTGGCCTCTAAGCATTCAAGTGAAAGAGCCACGTATCCCTCAGTTTATTTTTTATTTTTTATTCATTTATTTATTTTTTGAGACAGAGTCTCACTCTGTCACCCAAGCTGGAATGCAGTGGCACTACCTCGGCTCACGGCAACCTCCGCCTCCCCAGTTCAAGCGATTCTCCTGAGTAGCTGGCACCCGCCACCATGCCTGGCTAATTTTTGTATTTTTAGTAGAGACGATTTCACCATGTTGGCCAGGCTGATCTCAAACTCTTAACCTCAAGTGATCCACCTGCTTCAACCTCCCGAAATGCTGGGATTACAGGCATGAACTACCGTGCCTGGCCTCATCTCTCATTTTAAATAAAAAACTAGAAATGATTAAGCTTTGTGGGAAAGGCATGTCAAAAGCTGAGATAGACTGAAAGCTAGGCCTCTTGCACCTAGCAGTCAACTTGTGAATCCAGAGAAAAAGATCTTGAATGAAATTAAAAGTGCTACTTCAGTGAACACGTGAATGATAAGAAAGAGAAACAGCATAATTGCTGATACAGAGAAAGTTTGAGTGGTCTGGGTAGAAGATCAAACCAGCCACAACATTCCCTTAAGCCAAAGCCTAATCTAGAGCAAGGGCCTAACTCTCTTCAGTTCTATGAAGGCTGAGAGAGGTGAGGAAGCTGCAGGAGAAGCTTGAAGCTAGCAGAGGTTGGTTCATGAGGTTAGAGGAAAGAAGCCATTTCCATGACAGAAGAGGTGAAGTAGCAAGTGCTATTGTAAAAACTGCAACAAGTTATCTTGAAGATCTAGCTAAGGTCATTGATGAAGGTGGCTACACTAAACAGATTTTCCTCTTTCCCCCCCGCCCCCCATGGAGGTTTTTGGATGAAAACCAGAAAACCTGCTAGACAAATTCTAAAAGAGCTATAACACTAACAACAGATTTTCAGTGTAGGCAAAACAGTCTTCCATTGAAAGAAGATGCCATCTAGGATTTTTAAAGCTAAAGAAGAGAAGTCCATGCCTGGCTTCACAGCTTCAAAGGACAGGCTGACTCTTGTTAGAGGCTAATGCAGCTGGTGACTTTAAATTGAAATCAGTGCTCATTTGCCATTCTGAAAATCCTAGAGCCCTTCAGAATTATGCTAAATCTACTCTGCCTATGCTCTAGAAATGGAACAGCAAAGCCTGGATGATAGCACATCTGTTTATGGTATGGTTTAATGAATATTTTAAGCCCACTGTTGAGACCTACAGTTAAAAAGAAAAAAGATTTATTTCAAAATATTACTGACCATTGGCAATGCACCTGGTCAGCCAAGAGTTCTGATGGAGATATGCAAGAAGATTAATGCTGTTTTTGTTTTTTGGAGACAGTCTCACTCTGTCGCCCAGGCAGGAGTGTAGTGGTACAACCTCGGCTCACTGCAACCTCCACCTCCCAGGTTCAAGCAATCCTCTTGCCTCAGCCTCCCAAGTAGCTGGGATTACATGTGCATGCTAGCACACCTGACTAATTTTTGTGTTTTTAGTAGAGACAGGGTTTCGCCATGTTGGACAGGCTAGTCTCAAACTCCTGACATCAGGTGATCCACCTGCCTCAGCTTTCCAAAGTGCTGGGATTACAGGCGTGAGTCATCGTGCCTGACCTAACGTTTTTATGCCCACTAACACGACATCCATTCTGCAGCCTGTAGACCAAGAAGTACGTTTTACTTGCAAGTCTTATTATTTAAGAAATTCACTTCATAAGGTTGTAGCTGTCATAGTGATTCCGCTGATGGACAAAGTAAATTAAAACCAAAGGATTCGCCATTCCTTTTTTTTTTTTTTTCCCAAGCAAAGCAGCGAAAGTTTATTACACACAGTATTACACTCTCAAAGGGGAGAGTGAACTGTGAACTCACCTCTGCGAAATGAGATCAGCCCAGTCTGGTGTAGCTTGGGTCTTTTTATATGTTTTTTTCTTCTCTTGTGTTCCCGAGCTGTCTAATCTCTAGCCAGTTCTGTCTTTTGATTGATAGGTGGGTTGCTTCATTACTTTGGCCCTTGTGCACTTTTTTTTTTTTCTCAGACGGAGTCTCGCTCTGTCACCCAGGCTGGAGTGCAGTGGCTCAATCTCGGCTCACTGCAAGCTCCGCCTCCCGGGTTCATGCCGTTCTCCTGCCTCAGCCTCTCTGAGTAGCTGGGACTACAGGCGCCCGCCACCACGCCCGGCTAATTTTTTGTATTTTTAGTAGAGACGGGGTTTCACCGTGGTCTCGATCTCCTGACCTCGTGATCCGCCCGCCTCGACCTCCCAAAGTTCTGGGATTACAAGCGTGAGCCACTGTGCCCGGCCCTACTTTGGCCCTTGTGCACTTATATATTGCCTCTATCCCATAATTTTCAGTACGTGCATGATATGTAGTCCATATGCATGACCCTTGAATAGCTAATTACCATATGGGGTCATTTTAAGAATACTTTTTCTCTCTAATGCACGTGCCCATCTCTGAGAAGCTACCCCTGACAGGTTTGGAATGGATCTAGCCAGCCATGGGGGCTCCTTACTCCTTTTTTTTTTAATCTTCAGCTTTTATTTTAAGTTCAAGGGTAATGAGCAGGATGTGCAGATTTGTTACACAGGTAAACATTTGCCACATTGGTTTGCTGCACAGATCATTCCATCACCTAGGTATTAAGCCCAGCATCCATTAGCTATTCTTCCTGATGCTCTCCCTCCCCAGCCCCAAAGGGCCCCAGTATGTGTTGTACCCCCCGTGAGTTCTCATAATTCAGCTCCCATTTATAAGTGAGAACATGCAGTGTTTGGTTTTCTTTCTTTCTTTCTTTTTTTTTTTAGACGGAGTCTCACTCTGTTGCCCAGACTGGAGCACCGTGGCACGATCTCGGCTCACTGCAAGCTCCACCTCCGAGGTTCACGCCATTCTCCTGCCTCAGCCTCCCGAGTAGCTGGGACTACAGGCGCCCGCCACCATGCCCGGCTAATTTTTTGTATTTTTAGTAGAGATGGGGTTTCACTGTGTTAGCCAGGATGGTCTCGATCTCCTGACCTCGTGATCCACCCGCCTCTACCTCCCAAAGTGCTGGGATTACAGGCGTGAGCCACAGCAGCCGGTCCAGTGTTTGGTTTTCTGTTCCTATGTTAGTTTGCTAAGGATAATGACCTCCAGCTCCATCCATGCCCCTGCGAAGAGCATGACCTTGTTCCTTTTTATGGCTGCATAGTATTTCATGGAGATTGACCATTCTTGATGCCATTAAGAACATTTAGGATTCATGGGAGGAGGTCAAAATGTGAACATTAACAGGAGTTTGAAAGAAGCTGATTCCAGCCCTCACAGATGACTTTGAGAGGCTCAAGACTTCAGTGGAGGAAGTGATTGTAGATGTGGTGAACATAGCAAAAGAATGTGGAGCTTGAACATGGGGCTAAACTGTTGCAATCTCATGATAAAATTTGCTCACACCTGTAATCCCAGCACTTTGGGAGGCTGAGGCAGGTGGATCACCTGAGGTCATGAGTGTGAGATCCAGCCTGGCCAACGTGGTGAAACCCCATCTCTAGTAAAAATACAAAAACACAAAAATTAGCCGGGCATGGTGGCAGATGCCTGTAATCCCAGCTACTCAGGAGGCTGAGGCAAGAGAATCGCTTGAACCTGGGAGGGAAGGTTACAGTGAGCCGAGATCGTGCCACTGCTCTCCAGCCTGGGTGACAGACTGAGACTCCATCTAAGAAAAAAAAAGCTTGAACAGATGAGGAGTTACTCCCTATGGATGAGCAAAGCAAGTGGTTTCTTGAGATGGAATCTACTCCTGGTGAAGATGCTATAAACATTGGTGCAATGACAACAAGGGATTTAGAATATTACATAAACTTAGTTGATAAAGCAGCATTAGGGTTTAAGAGAACTGGCTCTAATTTTAGAAGAAGTTGCACTGAGGGTAAAATGCTATCAAACAGCATCACATGCTACAGAGAAATCTTTCATGAAAGGGAAAGTCATTTGATCCGACAAACTGAACTGCTGTATTATTTTAATAAATTGTCACAGTTATCCCATCCTTCAGCCGCCACCACCCTGATCATTCAGCAGCCATCAACGTCAAGGCAAGACCCTCCAACAGAAAAAGATTACGACTCACTGAAGGCTCAGATGGTCATTAGCATTTTTTAGCAGTAAAGTATTTTAAAATTAAGGGATATTGTTTTTTAGACATAATGCTATTTCACAGTTAATATACTACAGTATTATGTACACATAACTTTTATATGCACTGGGAAACCAGAAATTCTTGTGACTCACTTTATTACAATATTCGCTTTCCTGCAGTGTTCTGAAACTGAACTGGAAGTATCTCCAAGGTAGGCCTGTAACAGCCCTGCTGTTAAAGTTTTCAAAATTCTGGCCACCTTGTCTGGCAGTCAGTAAGGTTGTCACTGCACACAAAAACAATACAGTTTGCTTGATGCTGTTGTCATTGTTACTGCAGTTCAAGGGTCCAGGAGTAAGTGGGCCAAAATCTCAGCTATTGTCTCCTTTTGGTTCCCATTTTCCAAGGCTGTCTGGCTGCAACCTCCAGACCAAAGCCCTGTGACCAGGCAAATGGCCAAAGCTGCTGGGATAGGCCAATTACGTTTTTATGAGGGCACCGTGCTGCATGAATTGAAGAGCTGGACTTGAAGAAGGGAGTAGGAATGAGAGAGTCTGAAGCAGGAAGAAGTCTTTGAGATGATGAGGGCAGGGTCAATAGAGACCATCAAATTGCAGCAGGTCACCAGGGTGGTGGTGTGACAGGAAGAGTGAGATAATCAAGTCTTCTCTGGCACCACTGAATGTTACAAAAGAAGGGATGGATGTCTCTCTGGTGACAGCCTGCCCTGAACTGTTCTGGATCCTTCTCTGTTAGCCATTTTCTAGGTTTCTGACCTCCAAAAGATTTGCAAAAGTGGACTGTAATCGATTCCATTGTCTTCTCCAGAAATGTAACCAACATATCACTTTGCTGTAATATGATATTAATGTTACTATCCCAGACCATACTGTATTTTTCTTGGGCATCCTTATCTGCATAAACATTCTGAGCTGCCTTTTTATCTGACCCAGATGGTCTATAATAATTTCGTATTAGTCTTAGTTTCCTTTTATCTTTTATTTCCATCCAAACATATTTTGTCCCACTGCCAACTTATTTATTATGTGACATTCTTTCTCCCTTCAGACACAATATCCGCCTTGACCCATGTTGGCATAATTCCCCCTAGCCTGTTGTGTCTATCTCTTGCATAAACTTTCCATATCCAAATTATTCCAAGTCTGTTTCTGGTTTTAGTCCCTCCTTAGTAATCCTTGTTACATAATGTGTCTATTATATCTTTTGGTTTTGTTTCCTTTTAGTTCACTTCTTACCATGCATATGAAAGTCATTTGTAAGGGGAGCTGTTTAGCATTTACTTTTATTTTTTCTTTGGTTTCTTTTGGGTTCTGCCTCCATCCCTGGAGTTCTTTTAATCTCCGACCCTCCTCTCTCTCCCAAGCCCTCTTCATTTCCCCATAACATGTTAGTTTATACCTTCTTCTCAGATGTATGCAATTTTTACCATTATGGCTTTGTGTATTGCTGTGTGGTTTTGCAGAAAAAGCTGGCTGTCCTTCAGTAACTTTCCAGCTCCCACCATTCATTTGTTTAGCAGGAGCTCCATTCAAAACCAATTTTTTGGTTGTTTTTTTGTTTGTTTTTATTATTATACTTTAAGTTCTAGGGTATGCACAATGTGCAGGTTTGTTACATAGGTATACATGTGCCACGTTGGTGCGCTGCATCCATTAACTCGTCATTTACATTAGGTATATCTCCTAATGCTATCCCTCCCCCCTCCTCCCACCCCACAACAGGCCCTGGTGTGTGATGTTCCCCTTCCTGTGTCCAAGTGTTCTCATTGTTCAATTCCCACCTATGAGTGAGAACATGCGGTGTTTGGTTTTTTGTCCTTGCGATAGTTTGCTGAGAATGATGGCTTCCAGCTTCATCCATGTCCCTGCAAAGGACATGAGCTCATCATTTTTTATGGCTGCATAGTATTCCATGGTGTATATGTGCCACATTTTCTTAATCCAGTCCATCATTGATGGACATTTGGGTTGGTTCCAAGTCTTTGCTATTGTGAGTAGTGCCGCAATAAACATACGTGTGCATATGTCTTTATAGCAGCATGATTTATATTCCTTTGGGTATATACCCAGTAACGGGATGGCTGGGTCAAATGGTATTTCTAGTTCTAGATCCCTGAGGAATCGCCACACTGTCTTCCACAATGGTTGAACTAGTTTACAGTCCCACCAACAGTGTAAAAGTGTTCCTATTTCTCCACATCCTCTCTAGCACCTCTTGTTTCCTGACTTTTTAATGATGGCCATTCTAACCGGTGTGAGATGATATCTCATTGTGGTCAAAACCAGTTTTATTCCAATCATTATCATGAGCCTAGAGCCTGAAGGAAGTCTGATAGAGACTTTTAAAAGTGCAACAAACTCGTTTTATGTTTTCATGAGACTTCAACAGTCTACAAAAAGTCCAGATCAATTGGTTGAAATGAATATTATTTTAATCAACTGCCTATTTAGTCTATAAGGAGTCAAATAGTTTGAACTATGTTTCTTCTCATTAAATTCTTTTTTTTTTTTTTTTTTTTTTTGAGACGGAGTCTGTCTCCATCGCCCAGGCTGGAGTGCAGTGGTGCGATCTCGGCTTACTACAAGCTCCACCTCCCGGATTCACGCCATTCTCCTGTCTTAGCCTCCCAAGTAGCTGGGACTACAGGCACCTGCCACCACGCCTGGCTAATTTTTTGTATTTTTAGTAGAGACAGGGTTTTACTGTGTTAGCCAGGGTGGTCTCACTCTCCTGACCTTGTGATCTGCCACCTTGGCCTCCCAAAGTGCTGGGATTACAGGCGTGAGCCACTGTGCCTGGCCTTAAATTCTTAACTCTATTTCCCCACTCCCTCACTTAACGGCCCTTTTGTTCTTGTTTGTGCATGCAGGTCTATGTGAGAGTTTACATCACCTATCTACTTCCTTCACATTTCTGGAAAAGCTATCAAATAGGACGTCACAGATATACCTGTACTTCCTATGTCCTCTAATACAGACAACAGTGGGGAGGGGTCATAGTAGAAGGAGGTTAGATAAAGCAGTTGGCATGACTGAAAGTCTAGAGGCAACTCTTAACTATTTTCCAGAAATGTAAATTTCCTTAGGAAGCAGCTGTGACCTCAGTCATCTTTGTTAATCAGCCTCCCTGGGGCTCAGTTGAAAAATAGAGACAATATTAATAATATCTACTCAATGAGACTTTTATAAGGATATGTTTAAAATACCCTCTAGGAAGAAATATTCTGTTAATGGTGGTCTAAATAACAACAAGACATGACTGTGAAAGTCATCCGGGTATCATTCAGTAAATTTTTGTGCCAGGGAACTAGTGAGTAATTCAACAACCTTAAGAAGAAAGTAAATTTTTCCTATGGGAGGAATTTAGTGCCTAGGAGAATCCAGATGAACATAATTAGCAGAAATCATTGTTTAAAGTACCTGAAGGCAAAGTTACCCATGCTGAGATCCCATCCTGACAGCAGTATGGTTCCAAGTTCAGAGGGGACAGAAACCAGAAGAGACTCTGGTTTAAACATTCCACTGTTTAGACTCATTTTTGTTTAGGTCAACAAAATTTCCAAAACTATTCCTGTTATCAAAAATCATTGAGGCAATTGCATTTTCACTGCAGTCAGAACATGAAATTTAAAGGGAAAGAAATCTTCAAGTGTATGTTTTTTGGATTAGGAACACAGATTTGGGAGTCATGCTGCCTCCATGAAAGCAACAGCAGAAATATTTGCTGGCTGTGTGATTTTAGGCAAGTTACTTAACCTGCTTGAGCCTCCATTTTCTCAGATGTAAAATAGGGAAAATAATAGTACCTATCTAATAAGGCAGCTTGAGGGTTCTCCTGATGCTTGGCACATAGGAAGCACTCAGTAAAAGCTTTTTGTTATCATTACTTTATTTTTTAATTTTTATTATTTTTCTAAATTTTTAATTTTTGTGGGTACATAATAGATGTATATATTTGTGGGTCACATGAGATATTTTGATACAGGCATGCAATGCATAATAATCACATCATGGAAAGTGGGATATCTATCCCCTTAAGCATTAATCCTTTGTGTTACAAACAATCCAATTATATGATTTTAGTTGTTTTAAAATGTACAATTGAATTATTACGAATATAGTCACCCTGTTGTGCTACCAAATACTAGGTCTTACTCTTCTTTCTATTTTTTGTACCCATTAACCATCCCACCTCCGTTCTAACCCCCATTACCATTATTTTAGAAAGCCGAAGTCCAGAGAGAATGTCATTTGCCCAAAGTCTCACAAATATACTCTGCAAAGAAGGAAGTCAGTGTTCATCCAGTTAATGTCAATTACCATTGCTTTTACCACCACTCTGCTATGTCCTCAATATGTGCTCTTTGTGTTCACCTTCTTCTCTTACCATTTTGTCACATCTAGTAGTCTTTTATCATTATGTAAATGATTCATGGAAGAGAGAATAGTTATTATTTCAAGCAGATCCTTTGGCCATGGGTAGAAGCCATTGACTCGGGTAAACAAGTTTGCCATCTTCACAGGTGACTGTCATGTGTTCTCCCAGCTGCTAGTCACCATTGCTCTCTCACCTTTCAGATGGTAAGCTCACTGAGACAGGGTCCAGCCTTATTTATATGTGTAGACCCCTGAGACTTGCCAACTTCTAGCCGTTACCTATGTCTTCAAAATATGGTAGAAACTCAGCAGTAGTATAGCAATCACACATATTACAAACTGCCTGGCATTTTTATTATACATATTAACTCTTTTATTTCTCACTACCACACATTTACAGTTGAGGACACCAAGGCTCAAAAGAGGGTAAATAACCTGTCCAAGGTCGCACTACTCGTAACCGCCTAGCAGGAACACAAGCCAAGAGTGACTGACACCAAATCTTCATTAGCATAATAAAAGGTGGGGCGGGGAATTCACACACTGACTACCTATTCAGACAGTTTATTCTGATTAAAAATTCACTTCTACTAGAATACATACACATATACACACACTCACACACACACACATTTTACGACAGAAGTACAAACTTCATGTGGCTCAATTTATCTCAAGCATAGGCAAGCCCATTTGCTGACAAAGAATTAACTATTTCTTTACCAACATCATTTATTCATTTCTTTTTCTCGGATAGTGGGTTCTGGCTGATTTTGAAGCACAAGAAATCAGCTCAACTTCAGCCTAGGATAGTGTGTGTTTAATTCAATCCATAGCACTATTTAATTATAGAAGAATCAAAGCTATCTTTGATGTGACATTTTTTCTCTCTTCAAACATTCTGTCTGTTTTGATCCATCTTGGGTTCATGTTGGGGTTAGGTTTAGAAACTGTCAAAAACACCTTTAACAAGCTTGTTATAAACCACTACTCCGAGAGAATCAGCTGAGTAAATTAACGTTTCAACACAAGAAAATATTCTGAGATATTTTTAGTGTTTGAAAACAAGACCTAGAAAGCTATGACAAAACAGAGAGGTAAACAAAGCATAATGAATTCATTGCAAATGTATTTACATCTGAAATAATTAATAATATGTATATTTTGTGAACCATCATTACCTTTTTCACCAGCCATACTTTATGACTTTGTGTAATTATATAAAAGATTTCTCAAAATCTTGAAGTCTATTCAAACATTGAGGCTAAGGGATTATGTATCACATGAGTAATGAGAACTCTAGAAAAATAACTTGACAACAAAAAGTTGTTATAGTTATACATTAAATATCAAGAAAATCAATGGAAAATCTTTGTTACTTGTGATTAAAAAACATACACGGTTAATTTTCATGTTACTGTAGAGCTTTGCCTCAACCTGACCAGTCGCCATGTGAGTTATTTTGTTTCGCAACCTGGATATTAAACATTCCAGAGTCTTCAGCTTTCTTATCAGCACAGAAAAGGCAATTTATAGCAGAGTACCTTTATAAGCAAAGACATTTTATGTAAGTAATTTGCTACAGAATTCTCTCTCAAAGCCGATTTGATTCTTAAAGAGAATTCTTCATTGTAGATTCTTGATTCTACAAGTATGAAAAAAATATCAGGCTATTATCACTCTTGAAGAGAGACCTTCTATTTCTAATTTCATATTTTCCTTCCCAAAGTGGGGGTTTATATTATTCTATTTTCACTATTTTGACATGACTTTAGGACATTAATGGGTTGGGCAAGGCCACCAGATTTTATTTGTCAGAGATTGTGCTGTTTTTGCAGAATTGTTCAAAAGGACACTGGAATGGATTACATCTCTAACAAGGTGAAGGAGACCCTAGTATAGAAGAATTAACGGGATCCCAGAAAAAAAAAGGGCTTAGGTCCCACAGAAGGGCTATAATCAATCCCTACCAAAATCTAGTACTCCCAGATTCCTGAGCCTTTAGGCCTCAGCAAAGTGGATGGAATGCAAAACCTAGTCCTCATACTATGGCTCAGAGAAATGAAAGAAACTGGCATCAGAGAAGATGGGAAAAGTGACAAAGTACAAATGGAAAGAAAGAGAGAAAGAGCATGGTAAGTATGTAAATATAAGACATCACAAAAAAAAAAGAAAAAGAAGAAAGAGAAAGAAAGAAAGAAACGAAAGAAAGAAAGAAAGAAAGAAAGAAAGAAAGAAAGAAAGAAAGAAAGAAAGAAGAAAGAAAGAAGAAAGAAAGAAAGACAGAAAGAAAAGAAAGAAAAAGAAAGAAAGAAAGGAAAGAAAGAGAGAAAGAAAGAAAAAGAAAGAAAGAAAGAAAGGCTATATCATGCAAAAGAGAAAAACATATATGTAGCATTCTTGAGAAAATATAACACAAACAATGTGAATAAACGTCCCATAGTGCTTTATGTCAGCAAAGGATTTAATAAGACTATGAGTTTAATAAAAGAAGAGTTCAGTGACAATATGATACACAACAAAAAATAAAGAAAATGCAAAGCTAAGTAGACAGATTAAGAAACCAAATCATACCATTAGAAACCCAACAAGAGAAAAAGTAAAAAGAAGATTAATATAATATTAAAACACTTTAAATCATCAACATCAATGTAAAAGAACAAGGCAAAGTGATTAAGGTAACTAGAAGAAAATGATGGATATGAAAGATAATGAGGATCTGACATGATAATCATTGAGATAATGATAATAGAACCTGTCAAATAAAACATTAAAAATAGTCAGGGATATAATGCAATACATGTTTCCTGAAATAAAGAAAAAATTAAATTTAATTCTATTGAATCCCTAAAAAAACTGATATAGATCAAGTTATATAAAAACATTTCCAGGTGAGCCGGGTGCGGTGGCTCACGCTTGTAATCCCAGCACTTTGGGAGGCCGAGGCGGGCGGATCATGAGGTCAGGAGATCGAGACCATGGTGAAACCCCGTCTCTACTAAAAAATAGAAAAAATTAGCCGGGCGTGGTGGCGGGCGCCTGTAGTCCCAGCTACTCGGAGAGGCTGAGGCAGGAGAATGGCGTGAACCCGGGAGGGGGAGCTTGCAGTGAGCCGAGATTGCGCCACTGCACTCCAGCCTGGGCGACAGAGCGAGACTCCGTCTCAAAAAAAAAAAAAAAAAAACAGAAAAAAAAACATTTCCAGGTGAAATCATAAAAATTCTAGAATTCCCTGTGAATTTGGACATCCCCCCAGTCTCCACCCTGCCCCAGTGTGGAGGGTCTACAAATGAGGAAAAAAAAAACAAAACATCATCCTACTTTATTGCTAGCAGCATTGAATGCTAGAAGACAATGGGATGATGTCTCTAATGTTCTGTGGGAAAGAAAAAATATTATACCCAGCCAAATGATGATTCAAGGATAAGGGCAACATAGAAGTACTTGCATGTTCTAAAGCTCAGAAGTATTTAAGGGATACAGCACATGACTCAAAAATCCACCAAATGCAGGAGCCACAATAAAAGAGGCACCTATGATCATTGTAATCATTTAAATAAAGAATTATGTTTAAACAACCAGAAGGATTATGACTACAAAACAAAAGAGTACATTGGCAAACTCTGACTAGGTTAAAATAAATCTACAGATGGGGAGGAAGGGTAAGAAAAATTATAAGAGAGCTCATTTCCGCATCTTTCTTAGCAAGTAGTCAATCCATCTTGGTTAAAACTGTAACATGTAGGTAAGAAAATAAATGACTCTCCCCTCTTAAAGGTTATTACTTTCTGGCTACCTAGTCATTTGTCCATCCATCATTCCATCCATCCATCTTCTTACACATATGCATACAGATATATCTTAAAGAATGACATTCATCAAATGTTAACATTACTTATTTTTGGATGATGAAATTTGGGGTGATTTATAGCTTTCCTCTTTTGCTCCTCTGTATTGCTTGAATTTTTAAGAAGTGATCATTATCGCTGTACCAGACTAAAATTGGCCAGAAATTCTTTGCACGTCATCTCATCAAGAAGTGGAGTCTATCTCCCACCTCTTGTATCTTGGCTGGACTTGTGGCCTGATACTGACCAATAGAACTCAACAGAAGCAATATATTGAGACTTCCATGCTCACCCTCTTGAAACCCTGAAACAACCATGCTGTGAAGAAGTCCCATATGAAAGACAACATGAAGATATAGTCCCAGCCACCCCTGCCATTCCACCCATCCTAGATGAGGCCCTGGACATTTGAGTGAGACCAACTCACCCCTGCTGAGTTGTCTATATCTGCATGAGTGAGCTGAAGCAGAACAAGTAGAATAGTCAATCACAGACTTACGAGACATAATAAATTATTTTTGTTTTAAGTTATTGAGCTTTGGAGTTGTTTTTTCCATAGCAAAGATAACTAATATACTCTCTTTTATAAAAAAGAATAAATTCAGTACTCTTAAAAATCTTTTAAAAAATGCTGAAGTCTGCATAGTATTCCATGGTGTATATGTGCCACATTTTCTTTATCCACTCTATCATTGATGGGCATTTGGGTTGATTCCATGTCTTTGCTATTGTGAATAGTGCTGCAATGAACATATGCATGCATGTTTCTTTGTATTAGAATGATTTATATTCCTTTAAAATCAAAATAAAAATTAAAAAATAACAATTGAACATCAACTGTATACCAGACTATTTAGTAAATCTTGAGAATAATAAAATAAAATAAAATAAAAGTGGAGAAAATGTTTCAAAAAAATAGATGCTGAAGTCTCCCTTCTGCATAGTAGGGGGAGTTCTCTGTAGCCTGTATTTTTTCAAGGGGTTCATGACTTTCCTGTCAATATGTGCCACAGCCTTCTTTTCCACTATTAACTACTGACATTCTCTATTACAGGCTTTATTATTCTCTCTCACCAGCCCACATCACCCCACACTGGATCTAACTCAGTTGCCCTCACAATACCACTAACACAAAGGTTTTATATATTGTATATATCTCAGATATTTACTAAAGGTAAAAGAGGAGGTAGCCCAAAGATTTTAAATTATTTATCTATTGCTGTAAAATAAATGACTGCAAATCTTTGCAGCTTAAAAAGTTAAAGATATCTACTGGGCACAGTGGTTCATGCCTGGAATCCCAGCACTTTGGGAGGCCGAGGCCGGCAGATCACCTGAGGTCGGAAGTTCGAGACCAACCTGACCAACATGGGGAAACCACGTCTCTACTAAAAATACAAAATTAGCTGGGTGTGGTGGCACATGCCTGTAATCCCAGCTACTCGGGAGGCTGAGGCAGGAGAATGGCTTGAACCTGGGAGGCGGAGGTTGCAGTCAGCTGAGATTATGCCACTGCACTCCAGCCTGGGCAACAAGAGCAATACTCTTTCTCAAAAAATAAATAAATAAGTAGAATAAATAAAAAGATATTTATTATATCTTGCAGTTTATGTGGGTCAAGCCTTTGAGAGCAATTTAAATCAGTGGTTCTGTCTTGGGTCTCTCATGGTTGTAGTCAAGATGTTGGCCAGGACTAAGACATCGCGAGACTTTGCTGCGACTGGAGAGTCTACCTCTAGATGGCTCACTCACAGGGTTGTTGGTAGGTGCTCTTCTTAGGGCTGCTTAAGAAGCCTCATGATGTAACAACTTGCTTCCCCCAGAGTGAATGATCCAGGAGGCCAAGAAAGAAGCTGCAAGGCCGGGCGCGGTGGCTCACGCTTGTAATCCCAGCACTTTGGGAGGCCGAGGCGGGCGGATCACGAGGTCAGGAGATCAAGACCACGGTGAAACCCCGTCTCTACTAAAAATACAAAAAAATCAGCCGGGCGTGGTGGCGGGCGCCTGTAGTCCCAGCTACTCGGAGAGGCTGAGGCAGGAGAATGGCGTGAACACGGGAGGCGGAGCTTGCAGTGAGCCGAGATCGCGCCACTGCACTCCAGCCTGGGTGACAGAGCGAGACTCCGTCTCAAAAAAAAAAAAAAAAAAGAAAGAAGCTGCAATATCTTTTATGGCCTAGCCTTAGAGGTCCATTATTCCTGGAATATTCTATTGATTACAAAGTCAGACCTATTCAGCGCAAGAGGGGACTGCACAAGGGCATAAATATCAGGAACTGGGGATCACCGGGGACTATCTGTCACAGGCCACTTAGGAAGGAAGTGATTCACACCATTAGGAATCAATGTCTAGGGTCTTCATTTCATTAGTACACCAAACTACAAAAAAATCAATAAAATTCACAAAACAGAGTCACCATATAGAGTTCTATAGGTTGTTGGTTAGATAAGAGACCCCAGTACATAGATATGAGCCCTGTACTTTAATGCAAGGCTATGGCTATCCAAAAAACAGGTATCTTTTTCTGGATTTCACAAAATTTCACTTGAAAGTTTGAACATACCTTTGGTACTAAAGAAAACAATAGAATTTAAACATACATAATAAAACAAAATTATGCCAATTACAACTCCAAAATAACGTGAGACTTTTGAGAAATCACTGGAAAGCTATTAATATGGAGTTCATTTCTAGTATTTGTTGCAAATCAGCAACTTACTGAACTTGTTTTGCAAAATTTGTCCTCTTCCAAACTTAACAGCTCATCACAGTGTCTAAATTACCCACCCCCTTTTAGTTCAGAGTTAGTATTACTCTGAAATTTTCCAGTGCTTTGAGGTGATTTTTTTTTTCTTAGACCCCCTGGTGTAACTCTATGTTTCTATGATATCCTATTCTAGGAATCAATCGAAGATAAACTCATAGGAAAAATTCCTAGAGTGTTTTACAATCAGATATCCAAGTGGAAAAAACTTGAAATGTGAATTCAGGGATATCAATAGCTTTCTATACTGTTGCATCAGTGTTCATGGTATTGGTCCTACCAAACATAAGGTATTTGCAATATGTAATGGTCTAAGCCAACCAAATCTGTTCTCAAATCTTTATAGGACTATTCAATATCCACTGTGTTTTTGTTTCATCAGAAAGATCTATTGCTGGCCAGGTGTGGTGGCTCATGTCTGTAATCCCAGCACTTTGGGAGGCTGAGGTGGGTGGATCGCTTGAGTCCAGGAGTTTGAGACCAGCCTGGGTGACATGGAGAAATTCCATCTCTACCTTAAAAAGAAAGAAAGAAAGGAAAGGAAGAAAGAAGAAAAAGAAAGAGAGAGAGAAGGAAAAGAAGAAAGAAAGAAAGAAGAAAGAAAGAAAGAAAAAGAAAGAAAGAAAGAAAAAAAGAAAGAAAGAAAAGAAAAGAAAGAAAGAAATTAGTCAGGCGCGATGGTGCATGCCTGTAGTCCCAGCTACTTGGGAGGCTGAGGTGGGAGGATTGCTTGAGCCTGGAAGGTAGAGGCTTCAGTGAACCAAGATTGCACCACTGCACTCCAGCCTGGGTGACCCGTGACTCAAAAATAAATAAATAAATAAGCTATTGCTGAGTCATATAACTAACTGGCTTTATGAAAGAAGAACTGTGTGGAGTTGGAGCCACTCCCATGAAGTCACTCTCAGAGTGTCAAGTGATAGTTGTCTTTTGAGTCTGCTTGATTCTAAAATAAACTTAAACTTCTATTTTTCATGATCAATGCCCCCTCTCTTTATGGTACTAGAGCTGTGCTGACCTGCAAGAATGCTAAATATGAATGTCACAGGCCACAAACCTCCTTTATTTTTCATAACTAAATGTAATTTGTGATGGCAAGTTAAATTATTGATTCCTCAGTCAAATTCCCTTTCTACCTGTTGGGGAAGCCTTGTATTTCTCTGATTGTTTGGATATAGTAAGGCATCTGGCCCAGAGTCATCCTCTGTCTCCTGCTGGTATCTGATGAGCTACACCTCTTACTCATCATCTTTTGGTCTTTGGCCTCTATAGAGGTCCACCAGCCTCTGTTAAGATTACCTTTGTCCCACCACAGCCTCCAGCTGACAAGTCCTCCTTACCTAATCATTAGGCTTCTTTGAGTCTATAAGCCTGTCTAAGCCAGAGCTACACCCCTTTCATAAGTACACAGCTGTCTTCCTGCTTCATTGTGTACTTAAGATGTTAACGTAACTGTCCTCAGACCTATCTGGAGAGTTGTTTCACTTGGACATTTCCTGCTCTAAGATCTAGCACTATGCTTCATATAGGTTTGCTTGAAGGCTTGATTCTTCCCAATCACATGCTGGGTGAAGCTCTCTTTCACTCTATTCCCCTCCTGCACATTTATTTTATCTTAAAGACAGCATCGGCCTCCCAAAGTGCTGAGATTGCAGGTGTGAGCCATTGTGCCCGGCCAACTGTTACCTTTCTTTAAAGATCATTATAGGTTCTTTTCAACTTCTTTATTTGCCATATTAAATTTATGTACTAACTTTTACAGCATTTGTCTTTGGATTTTCAAAGCCAGGTTTGAGCACGTGGAAAATATTTTCTCTTTCAAGGATTCCAGGTCTTACAAATCAAAAGCTCTTTGATTTTTAAGACTATTGTTTCTGTTTAGATTTTAAATGTACTAGTTTGCCAGGGCTGCCATAACAAAATACCACAAATCAGGTGGCCTAAGCAACAGAAATTTATTTTCTCAGAATTCTAAAAGCCGGAAGTCCAAGATCAAGGTACTGATGGGGCTGGTTGCTCCTGGGAATTGACTCTTTGGCTTGCAAATGGCCACTTTCTCACTCTGTCGTCACATGATCTCCCCTCAGTCTGGGTGTTGTCTATGCCCTAATCTCCTCTTCTTACAAATAAATCAGTCATATTAGACAGGAATGTACCCAAATGACCTCATTTTACCTTAATTACCTCTTTAAAGGTTCTAACTCCAAATACAGTCAGATTCAGAGGTACTGGGGCAATACAACTTCAGTATATGAATTTGGGGTGTTACAATGCAGCCCATAACATTAAATAATCTATTTAGATATTCGGTTGACTTATGAATGTTCTTTGGGCTCTTTTGTGTCTTCTTTTCCTGTGGCAAATGAATACAGGTTGTGGTGACTGACTCAGTGGAGGGACGGTCTCAGCAATCTACACTATATTCATAGATTACAAGACCCTTCGCACTCTGGCTTCACTTACTCCTCCAACCTCTTCTCTCAGCCCTCTCTATATTTTTCTTTCTCTCTTCCATACAAGATGTCCTTCAGATTCTCAAAATCCCCACTGTGTCTCTCATTTCTGGACCTTCGAAGATGTTGTTCCTTCATCTTAAATGCTCTTCCTCTTTCTACTTCCCTTTACCTTGCTAACTCCTATAAATCATTCGTGTCTCACGTTCAGCTTTTCCTGGTACCTAAAACTAGGTTACGCTTCCCTATTTGTTAACCTTCCCATAGCACATAACTGTATTTACCGTTGTATAGAGCTTGGTCACTACACTTTTCACTACTTATGTAATATCTGTGTTTTCTGCTAAACTGTAAGCTCTGTGGTGGCAAGGACAGTGTCTGTATTGGTCACTGCTATATCCAGTATCTGTTGCAATGTCATGTTATGTTCAGCGTCTGCCACAAAGTAGATGCATGATAAGTATTTGTTTTTTGTTGTTGTTTTTGTTTTCCATCTTTATTAAGGCATAATTGACAAATAAAGATTATATATATAAGGTTTAAACATTGATGTTTTGATACACATCTACATCACAAAATGATTACCATGATCAGGTTAATTAACATATCATCGTCTCACATAGTTACCTTTTTTCATGTGTGGTGAGAACACTTGAGATCTACTCTCAACGAATTTCAAATATACATTATTATTAACTGTAATCACCATGCTGTACATTAGTCTCCAGAACTTATTGGTCTTATAACTGAAAGTTTGCACCCTTTGACTAACATCTCCCCTTTTTCTCCACCCAATGGAAACTGCCATTCTACTCTCTCACTACATATTCAACATTTTTATAGATTCCGTATCTGATAAGTTATGCTGAATGAATGAAAACTAACTCTGAGACATTGTTGGCTTAGTGCACAAACAATTCTCCATACACAAGAATAATATGTGGAATTACACTCATTTTATAAAGACCTTGCTCTATCTGTCAGTCAGGATTTTTAGTTGGAAGCAACAAACATTTACTTGTGCTAATTTAAGCAGAAAAGGATATTGAGTAGCTTGCAACGGCTTCGGGAAGACGAGAGATCCAGGTTTGAAGGCTACAGAGCCAGGTACAATGCCCAGAATCACAAGGCAAAACTGTTTCTACCTTTGGGCACCCAATGCCACAGGTGGCACTGACAGCATCACTAGACATCGGGCACTAGAGCTGCCACTAAAACCACTGTCCCTGCTGCCTCTAGAAAGCAACCCCTATTGCATAATTGCCTCGACCACCAAGGCAGCCACTATCATCACTACCACCCCCAGAGCCTCCACTGCCCACATTAATTTCCCTGCACCCTGTCCTCACTGCCCCACAACTGCCTCCATCCCTACTGCTCCACTGCCCCTGCTGCCACCTGCATGGATTCTGGGCAGACCCTGCTTCTTCACATCAGCAGCTTTCCATTTAAAATCTGTTTGCCAGAGCCTAGGCTATGTAATCCATTCCCTAGCTACAATGGAGGCTGGTAAAGAAAATGTCTATTTTCATTTCTATAGCACGTTACAGACTATGCCTAATAATGTGAGAAACTCCCAAACACAGGAAGGAGGTTCAGACACTGGAAGGCCAAAAAGTATGACAAAATGTCCACAGTTTTGTTATTGCAGAAGCAAGAAGTTCCATGAACCCCAAAGAGCTGTGTCTTTATAGAATATGTGTGTGTGTGTGCAAGTGTGTGTTTAAACATCTTTCCAATCTTTAGCATCAACCTTTTTGCAGCATAACAACAAAATGTCCATCAAGATGCTAACACCAATGTTCAGCTTTGCAAACTTGTAGATGGTCAGTTTCACCCTCCACCCGCAGTCAATGTTCATGCCCATCCCAACGACCCAAATTCCCCAAATTCTTCCACTTCCACCTCCCTTTCCATAACCACCGTTTTCTTCACCATCTTCCATTCTACCTTTTGTGTACTTGAATCTTCCCAGTGCAGGACAGCAGAGGCCATGTGCAATGATGGTGGGGATCTAGTGCTTAGAGTGGGGTTGTACACACAGGCCCTCTCTCAACAGCCAAGTATCACTTGGAAACATAAGAGAGGACCCTACCTGCCCCATGCCACTTCCCTTCAGTACTGGATTCTCCTCAGTGGTTAGGGTTTCTTGCCTTGACTGTTTCACTACCATAGATCTCAATTTACCTTTCAACACTTTCTCAAGCAATTTCAACACCAGGAAACCTCTTTGCCCCATGTCTTTGAGCTGCTTGATCACATCTGTGTTCTTAGATCACAGCACCTTCAGTCAGCATGGGGCCTTCTCCATCCACCCTATCCCTCGGCCTCTCTACTTTAGACCTTCCGTAGTTTCTCAGTCCTTTTAATTCCAGCCCCTTTCCACCAAAATCCTGCCTCCTCTGGTGTTCAGCCTCTGAGTCATCTCCTCTTTCAGGAGCTGCTGATTAATATAGAAAAATGAAGGTCAGGACCTGAGGAGATCTGGAAGAAATGGCAGGAAAGTATTCCTCATAATGACCTGGTCTTATTTGAAATATCTTTTCAAAAAAATCTGTAAAGGCCTCTTATCCTGAGGCTAACCTCTTGCTAGCATAGCTACCCTTCTTTTTATGCTGAAAGACTGTCCCCTTTACAACCTTCAGTCGCATTACAAAAAAAAAAAAACAAAAAAAAAACACTTCTATCTAAATATAACTGGAAATAAAGGCTCCAGAAAGGAAGTTACAAGTCATCAGGCATTGTTCTGTCATAGGGCCAAGACTTATGCCTGAGCCAGCTCATGAGCCACCCTCAGGTCACCCTGGCCCACTCTGGAAAAGACACACTCATCATCAGTCCCTCAGTCCCCCCCGAAAAGGCACCCTCATTCTGAGCAAGAGGTGGGTCATGTAAAATACCCTTTGTCCACTAGGTAGAGCTTCTCCCTGCGGAGGCAGAAGACGGAGGAGGCATGTGGCCCTCAACAGCAACCTGAGTAATCTGCTTCAAACGCAGAATGCTGCTATTGAAAAGTCTGCAGAATAGCGTCACATATGCCAAGCGACCTGAAGCCTTGCCCAAGATCCCATATTGACTGCTTTTCTTTACTTAAAAAATTGTGTGTTGAGGCCGATTCCCAGCACATAAAAACTTTAGGAACTGCTGGTTCCCTACAGTCGCAGCAATCGCAGACCTATGTGGCAGTTATTTGCAATGCAGGAGTGGTCAGACTCCAAAAACTTGATCACCATTTTCAGAGGCTGAGTTTGATGAATTTGCAATCAGAAACTCTGTTCACTTCGTATTAAGCAACCATCACATTGCCGCATTCCCCTGTGATTAATGGCCAGAGTTGGAGAATGATGTAGCTCATCCTCTGAGTATGTGGCACCCACTGCCTGGTTTATCATGACCACTCATGTCATTACTGCTTCTGAAACATAAATCAATGAAACTGAATGACTGTGTTGACCACCACTCTCCAGACTCAGATGACAACTCACCACACACCCACGCCATTTCAGATCCTTTTTTGTAAATGGTTATTTTAAATAAATAAGTAACAAGGGCTTTCTCTGGAAGTGTTGTGTGAGCACCTGAGGTTAATTCATTTATACCACAAAAGCAATTTGGTATCAAGATTGGATCAAGATAAGGTTTGCCTTTATGAGTCCACAGGACCAAAAGTTCTAGAAAAAAAAAAAGAATACAAGTTCTAGAAAAACATTTCTCAAAGTGTGCTGCTCAGAATAAGGATCCCTCAGGAAATTAACAGGTGTTATGGAAGAAGAAAGTTCTGTGGTCAAGCAATTTTGAGAAACACTGCATTAAACAAGGTTAACTAAGTTAAATAGGTCTCTTTACTGCAGGACTTCTCAGAACCTTTGATATACTAATGTGCATTGCAAATTACAAAGAAAAAGATGTGTATATTGCATTTTTAAAACGAATTTGACCACAGAATACTTGTTGTTGAGCATATTACAAGATGTGCTTCATGAAACAGACTTGAAGCCTTGTTTAGAGGGTAGACATTACCTTATTGCTCAATTTTCTTCCTCCTAAGGTAGAAAAAAATCAGCAAGCAGTGAGAAGCATGTCTTTTGGAGCCATCTGGTGCTAATTTCCCATTTGTCAGCTGAAATGTCTCTGTCCCCATCTGAAAGAGATGTTCCTTGCCACAAAGGGGTTTGTCTGACCACTGTGAGCAAGAACAGACCTCCCTGCTTGTTCCTCCACTGGGTCTCCTAAGACAGCTCCAACCCAGCCCTGTTCCTGGAATCTACTCCTCATGGCTTCACTCACCCCCTTGGCTTCAACCTTCATGACTTATTATCTCCATTGGGTTCTTTGCCTTGGCCTTTTGGTGGATGCCATTATTTCCAAGAAACTATTTTCTTTCTGGCTGTAAGACTTCAATCCTGCATCGTATTTTGGAAGAACTCTGCTTCCTGCTCCAAACGTTACACTTCCATTCCTCTCCACCTACCCTCATCTGCCCTCTTGCTTCCTTCTCCCCATGCATACTTTCCAGCCTCTCTGTAAATGCTTGTCCTAGCCCTGTTCTTGACCTTCACCTGTGGCTTTGCCCACAGCTATATTGTAACATTGATTACTGGAGGTTGCCAGGACCACAAAATATTGGAAGGACTTCTCTTGCCACATAAAAGGTCAACCCAGCCGCAGAAGGAGTGCACCATGAGTGCTAAGCCTCAATGTTATTTTTTGGGTTCTTTTCAGTTCCCTATGGTTTGCAGGTTATACTGCATTAGTTAGTGGGTTTCCTGGAGTCATTTTCACCAACAAACAATAGAGTTAGTGAAAACTTCTTCTTCCTATATTTTTATCTGCTACACAACACTCCATAAACCTTGCTTATTTACAGGTAATTAAGAGTCGTGGCAGCTCTCTGCTTGTAGACCAGAGATTATGATCAGTCTGCCATTTTATTTGATCTTCTTTTGTTTTTAGTTATTTTTCTGTTAAAGTGCCCAGAGCCCTGCAGGCAGAAGTGCCTTCAAATTAAAATGTATTGTTAATATTCTGGACCACACACTGGGTTCTTCATGTGACTTTGAGTGTTGCTGCTGAGATGATTGTGCATGATATTCTGATGTTGAGAAAATGTGCCCGACTTAGCCTATTTTGCAGAACTCCTTTGTTCCCTGAGGCAAATTTGGCATGATTTTGTTGAAGATTCAGTTGGGATAACCCATATTCTTTCCCCAAGGTCACTTTTCAAATTGCTTGTCAATCAGTTTAATGAAAGGTGAGTAAATACCTGACTTCAGATGAGCCAAATAACTTCAGCTTCTTGGGGCGAGCATGTGTGTGCATGTGTATGTGTGTATGTAAGCGTGTGCATGTCTATGTGTGTGAGCACATGTATGTGTGTGGGGAGGGTTGAAGGTAGATAATAAGACCTTGATTTAGTGACATCATGAGACAAGAACACCTAAATGTCTTATAAAATTGTCGAGGTTATTTATCAATTAAGACAGGTACTATCACACACATGCATCAGAAAGATATCCCAGTGCTTATTTTCATCTACTTGGAAGAGTGTGTCTACAAAGGACTTAGAGTATGTTATAGATCATATTTTTAAGGAATATTAATTCCCCAGGCTGAAGGGAACCAAATTCTGAAACACTCTCAGAGATAGCTGTTCTTGTCCACCCAAGCCCGTGTTTGTTCCTTAGACTCACTCCATCCTCTACAAGAACATGCATCTTCAAGCCAGGACCATAGGCTGTTCCAAACTGTCCTGTTACAGCTTGGCTGATTTATACATACTGTCTCTATCTTCCGCTGGGTGTATCAACATATGATCCTTGTCTCTGAGTCAAGAGCAGTTGCCAGCTACTACCCTTCATGGATTGACTCGCCTTCTTCCTTCTCACCTAGCCAAAGCTTACTCATCTCTCAATGTCAAATTCACACCGTGAAGCTTCAGTTCTAAACTCCAAAGGGTAGAGGCCATGTCTGTTTTATTTCCAGTTACTTACCCAGTACTTGTCATATAATAAATTCTCAAAAAATATTTGTTGAGTGAATAACAAAAGAATGAATGAGTTTTCAACATGGACTAAGGAATCAGGAAACCCTGGGGTATTTAACAAAAAGTCAGGCTAAGCCCTCCCCAAAGTCATCAATCCTGCAGAAGCAGTTCTAATTAATTATTTATCTGTCCATTCCCTTGATATGGATTAAGCCCCAAGTCTGTACCAGAACTCCATTCATTTCTGTGAGAGATACAAAGTCAAATTAGACTTGAACCCTATTCTCCAGAAACCAATAGTCTAGTGGGGGAAAATAGATATGTCCATCAATAACTGGAACACAAGGTTGAAAGTGACAAAAGGCAACAGGGACAAACTAAGAGAGACGAGCAGAGGAAAGAGATTAATTATGTAAGGGAATGTTAAAATGGGACTTTGCTGTCTTACTTTGAAAACAACCAGATAAGGCCGGGCGCGGTGGCTCACGCTTGTAATCCCAGCACTTTGGGAGGCTGAGGTGGGCGGATCACGAGGTCAGGAGATCGAGACCACGGTGAAACCCCGTCTCTACTAAAAATACAAAAAATTAGCCGGGCGTGGTGGCGGGCGCCTGTAGTCCCAGCTACTCGGAGAGGCTGAGGCAGGAGAATGGCGTGAACCCGGGAGGCAGAGCTTGCAGTGAGCCGAGATTGCACCACTGCACTCCAGCCTGGGCGACAGAGCGAGACTCCGTCTCAAAAAAAAAAAAGAAAACAACCAGATAGATGCCAAGTACCTGAGGATGACGCCACTGTCGCAGAGCAAGGCACCAGCCCATTTACACAGGGCATGCTAAGGGACCCAACCTGAGAGCATGGAAGAGTTGATATGGAAAAGGCTAGTGAGAGAGGATTCTTTGCAGAGAATAGTTGGTGTGTCATGCATCTCCCTCTTGCAAATCCTGTGTGGAGAAGGAAAGAGGTTGATTTCCTTCACCTCAAGCCTCGTGAGGAGGCTCTAAGGGCACTCAGAAGTTTGAGGAACTGGGAAACTTGTGTATTAACCTCACCTGATTATTTAAAGGTGAGCACCTTGCCATCAGCAGAGTGAAGAGAGGGATGTATTGGGAGCAAGCTGAAGTCCCACAAATGGGAAGATGGGAGATGTGGATTCCATGAGATGAAGGTGATCTGGAATCTTCTCAAAACTAGTCGTGCTGAAGCGTGATGCCCAGTGTTTTGACAAATGTATACATCCACACAACCAATGTCCCAATCATGATAAAGAATATTTTCATCACCTCAAAACGTTTCCTTGAGCTCCTTTGTAGGTAAAGCAGAGGGAACCTACAGAGGAGACTACTATTCTGATTTCTATCATAATAGGATAGTTTTGCTTGCTCTAATAGTCAGCTAAACAGAATTATACAGTATGTTCACTATTGTGTCTGGCTTTGTTTACTCAACATAATGTTTTTGAGATTCATATATACTGTTGCATTTACGAGTAGTTCTTTTTATGTCTGAGTAGAATTCAATATTATGAATACGGTATTATTTTCTAGTCATTCTCCTGTTGGTAAGACATTTTGCTTATCTCCAGTTTATGATTATTATTACTGAACTTGCTATGAGCATTCTTATACAAGTCTTCTGGTGGACAAGTGTTCTCATTCTCCTTGAATAAATACCCAAGCAGAATTGCTGCACCATCTAGTGAGTGTATGCTTAACTTAACAAGAAATGCTTATTTTAAAATATCACCAGCAATAGAGGAGAGCTTCAGTTATTTCACACCTGTATTCGTTTCCTAGGGCTACTGTAACAACATACCACAAACTGGCTTATAATAGCAGAATTTTATTATTTCACATTTCTTGAGGTTAGAAGTCCAAAATCAAGATGGCGGCAATGCCATGCTCCCTCTGAAGCCTCCGGGAGAGGACTCTTCCTTGCCTTTTCAGCTCCTGGTAACCCCAGATGCTGTAGATGCATCACTCCAATCTCTGCCTCCATTTTCATGTGACATTTCTCCTTTTGTCTCTGTCATCAATGACCACCTTCTTTTTTTTTCTTTTCCTTTTTCTTTATTTTATTTTATTTTATTTTATATTTTATTTTTTGAGACCCAGGCTGGAGTGCAGTGGCACGATCTCTGCTCACTGCAGCCTCTGCCTCCCAGGTTCAAGTGATTCTTCTGCCTCAGCCTCCTGAGTAGCTGGGATTACAGGTACCTGCCACCATGCCCAGCTAATTTTTGTATTTTTAGTAGAGATAAGGTTTTTCCGTGTTAGCCAGGCTGGTATCAAACTCCTGACCTAGTGATCCGCCCGCCTCAGCCTCCCAAAGTGCTGGGATTACAGGCGTAAGACACCGCGCCTGGCCAACGACCTTCTTATAAGGACATCAGTCTTATTGGATTAGGGGCCCACCCTACGCCAGTATGACTTCATCTAATTACATCTGCAATGACCTTATTTCCAAATAAGGTCACATTCTGAGGTTCTGGGGGTTAAGACTTCAACATATCTTTTTTGGTGGGACACAATTCAACCCATAAAAACATCCCTGTTGCTATCAGTCTCTTTTTTTTTTTTTTTTTCTTGAGACGGAGTCTTGCTCTGTCGCCCAGGCTGGAGTGCAGTGGTGCAATCTCGGCTCACTGCAAGCTCCGCCTCCCGGGTTCACGCCATTCTCCTGCCTCAGCCTCTCCGAGTAGCTGGGACTACAGGTGCCCGCCACCACGCCCGGCTAATTTTTTTTTTTTTTGTATTTTTTTTTTTTTAGTAGAGACGGGGTTTCACCGTGGTCTCGATCTCCTGACCTCGTGATCCGCCCGCCTCGGCCTCCCAAAGTGCTGGGATTACAAGCGTGAGCCACCGCGCCCGGCCCGCTATCAGTCTCTTAAGATTTACAGTCTAGTGGATGTGAGGTAGTTTCTAATTGTGGTTTTTATTTGCATTTACCTGATGACTGATGATGTGAAGCATCTTTTTCTTTACTTATTGGCCATCTATACATATCTTTTTTTAGGAAGTGACTGTCCAGGTTTTTCCCTATTTAATATTTTTGTCCTTTCAGTAGTAATTTGCAGGTAATGTATATATTTTATCTCAAAGCATAACATATGTTTTCACTTTTTAAAATTTTCTTGATGCCTTGTCTAAGAAATTTTGGCAACTCAAATTTTATATAGATATTTCATATTTTCTTTTACAAGCTTTATGGTTTTAACATTTACATTTAAATCTACAATCTATTGTATTTATTTGTTTATTTTTAGAGACAGGGTCTCACTGTGTCACCCAGGATAGAGTTCAGTGGCACAAACATATACAATTAGCTCACTACGGCCTTGAAGTCCTGGGCTCAAGGTACCCTCCTATCTTGGCTTCCTAAAGTGCTGGGATTATAGGCAAGAGCCACCGCACCTAACCCTTATAATCTATTTTAATAATGAGAACATACAGCCTTTCCCAGACATACAGGGAAAGGATTCATTATTTTAGTAAGCATAATATTAGCCATAGGTTTTTTAGATACACATTATTGGAATGATCAAGTTCCCTTCTAGTCCTACCTTGCTAAGACTCTGTTATCAAAAGAAAGGTGGTGAATTTTTTCTAATGCTTTTCTGCATCTACTGAAATGATTATATCATTTTTCTCTTTTATTTAAGTAATGTGGTGAATTACATTGATTGGTTTTTAAGTGTTAAACCAATCTTACATTTTTGGGATTAACCCCCTTGACAATGTTGTATTGCCTTTTCTATATATTGTAAGATTGAACTTGCTAATATTTTGCTAAGGATTTTTGCATCTATTGTGTTTGTCAGGTTTTGGTATCAGTATTTACTGGCCCCATAAAATGCGTTGGAAAAAGTTCCGTCAACCTCTATTTTTGGAAATAACTTGTGTAGAATTGGTATTATTTATTCCTTAAATATATGGTTGAGTTTATTAGTACAGCCATCTGGGCCAAAATTTTCTCTGCAGGAAGGCTTTTTAATGACATATTCAATAAATAAATATAGGACCCTTCAGATTTTCTATTTCTTCTTGTGTAAATGTTGGTAATTGGTGACTTTCAAAAAATTTGTTTATTTCTTTAAAACTTGTCAAATTTATTGGTATAAAAACACTTCGTGATATTCTTTTATTGCATTATTTTAATGTCTATAGGATTCGAAGTGGTGTTTCTTCTTTCTCATTCTGGTAATTTGTATTTTGATTTTTTTTTCTTTTCAGCAGAATTGATGTGTCTTATTTTATTCATTCTTTCAAAATTCTATTGACTTTGTTAATTTTCCCCATGCTTGTCTGTTTTCTATTTTATTTATTTCTACTTTATACCTATCCTTTCTTCTATGTAATTTGTGTTTAATTTGAGGTTCTTTTTTGATATCTTCCATTAAAATCTCAGATCATTGCTTTTAAACCTGTCTCCTTTTCTAATACACACATTTAAAGCTATAAATTGTTTTTCTGAGCACTGCTTTATCTGTATCTTATACATTTTGTCATGTTATGTTCTTATTATCATTTAGTTCTAGATAATTTCTATTTTCTTTGTGACTTCTTTTAGTTATTTAATTAGAGATGTTTTGCCTATTTCTAAATATTTAGGAATGTTCTAAATATTTTTGTTACTGATTTCAAATTTAATTTCATTGTGGTCAAACAATGTACTCTGTATAATATTTGAAATCTATTGATTTTTTTTTACAGGAGAAAATATGGTCTGTCTTGGTCAGTGTTTCAAGTACACTTGAAAAGAATATACATACTACTGAAGCTCTATATATTGCCCTATAAATGTCAGTTAGGTAATGTTGGTTGTATTACCATTATTTTTTTTTATTACTTGTTTTATCAATTACTGAGAAGGGGGAATTAAAATCTCCAGCTATGATTGTAATTTTGTCTATTTTTCTTTATATTCTGGTGCGTTTTGCTTCATGTAGTTTTAAACTCTGTTATAAGATGCATACATATTCAGGATTGTTGTGTCTTGAATTGACCTATATATCGTTACAAATTATTCCTCTTTACCTCTGGCAGTATTCCTTATTTAGAAGTCTAGTTTTTCTTGTATTAACATAGTCACACCAGCTTTCTTGGGTTTAGAATTTTCATGGTATAATTTTTTCATTCTCTTACTTTCAGATTATCCGTCTTTATATGTAAAATGCATCTCTTATAAACAACATTAAATTGGGTTTTCTGCTTGTATCTAGCTTGACAATCTCTGTCTTTTTTTTTTTTTTTTTTTTTTTGAGACGGAGTCTTGCTCTGTCACCCAGGCTGGAGTGCAGTGGCGCAATCTCGGCTCACTGCAAGCTCCGCCTCCCGGGTTCACGCCATTCTCCTGCCTCAGCCTCTCCGAGTAGCTAGGACTACAGGCGCCCGCCACCACGCCCGGCTAATTTTTTTGTATTTTTAGTAGAGACGGGGTTTCACCGTGGTCTCGATCTCCTGACCTCATGATCCACCCGCCTCAGCCTTCCAAAGTGCTGGGATTACAGGCGTGAGCCACCGTGCCCGGCTGACAATCTCTGTCTTATAATTGGATGTTTGTTCATTTTTATTTAATGAGATTGTTGATATGTTTGGGCTTAAATCTTGCTATTTTTTCCCGTTCATCCCATATGTTTTTATTATTTGTCCCTCCTTTTCTATATTCTTCTACTTCATTGAGTATCTTTTAGTACTTTGTTTTAACTTTTTTTTTTTTTTTTTTTTTTTGAGATGGAGTCTCGCCCTCTCACCCAGGCTGTAGTGCAATGGTGTGATCTCGGCTCACTGCAACCTCTGCCTCCCAGGTTCAAGCGATTCTCCTGCCTCAGCCTGCCGAATAGCTGGGATTACAGGAGCCCACTACACCTGGCTAAACTCCGTCTCTACTAAAAATACAAAAGAAATTAGCTGGGCGTGGTGATGCATGCCTATAATCCCACCTACTTTGGAGGCTGAGATGGGAGGATTGATTGAACCCAGGAGGTGAAGGTTGCAGTGAGCCAAGATCATGTCACTGCATGCCCCAGCCTGGGTATCAGAGTGACTCCATATTAAAAAAACAGAAAAAATTCATATAAACATATTCACTTCCCTCTCCTCTTTGTGCTATTATTGTTACATGTTTTACTATTATTAAATTTCACAATACATTGTATTATTTTGGCTTTAAATTTTAATTGTTTTTAAAGAAATTAAGAGGAAAAAAATGCAACCTGGGCCAGGCACAGTGGCTCATGCTTGTAATCCCAACATTTTGGAAGGCCAAGGCAGGAGGATCACTTGAGCTCAGAGCTCAAGACCAGTCTGGGCGAAATCTAAAGACTCCATGTCTACCAAAAGAAAAAAAAAAATTAGCTATGTGTGGTGGCATGTGCCTGTGGTCCCAGCTACTCAGGAGACTGAGACAGGAGGATGGCTTGAGCCCTGGAGGTTGAGGCTGCAGTGAGCCATGATCATGCCACTGCACTCCAGCCTGCGTGACAGAGCAAGATCCTGTCTCAAAAGAAGAAAAAGAAAAGTAATCTATATGTATCCACATATTTTCCACTTGTGGTGCTCTTTAGTCCTTTATATAGATCCAAATTTCCACTTGTTATCATTTTCTTTTAACCTCAAGAACTTCCTTTAACATTTCTTTCAGTAAATAAATGAAGAAAATAAATCACCTCAGCGCTCTTTTTTCTCAAGAAAAAAAATCTTTACACTTTAAAGATACCCTATTGTGTTTTAACTTTATCTTTCTGATGAGAAATCCTATATTACTCTTTGTATAATATGTATTTTTATCTGGCCATTTAAAAAGTTGTTCCCTTTATCTTTAGGTTTTCACAGTTGGGCTATGATTTGTCTACACGTGGTGTTCTTTTAATTTATCTTTCTAGGAACCTCTGAGCTATTGGATCTTGGTATATTTCCACTATATTAGGGAATTTTAAAATCCTATTTTTTTTCTTTTTTCTTTTTTTTGAGACGGAGTCTCGTTCTGTGGCCCAGGCTGGAGTGCAGTGCCGTGATCTCGGCTCACTGCAAGCTCCGCCTCCCGGGTTCATGCCACTCTCCTGTCTCAGCCTCCCAAGTAGCTGGGATTACAGGCATGCGCCACCACGCCTGGCTAATTTTTTGTATTTTTAGTAGAGACAAGGTTTCACTGTGTTAGCCAGGATGGTCTCGATCTCCTGACCTTGTGATCCACCCGCCTTGGCCTCCCAAAGTGCTGGGATTACAGGCGTGAGCCACCGCGCCCGGCCTAAAAATCCTATTTCTTTTAAAAATATTCTACTTCATGCTCTCTCTCTCTCTTTTCTTTCTGATATTTCAATCACACATATTTCAGTCAGCTTGCTATTGTCCCACAGGTCTCTGCAGTTTGGTTAATATTTTCTATCTTTTATTCTCTGTTCTTCAGTGTGAGTGAGACTGATACTTTCTTTTGAAGTGTCTAATCATCTCTAATTTCCATTGAGTAATTTTTTTTTCTTTTCTAATATTGTATTTTCAGTTCTAGAATTTCAATTTGGTTCTCTTATGATTTCCATTTCTCTTCTGGGATTCTCTGTTTACCCATTCTGCCTATCTTTTCTTTGAAATCCTTTAGCATATTTAGAATAGCTGTTTTAAAATCATTGTCCTAGTCTTAACATCTGAGTCATCTGTGGATCTTCTCTTGTTTTGTGTTCAATTGATATTTCCTACTTTTTCCTGCTAATTCAAATGTTTAGTAATATTTTATTTTATCCTGGATACTTGGAAATGAACATATAGAGATTCTGTATTCTTACTCTAAAGAATGTTGAGCTTGTACTGGCAAGCAGTTAAATTACTGATGGATTACATTAATTTTTTTTTTTTTTTTCTGAGACAGAGTCTCGCTCTGTTGCCCAGGCTAGAGTGCAGTGGCGCTATCTCAGCTCACTGTAACCTCTGCCTCTCAGGTGCAAGCAATTCTCCTGTCTCAACCTCCTGAGTAGCTGGGATTACAGGCACCTGCCACGATGGCAGGCTGATTTTTGTATTTTTAGTAGAGATGAGGTTTCACCTTATCAGTCAGGCTGGTCTCAAACTCCTGACCTCATGTGATCCATCTGCCTTGGCCTCCCAAATTGCTAGGATTACAGTCATGTGCCACTGTACCTGGCTGGATTACTTTAATCTCAAATGAAGGCTTGTTTTAGGTTTTGTTATGGTGGATTTATTTACATCTTGCTTTACATTCTAGAGTGGAGTTTAGAGTCCTGGACTTAGTCATAAGGTGTGGTTTTTCTGAGGTGTTAGTGGAAAGTCTAAGATGTTTACCAGAACTTTCTAACTTAGCAGAACTTAAACTTCATTTCTTTCCCCCCAGCACCAAGCAGCTATTAATACTAACCTCTACCTCCTAGCTGCTGCTTTCTGCTAAGCTTCTTGATTTCTCACTCTGTGCATTTGCATCTCCAAAGATTTTGAGAGGATTTGAATGCAGTATGTAACTATCCTATTAATATAAAAAGTAATAAATCATTAGTCAGTATAGGCTAAGTTATTTTTGTAATAAACAACCAGAAAATCTTACTTCTCAGTAGCTTAAAAGCAACAGAAGTTGCAGCTTGCCTTGAACTAGCACTTCAGCTGACAACGATGATAAATTCTAGACTCTAAGCTTATGTTTATTTGAAAAAAATACAGCTATCAAACCAACCCCTTGATTTCAGTCATATTATTACTTAAGTTGAAATAAAGTGAGTCACTTAAAACAAAAATATGAAGAAAATAAACATACAATTGATGCTGGGAAATAGACAAAATTTCTGAGGGTGATGTCATTGGTGCATGAAAAATAGGGGTATGGATTATTCCCTTAAGTCTAAAACAAATTTAGGTTAAGAAAAAGTTCATTTGAGATAGTCACTTGAACAATGACACAAATGATTAATTAATCTTATTTTTTCCATTAAAACTTTACTATGTTTTTGGTGGTACATTATTAAGGAGGTGTGATCTTATAAAAAGATTGAGTATATTCATAAATGTTGGGGAATAACAGGTTATTATTTAAACTATTGTCACTTGATTCTTTAATACTGCCATTAACTTTTCCAGGACTTTAGGCAAGTTGTAACCTTGGATAAGATACTTTGCATTTCTGATTCAAAAAGTACCTCTGTACTTTGAATTTCTTAGTGTCTGATCTAAAATTTGTAGAATAAGCCATTATTTTAGTGTAGTTTGATATTGGCCAACAGTAGGTGAAAAGATTTAGGGTTCTTTAGCAAACTTATATAATTTTGACTTAGGCCATGGATATTTCCTTCCTTTTCAGTTCCCCTTTCTGTTGTTTTTTAAGTGGCATCTCCATGCAAGATTGAGGAAAGATGGCAAAGATCCACATGCCACTATTGTTTAAACGCAAGTCCATGACAACCTGAATCTAAAATGAATGTCCGAGTCAGTGTTAATGAATCGGTACATTCATAATTGGAAAATAAGCCTTTCTCTCCCTCCCTCTGACTTGCTGATACCTCTCATTAGCTAGTGGTTCTGAGAATGCCTGTGATAAGCATCTGAAGGCAAAGTTGGATGGAGAAATATTCTAATCCTATTGATAGGAGAAGAAAAGGGAAAGGAGCTGGGATTTTTCACCCAATTTATGGAATTTTAATTAAACTGAGACTTTATTGTGTTGTTTACAAGCAGGAGGAATACACAGGCAGCTGCATTTTACATACTGAGTAGCTATAAATAGAAGAATTAATATAGAAAAGATTAAAAAGCTATGTGGATAATGGGCGTCTGTTACCTCCTGGTACACTATTACGTTTTTATTGAAGAATGTTGGTCTGCATACTCGCCTCTTTAAATTAAATTTTCTAAGCAAGAAAGATTGGAACCAGAATTCTGAACCTGGGAACTTGTAAGAGAATCTCCCTTTTAATTCTCACACATAACTCTGTAAACATGATTTATAATTATATCTAGTTGTGTAACTTTTTATTTAAAAACTCTCTTTTTCATCAACTGGTAAAGCTATAACTCATCTGTTTTGTTCACTGCCGTCAGCCTCTGGCATAGGGCCTGTCACAATGTAGGTCTTCAACAAATATTTATGCAATAAGCAAAATAATAATTTTTAAAGAGATTGACTATGAAAAAGTAGTGCGAATAATTGTTGAAGCAAAAAATATGTAAGGAACAAATATAAACCTCAACATGTTAATGACTAATGACAAAAAAAGATGAAATAATTAATATGCTCAGTTTTTCTAATGAAAATGCTAATATTATGGAAATAGATCAAAAAATTTCGCAAGGAATTTGTAAGCAAATTTTACAAAATTTTATGAGAAATTAATGTAGTGTTACTTTCTGTGAATGTCCTCTGACTGCAATCTATGCACCAAATACTGTGTCAGCCCTTGGGCAGAATGCATATATCTGGAAAAGCTGGTACCTAAGTGCAAAGGAGCTGGCATTCTAAAAGGAAAAACCAGAAAGTCCTCAAACACCCTAAGGTTGTACATGTGGAAGACAGAGTGGTGCCCCAGTGAGAGCTGGATTAGAAGACAGCAGCCTCAGCATTCTAAACTGGACCATTCTGCTGCTGTCACTTAGACACCCTCTCACAGGAGTGATCATCTAAATCACACTCCCTCCAACTCAGATTGGCCTTCTAATAATCAAATCAGATGAAACCTTTCACTCTCTAGCTCCTGGGAACTCTCTTAAATTATCCCTACAACTTACTGCCTTCTTCCTGAATTTTAATCTTTCAAGAACATGTAACATTGTCACTTACACTGAGGCCATGAGCGAAGCTGATAAAAAATAAAAAAAAAAACCCTGCATTATCTGTGAGGATGGGCGAGCACTGCAATTCTCTCTCTCTTTTTCCTTTAATGATACTATAAGTATTTTAACAACAGTTGTCTCTTCTGGCACACTCAATTCCCAGTTTTCCCTTTCCAGAAGTAATCATTTCCAACTCTTTTAGCCACTTCCAGTATTTACCACCATATTTGTAAATTGCATGTTAAGTGCTATTCCTTGATTTTTTTTCCATTTTAGTGTTGCCTTTTAACTCTCAGATGGAAGACTCTCAGATCTTTAATCTCCACGGAAGATACATTTCCTTTTCCTTTCATTTCAAAATAGATCATTAATTACGGTTAAATCATTATTCAATGTTTTCATTATTAGACAATGAAATATTGTTTTCAGCTAAGCCACGAAGATTCTCCTAATAAAAACACCCAATTTTTTGTTAATTATTCCCAAATTCTCTGACGGAACTAACAAGTCTTCTCTTCATTTTTTCAAATACAGCAGGTAACCTCTCAGGTCATTTTTCTCACAGCGAGGCATACTTCATGGGTCTCTGTCCTCCTATTCCTGTCTAGACTGGAGGCTCAGCATTATTTTAGTACTTCCTTTGATGATATTTCTGCCAGATGTCAATATCTATAGGTACTTTCTGCTTGGACTGCCTGGTCCCTTAGAGGTGCCTTCTCTAACAATCGCTTGGGAGTGTAAATCTGGCAGCTAGCAATCTGGAAGCTGAAAGGAGGAGTGGTTACAAATGGTATTTGCAATTGCCAGGGAAGAAAAACTTTTCCACTATCCTTTTAGGTCCAGTAACTGGGGGCCTGCAAGTTAAACTAAGAAAAGACAGATTAACAGGAGAAAAAGCATACAATTTTTATTAATATTTACATGCACAGAAGTTCACAGAAAAGAAGTGAAACTCAAAGAAGCAATTTGACTCCAGGGCCTTATATATCCTTTTAACAAAGAAATAGTCTTTGGACTTTAAGGGACAATATATGCCCTGCTTTTAGGTAGATAAGATGTGGGCAGATAACTCTTCCTGCATCTGTTGATTTTGAATTGCCTTCAGCTCAAAATCATCCTCACTCTAAAGTGGCATATTTTGGGGTTGCATATTCTAGGCCACATTATGATACATTCATTCCATCCTCCAGTTTTTACTGTGACAATTCACCCCTGCCTTTATACCACCTACTGGGTCTACTCAAATCCAGAGCCTTCCCTCTGCTTCCTGAATATAGGAGGGGTCATCACTTGGTTAAAATGGGGAATGGGAGATGTGATGGTTTAACTGCTACTCAGAAAGCCTTTCACTCAGCCCTACTCTTTTCAGTCTCACCCTGCACCCAAAACTTCAAAGATAACTTGTGCCTCAGCTTCCTGAGACTTGTTGAGGTTATGCAGATGACTCCATTGTTCCGTGATGGGTTTCCGCTCACAGGCTTAGGTTTTAGTTTCTCCATCTAAGTCAGTTACTACTCATCCAACTGTTTTCCAATCTTCATTGACATTGCCTGGCTGCTGTCTCCTCGTCTCCCATTCTCTTTCCTTGCAAGTTTATGCCTTTTTGTACTCCTTTATTTCATATTACTATGATTTTGGGAGAGAAGGGAGATGAACATTTGTTTTTAAATCACCATGTTTAACATAAAATTTCCTGCATTTTCTTTACATTTGAAAGAAACTTAGAACCAGGAAATGAAAGTGACTCCCAATTTCAGAGCTGCAACTGAAATCCAGGTTTCATAAACTCCCTGCCCCACCAATGATAATATTATGATAATAACAAGATGAAGAATAAAAACAGTCATGTATTGAACAACTACTCTGTGGTTAATAATGTTTTCATGTTTTATATATTCTGAGTTTTAGTCCTCATGACAACCCTTAAGATAATGATATTATTGGCCGGGCGCGGTGGCTCACGCTTGTAATCCCAGCACTTTGGGAGGCCGAGGCGGGCGGATCACGAGGTCAGGAGATCAAGACCACGGTGAAACCCCGTCTCTACTAAAAATACAAAAAAATCAGCCGGGCGTGGTGGCGGGCGCCTGTAGTCCCAGCTACTCGGAGAGGCTGAGGCAGGAGAATGGCGTGAACCCGGGAGGCGGAGCTTGCAGTGAGCCGAGATTGCGCCACTGCACTCCAGCCTGGGCGACAGAGCGAGACTCCGTCTCAAAAAAAAAAAAAAAAAAAAAAAAAAAAAAAAAAAAAAAAAAAAAAAAGATAATGATATTATCTTTTATTTACTGATGAAACTTAGAATTTCAAAGATGTTAAGAAACTTCTCCCAGGCCATAAGTTAGTAAGAGTATGAGAGAAGATCCAAACTTAGGACTAATTGGCCCAGGGATCATCCTTTTTCCATTGAGGTACAAGTTGACATTTATAATGGTCCTTAAATGATAGCCAGCATCTCCCAAAGTATTTATTGACAAAACTTTATTGTGTTCTATTTACAAGAGAAGGGCATTCCAAGCTGAAAAATATAGCCTAAAATTATAAAAGGAAAGCCATGGTTATTATCAATTATAATAATAATGACTTTTGTTGGATGATAACCAACGCCAGACAACATGGAAAAATATGATGGCATGGTTGAGTCTCCCTGTTGTTAAAATTCACAGAGAATATAATCAAAAAACAAAATAATGGTCACAAAATAACTGTCAGACACCTTAGTCCATTGCATTTTGCCCTTCGTCCCCCAAAATTCATGTCCTTCTTGCATCCAAAATACATCTGTTTCATCCAAAGAGTCCCAAAAGTCTGAACTCATTCCAGTAGCAACTCTAAAGTTTAAAGTCCAAAGTCTCATCTAACTATCATCTAAATTAGACATGGGTTAGACGCAACATATGATTCATTCTGAGGAACAATTTCCCATGAACTGTAAACCCGTGAAACCAGAAAAGTTATGTACTTCCAAATTACAATGGTAGAACAACAGGCAGAGAATAAACATTCCCATTCCAAAAGGGAGAGATGTGAGCGGTCCTAAGCAAATTTAAAACCTTGCAATGTGGATTTCGTCAGATCTTAAGGCTTGAGAATAACCCTCTTTGGTTAAGTGCTCTGCCTTCTGAACCCATTGGGGTGGCAGCATCATACCCATATAGCTCTAGTGGGAGTTCCACCCCCACAGCTCTGCCACACAATGCTCCTGCTCCCAAGATTCTGGATGGCCACTGCCTGGCCTGTTGAAATGGAGGTGATGCCCCCCACCTTTGAAACCAAGGAGGCAGCCCTGATTATCTCTAGATCACCTTCAAAATTATTCTTCCCTTGTCTTGACAAATAGCTCATGTTTGCAGTGAAATAGCTCTATGTCCTGGTCCTGTAGGATCTAAGAATACTCACAGTCTTACTTCATTTTGTATCACCTCTTTCCCCTTTAATTCAAACTAGCAGTGTTTTTGCTGAGGTAACTGATTGGGTCCGGGGTTCATACTCATATTTATCTCCATATCAAATGGCTATTCAGCCACATCCTTAGTGTTCTTTTCATAAAAAAAAACTTTCATTTTTTTGCAAAATGGATAGGCTGAGAATTTTTTAAATCTTTAAGTTCTGGCTCTTATTTGCTTAGTAAGTCCTTCTTCCATTTATTTCTTTCCTCTAAAATTTTACTATAAGCAGTCAGGAGGAACCAAGCCACTCCTTATATACGTTGCTTAGAAATCTTCTCCACTAAATATCCTATTTTATCTCTCTTAAGTTCTATCTTTCACAAACAAGTTATTTGCCCCTTTATACCAATGGTCACCTTTTCTCTATTTTGCAATAATATATTTCTCACTTCCATCTGAGATTGCACCAGAATCACCCATAATGTTCGTATTTCTAGCATGCATCTCAAAACTCTTCTAGCCTCTACCTATTACCCAGTTTCAAAGCCACTTCCACATCTTTAGATATGTATTGTAGCAGCACTGTACTCCTTGCTACCAAAATCTGTCTTATTCTGCTTGGGCTGCCATAACAAAATACCATAGACTCTATAGCTTAAATGACAGAAATTTATTTCTCACAGCTGTGGAGTCTGAGAAGTCCAAGATAAGGTTACTAGCCTATGCAGTTCCCTGGTGAGGCCTCACTTCCTGGCTTGCAAACTGCCTCTTGCTCACTGTATTCTCACATGAAAGGGATGGAAGTGGGCGGAGGGGAGAGAGAGACAGAGAAGCAAGCTCTCTGCTGTCCCTTCTTGTTAAAACCCTGATCTCATCATGAAGGCTTGACCATCATGACCTCATAAAAACGTAATTACTTCTCAAAGGCCCCATCTCCAAACACCATCAAATTGAGGGTTAGGGCTTCGATGTAAGAATTTTGAGGGACACAATTCAGTTCATAGCAATAACCAATCTCAAAAGAAAGGGAAACCACCAAGGAAACAAAGAGATCTCGACCAGGGAGGTGAGCACAAGGTGACTCAGAAAGGGCTCATACTGGGTGAGAGAAAAGGTTGGTTTTAGATATGAGAAATAAAAATAAAACTCTAAGCCTCCCACCCAGCTGAATCAACCCCTTCTTAACCAAGGGGACCCCTCTCCCTTGCTAACCAATATAAGACTTTCTTTCCTAAGAGTTAAACAGAAACCAGCCCTTTTAAAGATTTGCTTTATTCCACATTTCCCCTCCCTTTTTTGTTTTTTTTTGTTTGTTTGTTTTTGTTTTTGTTTTTTGAGACAGAGTCTCACTCTGTGGCCCAGACTGTGTTGTACAGTGGCATGATTTTGGCTCACTGCAAGCTCCGCTTCTCAGCTCAAGTGATTCTCTAGCTTCAGCCTCCCAAGTAGCTGGGATTACAAGTGTGTGCCACCACACCCAGCTAAATTTTTTGCATTTTTTATAGAAACAAGTTTTCATCATGTTTGCCAGACTGGTCTCGATTTCCTGAGCTCAAAGCAATCCACCCACGTCAGCCTCCCAAAGTGCTAGGATTATAGGAGTGAGCCACAGCGTCCGGCCTCCCCTCCCTTTTTGCAGTTTCAACACAATTGACCAGCATTCCTTCCTGATAAGAGACCACCAATGACAGACTGCTTCTGGCCAGTCCAGGGAGACTGCATACAGAGTGCCTCTGTGTCCTCTGTTTGACACATATAATCTAATTTTGCAGTATTAAATGTTAAGTCTCTCCACCACAAAGGGAACATGGGATATATGTAACATTCATGTTTGCTTACTATGTGTGTGTGGCCCCCTTTCTGTGAATATGCATTACTCTTCCTATAACCTGCTGAATATGTATACTTAGTTAATTTATTCAGCATAAATTTCTCTCACCCTTCCTCCTTTGAAGTGCCTGCTTTGGGTTTCTGCCTGAAAACTATGCTTCCCAGCCTGAAGGATGGCCAGCCTACAGGCTGTAACCCTTTATAAGAAATAAAGCTCTTCTTTTTCAATGTACGTCCAAATGAGGATAGTAGATGCTGCTCTGAGCTGGAGATTTGGAGTTAGCTCCCCTAATAAAATGTAGGGCCTCAAAGACCTTCCTCTGTTTTGAAAAGGGGACAAACAAAAATTCTGCTCACTGACCTAGGGAAAGTATCAAAAATACTTGTTGTCGTTCCAGAGCCTTGAATACACAGAAATGCTTCCACTTTTAAGAAATCATCTCCGAGGAAACTAATCCAAGTTCTGTGTGCAGGGAAGAAATTATATAGACATGTAGAACTATAGAGAGATTAACATAAAAGTTGGCCCAGGATTATTTAAACTTCTACATAGAAGAAAGTAATAGTGGATTCACAATAAGAAAAAAAGAGATGAGCTGAAAATGAACTAACAACAACAAAATCACAGTTGTAGAAAAAATGGGAAAATTAAAGAGAGGTTTGAGCAAATCTCCCATAATGCAGCACACAGAGATAAATAGATAGTAAAATACATGCAGGACAGAAAGAGGAAACCCAACATACACCTAATAGGAGTTCCAGGAGAAGAAACCGGAGAAGGTTTATTTATTCACTGAACTTTTGGTGTGTCAAGCGCTGAGGTTTGTGCCTCTAAGTATTATTTCATTTGATCCTCCCATAAGCCTCACTGGTGGTGATTTTTACCTTTATTTTAAGATGAATAAACTGAGGCTCAGAGAACTAAAGGGATTTGCGCATGGTCATACACCTGGCAAGTACCATCGATGGATTTCAAATTCAGGTCTTTCTAACTCCAATGCCCGTACTACATTACTTCAGGACTCATGATTAGTCCTAGAAGACTGGAGAGATATCAGAAGAAAGTTAGTCTTTTATGCCATGTCAAAAAGTTAGAATACATTTGGTAAGAAAGAGGGAAGCTCTTTCCCTTGTTCTTCCTTTTCTAACCTTCTACCCTCCCCTCAAATTCAAAGCGCCATTATGCTTGCTGCCTCCTCATGTCGCCATGGCAATGACCATATATTCTTGACTCTGTCTTGGAGGATGGTGATAGATCTTCACATTGTTCAGTAAGAATATCTACAAGACAAGAAAACTCTCTGCTAATGCCGATTGCTTCTCCTCTTGTAACTTTAAGGCATGTATTTTTAGATTCCCTCTCCAAAAGACTTCTTTTCTTCCACGCAGGTATGAGAATGGAGGTATTAGAGTCCTTTCCTGTTACATATAAAACACAAACATTGAAGAACAAACAGGTATTTGTCGACAGAGTCTATTTTATCTATTAGTCTTAGTGTGTTTTGCAGTGCTGTAACACAATACCACAGACTGGATAATTTATGAAGAAAAGAAATTTATTTCTTACGTTTCTAGAAGCTAGGAAGTTCAAGGTCAAGAGGCTTGCATCTGGTAAGGGCTTTCTTGTTGATTTTGGCTGGGTGCAGTGGCTCATGCCTATAATCCCAGCACTTTGGGAGGCCAAGGCAGGAGGATCTCTTAAGCACAGGAGTTCAATACCAGCCTGGCCAAAATAGTGGGATCCCATCTTTACAAAAAAAATTTTTTTTTGATTAGCCAGGCATGGTGGCACGTGCCTGTTATTCCCAGCTACTCAGGAATCTGAGGCTGGAGGATTGCCTGAGCTTGAGAGGTCAAGGCTGCAGTGAGCCATGATCATGCCACTGCACTCCAGCCTGGGCGACTATCTCAAAAAAAAAAAAAACTGTTGTTTTAAAACAAGTATGGCAAATCTTGATATATGAAAACATATATTTGAAATAATATTAAGTGGAAAAAACAGGACACAAAATAAAATGCATTTACTGATTACAATGTTATAAAAGGCATAAAAGCCTTTTTTGAGGTTAGAGGAAAATACAGAAATACTAATGGTTGAGTTTTAAAATATTTATGGTGGGTTTTTGTTTTGCTGAAAAGTTAGTATACACATTTGTAGAAAAAAAAATACTTGCAACTTGAGATAATCTGTATAACCAGTTACCAAGAAAAATGTATTTACAACTTTTCTTTGACTCTTAATAAAAAATGCTAACTCAGTTTTGTTCTCGAGACATGGAAATGTTAATTGTTTGTTTTCAAATGGAAACCATCACACAGAGCATATTTTCTGAATTTACAGGGTGAACTTTATTTAAAGTGTGATGCATTTAAGAGAAAAATATTATCTAAATCTTTGCTACAGACCACCATATCCAGATAACAATTTACTGAAACCCCATGATAGACCAGAATTATACAGCCCAAGGTTTATATAGTAAAACCCTGTATGGTGGAATTTTTAAAAATACTGAAGTCTAGTTAAAAAATTTCAGTGGTTATTTCAGAACTTTGTGAAGATCCAAACCATGTGATAGGGAATTCTGGGGAGTCTAAAGATCTCTCCAAGACTGCAGTGCAAAAGAAAACTTCTTTTCTTTCAAATATCTTTAATTAGCTAATAGTTACAAAGTGATCAACAAGGGGAATTGACTCAGTAGTTTTTCAGTAAACTTTATTTGGAATGGCTTCAGTAAATGTTGCTTTCATGGCACATTTTAAAATTTATACATGTAGATGCTTTCACAGATTGCAAGGGACAGGAATAATTCTTTTAATATTTAAACTCTATGTCATGTAAATTACTGATTAGCTTTAATCTAGATACACACATCGACTCATATTTGTAATCATTGTGCACATATTTTTCTTTCCTGTTATACATGCATATCCATGTGTCATCATGTGTAATGACTGTCTATTGTCAAACTTTGTTGGAAGACAGAAAATCTTTTATTAACTGAAAGGCTGTTACCAGCCTAGAGACCAAACACCAACTAGATTGCTTCCAAATGTGTTTACTTACCACATTCCAATTTTTCAACATTTTGTTCATTTCCAATCCTTCATTTATTTAGGGGCCTGTTGAATATACTTTTATACAAATTGTCCCTCATTTAGATTATTTCCTTATGAGAGATTCAGTAAAAGTGAGATTACAAATGGAAATTCAAGCAATATTGATTGACCGCCTACTGCTTGGCAATTCCATGGTGTTTTTATACGCATTATCTTGAAAACAGACATTATTTACATATTGGTCTATTCTTTTCAGTGACTTTTCTTCTGAATATAGATTTATTATTTATGTAATTTGTACCCTGGTTTGTTTTAATATAACATGGATACCTTAAACATTTTCAAATTACAGTAATAGGATGCTCATACCAATAGTTTTTAGTGAATCAAGGATTATCCGCACTTTATCTATTCGTCTCAATACCACTCTATTTTTCAGCAGTTCTGAGTAGAGTCCCTGCTGGCACCGGTTCAGAAAAGTACAAGAATTTCTGCATCAGAGGATATATAAAGTATCCACAGTCTTATCATCAGCCTAAGGGTAACTCAACGTCCACCACTTGTCCCTCACCGATTTGTATTCCAAAAAGGAAGGAATTCTGTCCATCAAGGTCAATGCTTTACCTTTTCTATCAGCTCTACCAATCCTTTTTTTTTTTTTTTTTTTTTTTGAGGTGGAGTTTCACTCTTGTTGCCCTGGCTGGAGTGCAATGGTGTGATCTTGGCTCACTGCAACCTCCGCCTCCTGGGTTCAAGTGATTCTTGTGCCCCGGCCTCCCGAGTAGCTGGGATTACAGGCACATGCCACCACACCCGGCTAATTTTTTATATTTTTAGTAGAGACGAGGTTTCAACATGTTGGCCAGGCTGGTCTGGAACTTCTGACCTCAGGTGATCCACCCGCCTCGGCCTCCCAAAGTGCTAGGATTATAGGTGTGAGCCACCACACCCAGCCTCACCAATCCTATCTTTCAATGACTTAATTTTCTTTCTAAGTCTGCCTTTTATGTTGGTGAAGGTGAGGCTGAAGGAGAAACACATGAAGGGAAGGTGAATGATAAGGTGGTTCGGGGGAATTCTACACCCCAGAAATCCACAAAGTCCACACTGGGATCTTCAAATATTTACACTGCAAAGCCTCTTGATGAAAACAGTCGTCTCAGATTTGAGAGTTGCTCTAAGGTTGGCAAAATTACTTTGAAATTCTGTCTTGCTCTTGGCAAATTTATATACATAGAAAAAAGTCATTATTTTACTCTTTCTGGAAACAGCTCCCGAGAGGATGGAACCATCAAAATTCTAAGACAGCAAGCAAACTAATAGCTAAAAATTCTAAATCATGTTTCTCTTTGGGTTTTTTTGTTTTGTTTTGTTTTTGAGACAGGGTCTCAGTATATTGGAGTGCCTGGGCAACATAGTGATCATAGACCACTATAGCCTTCAGCTCCTGGGCTCAAACGATCCGCCCGCCTGAAGCTCTCAAGTAGCTATAACTACAGGCATGTGCTACCATGTCCAGATTCATATGTCTTTTAAAACGCATGTAAATATAGCTCCAATCTGTAAGTAGTAGTAATGCTAATTACATTCAAACCATTAAAAAATAAATACCATTAATGAAATGTATCCATTTGTAATACAAATAAATTCTTTTGAATCAATATATACTTTTACCAAAGTTCTTTCTTTACTTCCCTGCCATATTGTTCCTGGAACTTATGTGATACTTAATTTTCAACTAAAACGCTGTTCTTAGGGAAAATGTAAACCTCATTACATTCATTACCTTTAAACAGTTTCCAGGAACACATGGTATTTTATTCTGTATCCCTTCTCCTCTTAATATATTATGTTTACTTTATTGATTATTTTTATAACTTTAATATTTAAAATTCTACTTCTCTATCAACATCAATCAGTATCCTGACTCGACTCTACGTAAGAGGAGAAATGAATTCTACCCTTTTCTTCACGTTCCTCCCTGACTTCACTTTCTGCCTTCTGTCAGTTACGCTTTTACATTACAATATTAACATTTATTCTGTTTTGCAGCTACAACTGACCCATGTCTTGTCTGAAGGCTGACTCTTAATGTTAAAACCAATATATGCAATGTTAATATTTACACCTATGTAAATTTTTTTTCACATTGGTTCAAGAAATGTGCTAACATTACATCTCTTTCTTTTCATGGTCACTATCTGACCCTCTGGCCACGTAAAAGAAAATACGCTTTACTAAAAGTATTCAATGAACTCTGTTTTATTACACCATTATTTCATTTTGTTTCATATTTCAACATAATTTTATTGTACAACTTCTGTTTTTCCTTGAGTTTCTAATCACCATCCTTTTTTTCATTCATATATATGTCTATATATGAATGAAATATTATATTCCAGGTGAAGCCACATGACTGGTCCCTGTAAATGGAATGTGAGTGGGAAGTGGGAGAGGGAAGTATTACATATATTATATGTATATATAACCTATCAGATTCTCAAGTTGTCCTGTCCTTTTAATCACATTCACAGTTTCCAATATCCCATGACTTCTTCTTCCTTGCTTCTCTGAGTATAGTCTTAATACTCTCTTGTAGTTGCACTAATTATTTGTCGTATGCCCATTTCCTAAAACTTTCTCTATTTGAGCTCTGCATTTTCTCCTTTTTCAAGCCCACAGCTGAGACAGCTGGCATTCCACTATCCATCTTCAATCATGATGTGACCCTGAGTATGAGAGCGAAATGTTAGGATGGTAGAATAGAAATATAAGTGCATAGGTCCAAAATGATAGTGTATAGACATCATATCAATCCTAGTCTGCCTGCCTCTGAGTTTATTTTATGTGGAAAAGCAACAAATGTCTACCTTGTTTAAATAACTGTTACTTTTTCTGTCTGTTACATGCAACAAACCTGAACCTAACTAATATGTATTTAGTTTCCAATATTCCATGCCTTCCTCTTCCTTGCTTTTCTGAGTATAGTCTTAATATTCTCTTGTAGTAGCACTCATTATTTGTTTTATATCCATTTCCTAAACCTTTGTCTATTTGGAGAATTCCTTATTTTATGAATCTCGATAAAGAAAAAGAGACCACCTCATTGTATAAGAGCTGAAAATGCCAGCTAATTGCAGCTAAGTCACAGATGTTTCCTAGGACATCATAGTCAACTGCATCCAGAAGGTGGAAGAGAAAGAAAGAATGTGAAAAAGACCCAGTCTGACTCTGAAAAGTCTTGCTCTGAAAGGGACACACATCACTTCCCACTCTCATTCCACTTACAGGGACCAGTCATACGGCTTCACCTGGAAAAAGGAGTGGCTGGGAAATGTAGTTCCTAACTAAAAAGCACCAGGCCCCCGAGTGGCTAATTTCTGTAATACCTTTTACTAAATTCTTCACTCTTCTTGTATTTCTGTATTAAGTTTTTATGCATACCAGTATCAGGTTCTGGACTACATATTTAGTTGACTTTCTCTCTCTCTCTCTTTTTTTTTTTTTTTTTTTGAGACAGTGTCTGGCTCTGTCACCCAGGCTGGAGTGCAATGGTACGATCTCGACTCACTGCAACCTCCGCCTCCCGGATTCAAGCGATTCTCTTGCCTCAGCCTCCCAAGTAGCTGGGATTACAGGGGCCCGCCACCACGCCCAGCTAATTTTTGTGGGGTTTTTTGTTTGTTTGTTTGTTTGTTTGTTTGTTTTGAGACGGAGTCTTTCTCTTGTCGCCCAGGTTGGAGTGCAATGGCATGATCTTGGCTCACTGCAATCTCCACCTCCCGGGTTCAAGTGATTCTCCTGCCTCAGCCTCCCTAGTAGTTGGGATTACAGGTGCCCACCATCATGCCCGGCTAATTTTTTATATTTTTAGTAGACACAGGGTTTCACCATGTTGGCCAGGCTGGTCTCGAACTCCTGACCTCAAGTGATCCGCCCGCCTCTGCCTCCCAAAGTGCTGGTATTACAGGTGTGAGCCAACGTGCCCAGACAACTTTCTGTCATTCTTAAATCAATACTACACTGCTTTAATTATTTCACTTTAACTATTAGTAGGCAATTTCCCACTGAATAGCCATCTATGTCAATAACTGCTTAGTTATTCTTATTCTTTCCTTTCTCCAGATAAATTCTCGAATTATTTTGTTACGTTCTTAAAACGTATGATTGAAATTTTGGTTACAATTTTATAAGACTCACAATTTCATTTGGAAAAAAAAGTGACTTCTAAAGGTTTTAAAAACAGAGTCTTTCCATTCAGGATAGAAATGTAAGGTAATAAATGAAACTTTTTAATACCTGAGACATTTGAGATTTGTCCTCTCTCTTTACATTCTTCGTTAAGCACTTATTTCAAAACTTCACTTCTAAAACAGTCTGCAGGATGGAAATGGCTTGCACAATGAGATTCACTGTGCCAGCTGAGGACAAGAAACATGTGGTGCCTTAGTCACATGAGCCTGCTGTCTTTGTCCTTTTTGACTCATGTAGTAAACACTCAGGACAACCACTTTCCCTTAGGGAGAGTGGCATTTTCTGTCTGTCCAGCCTCTCTTTATATGTTGGAGTAAGAGGGTTTTTAACATGTATATTTAGCTTTTTAAGTATAGTTTAAAAGAAGAAGACATCTTAAAACCATTTGTTCATAAACAAATATACCGGACATAGATAGCACACTAGAACAACATAAAAATTAGTGAAGAGAAATTAAAGAGGTTCCAAAACCCAGAATCTAAGTAGAAAAATAAAATGAGTGAATGATTATAGATAAGCTAAAAATGTGTAATCAACTTTCAGCCCAGTGAAAAAGGGCTAATTTTTTATTTTCATGTGTCTTTGTCCTTTGTGCTCCTCAAGGGATGCATATTGCTTTGGGTTGCAACTTTGCTATAGAGGAGGAATTCCACTTGTTTCCGCTTGGCCTTTCGACCCGTGACTGCTATTATTTCACAGATTAGGGATTCAATGTGGAGTTCAATTGCCTGGGATATTCGCTTGGGATCAAGGACCAGAAAAATAACTATAGAAATGGATTCAGGGTTCCATCAGACCTTTTATGAGATGAACTCAAACCAGTGTGGCATCCTACAGTGCCCTCTCCCTAAATTTAGGTGTTTCTCCTTCCTGAATGCATAGTCACATGGACCACAAGTCCTTTTGTGGAAAAGGAAAAGGGAGATTCACAGTAGGCTCAGCAGGGTTCTTACTTAGGGGTACTCTGTCTCCTCTTCGTTTAAGGAGCTCTGGAGCTGAAAGCTCGCTCAGGTCTGGAAATGGGTGAGAGGTTGTGATTTGATAGTGCGATGACTTATGTGAAGCCTCTGTTTACCAGGCCTGGAGGGTTTGGGGTTATGCAGATCAAGATTTTAGTGGGCAACCTGTTAAATTAATTTCTGTGACCCTATGACTACTTAAACTTACCTTCAGCAATTTATTTAAAAGGGACTACTGAGCTCACCATACTCCCTATTTTAATTACTGTGCTTACTTTGCCACATGAGCTGGTCAATCTGGACTTCAATTTTTCTAATAGTCAGAACCCTTTGACTGCTAATGACAGAAGCACAATTTGAAAACCCATAATCAAGAAAACAGAATTGCTGTACTTCATGCACTCTTGAGCCTGAGAATGGTTGAAGGTGACGGGAAGCTGTGTCTCAATGCTTCTAGGAAGCTGTCAAGCAACTCTGCTTTTCTCTAACTGTCAATTTTATTCTCTCCTGTGGCAGACACGTGGGGGAACATGGTTGCAGATGGCTCTAGATTCACATTCCCATCTTGGGGACCCAACAGTATTACCTGGCCCGGCACAAATTAGAAAAGTCCCAAGAAAGGACTCTGAATGGTCCAGCTTGAATCAACGAGGCCAGAAGGAGATGAGAACCAAGTTGCCTGGTTTAGGCCTCAGCACATTTACTCACTTACTAGTATGGTGACGTGGGGAAAGATACCCCCTCTATGCTGAAGTGCCCTCATCTTTGGAGGAATAGTTATCTCATAGGGTTATTATGAAGATTAAATGAGTTAATTTATGTACAGCACATAGAACAGTGCCCATGCCCAACAATTGTTCAAGCATGATTCAGTGTCCACTCCTTCGTCCAGAGGAAACCCCTGTTGCCAGAGAGCACGGATGGTACACATGTGGCAAACACCTGTTACCAGACAGCATGGATGGTACAGATGTGACTGCTGAGGCTGCATCTATGAGGAGGGCCCATCTTACTCCTCCCTCCATTTGCCCATTTGTGAATAAACATCTGCACGATCACATAACCTGAGTCAGAGTACAGTACCAGCGTCTACCTTGGAGAAGAGAGGGAAAACAAATGGAGCAAAGACTCTTCAAAAAATGGCAAAAAACATCTATGAACCTCATACAGTCCTAGAAGCAGGAAACAGAGAAAGGAAATGGATGGGTTTGCCACTGAGGGCCAAGGTGTGCCACAGTGTACTGAAAATGAGGGAGCAGCCTGGTAGTGAAAGCTTTCCACGTGAATGCAGCAAGGTGGAGAAGTACTTGGTGTGTCCAGCAAAGGCATACTGTTCTACTACACAACCAACATAGGAAAGAATATAGGAAAAGGAGGCTGGAAGCAAGTGCTGGAAGTATGGCTGCAGGCATACGAGGAAACCTCACCCACTGGTAAACACAGCTCAGTCTCTGTCCTGGTATCTAACCAATCAGATTAGCAATTCTTCAGTCATTGAAGAGGTTTTAGTGAAAGGAGATGAACCGAAAGCCGAGGACACTGTGCTAATGTTTTAAATGCGTACATGTTAGAATCCATCTTGTCTCTGGTAACCTCCGTGAATTTCTCTTCCACATCTGGGGTTGATGTGAAGCTTCCTTTCCTTCTAACAATTTTTGTAGGTGCTTGCTATAGCTTGGATGTCTGTCCCCACAAACCTCATGTTGCAATTTGATTCCCAGAGTTGGAGTTGGGCCCAAATGGGAGGTATTTGGGTCATGGGGGCAGATCCCTCATGAATGAATGGCTTTCTGCCTTTCTCATGGTAATGAATGAGTTCTTGCTCTATTAGTTCTCATGAAAGCTGACTGTTAAAAATTGCCTACACCACCTGCCTCCACCCTTGCTTCGTCTCTTACTACGTGATCTCTGAACACACCAGCTCCCCTTTGCCTTCCACCATGCGTGGAAGCAGCCTGAAGTCTTCACCAGAAGCAGATGCTGTCTCCATACTCCTCGTATAGTCTGCAGAACTATGAGTCAAATAAACCTTTTTTTAAAATAAATTACCTAGTCCTCAGGTATTTCTTTATAACAACATTAAACAGATGAAGAAAGCAGTGCTCATTCAAACAATAAATATTTATTGAGTGCCTACTATGAACCAAACTAACACTTTGAAATATCTGAAAATTTTTGCAATACTGAGTGTGAAATATGAGTGGCTGTGAGTTCATTCTCAAATCCACACTATAGTTGATTATTCCAGCAAAATATCTTAAGAGTATCCTGTCCCAATTATTACACTGCTCCAAGTTTGGCATGTATTAATTCATTTACTTCATTCATTCATTCACTTTTTAAATTCTATGTTTATACCCTTCTCACTCCCCAAATTAATTTGAAAATAATTTTACAAGACATGAGCACATATGACTATGAAAATAACTATGCTAAATTCTTTTAGCAGTTTAAATTTGTTTCTAAATTCTATTCCATTCTATTAAGATTTTTATTCTGCTTTTAAACTGAAGCCATGTGCTTTAATTCATTGTTATGTCATAGCAGAAGAATATAAAGCATAATGGGGGGAAAGCATGGGTTGGAACAAGAACACATGGACACATTGGGGGTAAACAACACTCACTGGGGCCTGGTATTGTGGCAGTGGGAGAGGGAAAGCATCAGGAAGAATAACTCGTGGATGCCAGGCTTAATACCTAGGTGATGGGTTGATAGGTGCAGCAAACCACCTTGATGCACATTTACCTGTGTAACAAACCTGCACATCCTGAAGATGTACCCCAGAACTTAAAATAAAAATTGAAGAGGAAAAAGAAAGTTTGAATGTAAGCCCTGACGCCCCCTTTCTATCCCTGGAAATGGGAGCTCTCCACTCTTCAAACTTCTCAACTGTAAGGTGATGTACCTTGAGGCTTTTTTTGGAAAGAGGGCATCTGTAACTAAACCCAAAAAGTAAATAATCTCTAAAGTGCAGATAACACTAATCCCCTCCTGTTCAATCTAATAGCGTTATTGTGATAAATAAGTGAGAAAATGTGTGAAAATACTTTATAAACTGTAAAGCACCAAAAATCATTCTATCATCATACTGAAAAGGTGTTTTTACTCTGAGTTTCTCATCATTTAAATATTTATGTATTTATGACTTTTTAGTTTTCCAGTGGGATTTTCACACTCGCTTTGTCTTGTCTATAAAGTATCTCATAAAAAGTGGTGTCATATTAAATATACATTAACTTAAACAGCACTTTTATCATAATATTTCATTTTCCCAAGGTCTCAAATAAGAGCCATAATGCATCTATCTATTATTTCTTCCTTTATTTCTTCCAGAGTGCTTTCATAATTTCTTTTAATTAAATCTACCTGAGCCAAATGAATATTCAACTATTTAATTATTATTCTGAAAGAAATTGATTCATTCACTTTATTCATCATAATTTATAGATGTGTGTCACTAGCATATAGCACTGTAATTTATTTGTGAGTGAATGTTGGCTTTGACTGGATCCTTTAGGAACCAGAGCCTTAGGCAGGGAAAAAATGCCAAAACTTTTTGGAGCCGCAAGCTCAGAGTGGTGAGGTAAATAAAAAATTAAAGGGCAAGTGAAGTAAGAAAACAGGCAAAGTAATGCGATGAACCCCTTGGCCAGTGAGCTGCAAAGTGTGTTGTTCAGTACTCAGCATCACTCCAGAAGGGCTGCAAAGAGGAGCCACACTTCAGTGCAATCCACAGGAAAAAAAATAGGAGTGGGGTGGGAACATTTATTTGTGCAGCTCTCTTGATCCTCCTATTTCCTGTTGGTTGAGGTTCACCCGACTGTATAGTAACTCTCCTGCACTGCTACGCCAGGTCATCCAGCCCTCCAGCAGAAGCCAGGAGTTAAAATGCATACGACAGAGTCTCATGACATCCAAGCCTGAGAGTGGTGATTAAAGGAAGTAATTCTTCATAGAGAATATGTGGGCCCTGAAGTCAGGGGCTTCAACTTGACTCAGGCAAGCTTTGAGAGCTCAGCAAAGGCAGTGAGGCTAGCATAGGCTTGGAGGCAGATGGCATCATTAGAAAGAAGGAGGCAGGTCAGGATATCTGAGGAGATGCACAAGATCTGCATCTGACACAGGTGTGTAGTTTGTCCCCTACATGTATGATGAGGTATGGGTGAAATATTTATACTTTACTATAATTTTGTTGGAATTCTAAGGAATTTCAAACTATGTCATCTGTGGACATTTGTTTTCTTGTTTTCTATATTTTAATTTCTTTTTCTTCTCAAATAGTTATTATCAGTGTCTGGTAGCATGTTGAGCAGGACTAGTGTCTCAGTCCATTCAGACTGCTGTAACAGAATATCATCGACAAGGTGGCTTATAAACAACAGAGGTTTATTTCTCAAAGTTCTGGAGGCTGGAAGTCCAAGATCCAGGTGCTGGCAGATGCGGTGTCTGGTGAGGGCTTGTTCCTCATAAATGGCATATTCATGCTGCATGCTCACAATGTGGAAGGGAGAAAAAAAAGGGGCCAAACAGACTCCCTCAATCCCTTTACTAGAGCACTAATCCCATTCATGAAGATCCCACCCTCACGGCCTAATCACCTCCCAAACACCCTACCTCCTAACTCTACCAAATGGGTGATCGGATTTCAACATCTGAATCTGCTGGGGGCAGGTGGGGGGCATGGGGTGACGCAAACATTCAGACCATAGCACCTAGAAACAGAATTTGTTCTTATGTTTATTCCTGAGGAAATAACTCTGTCAGGCCCACATTAACTATAAGTGTGGGCCTCCGTTTTAAATAAGTTACCATGTAAAAGGTATAAAAAGAAGGTCAATGGCAGAGATTTTCCACATCAAATAGTGTTCTCTTTCTTGATGCACAACTAAATTACCTTTCCCAGTCCCCTTGCATCTGGATGGAGCCATGTGACCCACCCCAGTCAATGGAACATGGACAGTGTGAGTACAATCCGTGTTCTCTGTCTTGACTTGCCTGCTGGCTGGGTACATGGAATCCAGCAGAGGACTCAGAGCCCCTAAGGAAGTGGCCCCTTGAATGACTAAGTGGAACAGGGCCCTGCCTAGTCCCCTTCCCCCCATACCACACACAAACTATGCCAAATGTGATGTGAGCAAGAAATAAATATTTGTTAAGCCCCAGCATTTGGGAGTTGTTTGTCATAGCAATTGCAAAATCTCTCTAGAAAACTTTCCAAACCAAACTTTTAAAAAGTTTTCATCAAGAGTAAAGGGAAAAGTTTACTGGGTGACTTCTTAGCATCCACTGAAGTTCTTATACAATTCTTATCATATTTTTTTTGGCTCTTGTTTTCCTTTGGTATTCTAATCTTAGATAACACCTAAAATAAAATTATTTTCTATTGCTAACATTTCAGCTGAGAATTTCTGTTTGTTTGTCTGACCTGTGTTCATGGGAGGTAGTATGGCCTCTTTGGAAAAACATGGGTTTGGAGTCCCATTTCAGTCACACTGAATCACATTTCAGCCATAGACCCTGCTGAATTTGTCATGAACTGTTTTGAATCTCAGTTTTCTCATCTGGAGTAATAATTTCTATCTTAGAGGGTTTTGTGACTATTAAACAAAACATTATGTATAAAATACCTGATACACAAGACCACCTTAATAAATCGTAACTATTATAATTATTATTCTTATTTTAACTTGATAAGCCATTCTCTGTCTTTCTCTGTGTCTGTGTTTATCTCCTCCCTGCACCTGGCCCTTTCTCTTTCCTCCCCTCCCTTTCTCTCTCCTCACTTGTGCCCTGTTCAGACTTGGGAATTCATACACGTAGGAGGTGTTAGGCACTATGTTTAGCTCCAGTATTTCCACAAATTAGTCAGTTAGTATTCTGCCCCCTCTGATGTGAATAAGACTGTTTATCCTTAGTACAGTGTTCAAAATCTGAAGTCTATTTCTTTTTTTTTTTTTTTTTTTTTTTTTTTGAGACAGAGTCTCGCTCTGTCGCCCAGGCTGGAGCGCAGTGGCGCAATCTCGGCTCACTGCAAGCTCCGCCTCCCGGGTTCACGCCATTCTCCTGCCTCAGCCTCTCCGAGTAGCTGGGACTACAGGCACTCGCCACCACTCCCGGCTAATTTTTTTGTATTTGTAGTAGAGACGGGGTTTCACCGTGGTCTCGATCTCCTGACCTCGTGATCCGCCCGCCTCGGCCTCCCAAAGTGCTGGGATTACAAGCGTGAGCCACCCATTGACTTTATAAATCTCCTTAAATTGTATGAAAAGTATTTCATGGATGTGCATTTCCCTGGAGGAAAGGTACATAGCTTTCATCAGATTTTCAGAGGGATCTCCAACCCCCAAAATATTACAAATTTCTGCCTTAGATCCAAATCACCAATAACTTTTCTAATCCACCACTCCTCCAACTCTGATCATTACCATATCAACCATTTGCCCAGAAATACAATCGATTAGATTTTGTAGCATTTATATACAGATCAGCTCATCCATCTTGAAATTCTCTTTCCTTAATATTTTGAAACTCTCTCTTTCCTTGACCTTTGTCCTCCCCCTACTTCTTTGACCATTTTATCTCTATATATCTGCGTTTCCTTTCTCTGAATAGTCTCTGAAAGTAGATGACACCAAATCCTTTTACCCAGCCTGGAGGTGAGCGGGAGTCTTACTCTGTGGCCCGGGCTGGAGTGCAATGGCACAATCTTGGTCCACTGCAACCTCCGCCTCTCGGGTTCAAGTGATTCTCCTGCCTCGGCCTCCTGAGTAGCTGGGATTACAGGCGTGTGCCACCACACCTGGCTAATTTTTGTATTTTTAGTAGAGATGGGGTTTTGCCATGTTGGTCAGACTGGTCTCAAACTCCTGACCTCAGGTGATCTAATCATCTCGGCCTCCCAAAGTGCTGGTATTACAGCTGTGAGCCACCATGCCTGGCCTTTCCTACAGCTTCTAATCTCACCTCTTTGCAGATGACTTCTAAACCTGCCCTGCAGAACTAGTCTTTCTCCCCAGCTATAATCCTTCTTACCAGTGGCCTGTTAAGCACTTCCATGTGGTTATTCTGCTGACACTTTAAACTGAACAAGTCCCAAACCCATGGACTCTTCTTTAATCCCCAACCCAACTCTTTCTTCTGACTTATTTTACTCTAAGAGCATCACTTTTTCTCTGGCATTTAAGATTATAACTTTGGAGGTTCATTTTCCTCTCTATTCTTCTTCTTCCATCAATCATGTCCAATCAATTGCCAAGTCCTATAAATTCTAACCCCACAATGGCTCTTTAATTAATTCCCTCTTTTCCAAGAGGTGACACATTTATTCTCATCTTTACCATTGGGATAGTAGCCACGCTACTGCTGACACACATTTTCTCTCTACTTTGGCCATTACATGAGCTCCTGTGCTGGCATCACTCCCTCTAGCCCTTCCTTCACCAGTCTATCCCTTTCCAGAGAAGTCTTCCCAAAGCATACATATTTTTTTCCCCTTTATGTTAAAGAACCATCAACACCAATTTGTTATCTTTCAGAGTTTCATGACAAATCACCTTGCCAGTCATGCTAGGCTCTGCATCATACAACTGGTACATACCTTTTCAGCCTGGGTTCCACACTACACTAAGACAGGCCAGGGTTCAAATCCTGATTTTGCCACTTCCTGATTATGCAACCTTAGGAAAATTGCTTAATTTCTTCAAGCCTCTTTTTAAAAAATTTTTTTAAAGTGGGGGTGATAATAATATCCATCTGTGGTAGACTACAGATAACTACAACTTGTTTACAGCCTCTGCCTACTCAAAGTTGGACTGTGTTTTCCCACCCCTTGAATTTGGGCTGGGTTCATGACTCACTTTGGTCAGTAGAATATGTGGAAGTGAACTTCTGCAATTTATGAGCTTAGGCCTCCAAGAAGCCTAGGGAATTCTTTTACACACTTGAAAACCTGAGACCACCGTGTGAATGAACTCAAGCTAGCTCTCTGGAGTAGCCACGTGGAGGAGTTATGTTTGCCCTCCAGCTGCCCATCACTAGAAATGTAACTGAGGCCATCTTAGATCATTCTCTCCAGTCAACCAAGCTGACTACAGCTGCAGGAGTGAGCCCAGGCCAGACCAACTAAAGCTCCTCTCAGTTGAGCCAAGCCCACAGATTGTGAGCTAATTTAAGCCACTATGTTTTAAGGTGGTGTTTTATGCAATAAAAGTTAACTGATATATTACCTCACAGCATTGCCATGAGCATTAAATGAGACAGTATACATAAAAGTACGTAAAACGGGGTCTGACACAATAAAAGACAGCTATTACTAAATTATTAGCTCATTACACACACACTATGAACCTGTCTAACTTGGCTATTCACTACTACTTGAACTCGTTCTGTTCTTTCTTACCTCTGCCCTTTGCGTATGAATTTTAAAACTGGGGAAATACACTTTCCTCTCTCCCTCCAATTTATCTAATCCTACCCATGATTCAAGCCTCATCTCAAATGGCTGCTTCTTTATAAAACCTTTCTTAAATCACTAACTAGATAAGAGATAGTTATTTAAAGCCAGAACTGGATCTGAATTCTGACTTTTCATTACCACTTAATCAGCTCTACAAACAATTAATTTTTTTTTTTACTTTCCTGAACCCTACCTTCCACTCCTTTAAAAGGAGTTGTTGTGAGGATTTAACGACAATATATAGCATGATGCATTATTGGTCGAATGTGTAATATCGATTCAACAAATGCCAGCTCTTTTCCTCTCCCCTTCGCTCCTCCCAATGCCCCAGCTGTCTCTACCCTGCCTTATAGTACATAACATGTTCTGCATGTGATTATAATTTTGAGTTATTTTATACTCTACTTAGGGAAAAAGTGTTTTATTTATCTTGGAGTTCCATACAGGACCTTATATGGTTATTTTCACATGGTAAACACTCAATAAATATTTATTGCATTGGAATTTTTTAACTGCCAAATTATACAAGCAATGTTAGAGGAGGAAGAGCTCATTTTCACTGGGTGGTCAGGGTAGGATTTATAGAGAACTTGGATTCCAACTCAGTTTTTAAAAATAGGAAGGAGGCCTTGTGCAGTGGCTCTTGCCTGTAATCCCAGAGCTTTGAGAGGCTAAGGCAGAACGATCACTGAAGCCTAGGAGTACGAAATCAGCCTGAGCAACATAGCAAGACCCCGTATCTAAAAAAAAAAAAAAAAAAATTTTTTTTTTAAGACAGAGTCTCACTCTGTCACCCAGGCTGGAGTGCAGTGGCGGGATCCCAGTTCACTGCAAGCTCCACCTCCCGGGTTCACGCCATTCTCCTGCCTCAGCCTCCCGAGTAGCTGGGACTATAGGCGCCCGCCACCACGCCCGGCTAATTTCTTTTTGTATTTTTAGTAGAGACGGGTTTCACTATGTTAGCCAGGATGGTCTCGACCTCCTGACCTTGTGATCCACCCGCCTCGGCCTCCCAAAGTGCTGGGATTATAGGCATGAGCCACTGCGCCTGGCCAAAAAAAGTTTTTTTAATTGGCTGGGCATGGTGGTGCACACCTGTAGTCCTAGCTACTCAACAGGCTGAGGTGGGAGGATTGCTTGAGCCTAGGAGTTTGAGGCTACAGTGAGCTTTGATTATGTCACTTCACTCCAGCCTGGGTGACAAGGGTGGGACTCTGTCTCTAAAAAAAAAAAGTAAAAAAGAGAAGGAGTTGGAAAGATGAAGAGTAGGAGAGAATCCTAGGAAGATATGAGTTAAAACACAGCTGGAGCATGCACGGCCATTCGGGAGACAGAATCGAACGTCTGGCTGCAGCAGAGGACTGATGGCAACGCTAGAGGAGTAAGGCTAGAAAATCAGGTGGCACCTTGCTTGGCAGGTTAAGAACACTGGATTTTTGTTTCATAGACAATGAGGAGTCACTAAGAGATTGTTATTATTGTCCCTTTTGCTTTTATAAAAATAACATGGGCATTATAAAAGGCATAGGAAATATAAATAAGCAAAAACAGAAATTAAGAAGTGTCTCTAAGCTCCTGATTCAGAGATCACTAACATCAAAAGTTTGGTGTATATCCTTCCATCCTTTTTTTTAACTTTTAATTTTGAAATACTTCCTAGCTCACAGGTGAGATGCAAAAATACTACTACAAACGTTACATGTGTCCTTTACCAGTGTTTTCCAATTGTTAACATTTTACAAGATTTGCTTTATTTTTCTTGATCTCTTTTCTGAATTATTTGAGAGTAACTTGCAGACATGAATCCTCCTACCCCTAAATACTTCACTGTCTATTTTCTAAAAACAAGGACACATTCCTACACAACCATAGCACAGCCATCAAAGTCAGAAAATGAACACTGGCATAACAATCTACCTCCATCTACCCACAGACAGAGTGAGACTCTGTGTCAAAAAAAAAAAGTATGAATTATTTCTGGAATTTTCCATTTAATTTTGTGTGTGTGTGTGTGTGACAGGGTCTTACTTTGTTGCCCAGGCTGGAGTGCAGTGCTGTAATAACAGCTCACTGCAGTGTCAACCTCCCATGCTCAAGCAATCCTGTAGCTGGGACTACAGGTGTGTGCCACCACACTTGGCTAGTTTTTTTTTTTTTTTTTTTTTGTAGAGACGGGGTCTCACTATGTTGTGCAGGCTGGTCTTGAACTCTGGACAAAAACTGGGATTACAGTAGCTGGGATTACAGACACAAGCCACTATGTCCAGTGTCATTTAATATTTTTGGCCACTGGGCCAGGCATGGTGGCTCATGTCTATAATTCCAGCACTTTGGGAGGCCAAGGCAGGTGGATTGCTTGAGTCCAGGAGGTTGAAACCAGCCTGGGCAACATGGCGAAAACTTGTCTCTACAAGTACTAAAATTAGTCACACATGGTGGCACATGCCTGTAGTCCCAGCTACTTGGGAGGCTGAGGCAGGAGGATCGTTTGAGCCTGTGATGTGGAGGTTGCAGTGAGCCCAGATTGCGCCATTGCACTCCAGTTTTGGTAACAGAACAAGACCCTCTCTCAAAAAATTTAAAAGATTTTAAAAACAGAAAAAAAATTTTGTGACCCTTTGTTGTCTGTGGGTAACTGAAATCACAGCAAAACCTTAGATGAGGGGGACCACTGTATATACGTGTGAATGCCCCCCCCATACACACACAATATCTATACCCATTATCATTTACGAGTTCTTACCAACATTGCAATTCTAATCCACTGCTACAATAATTATTCTAGCCTTCCCGTTCTTCATAGTCTCCCCTCTTCATCAACAATGAGACACACGGCTCCCATTATCTTCAATATACTTATTGGCTGAATCCCACTGTACAGAACCAATCTCTCTGTAACACCAGCTGCCTCCTTGGCCATCTCCCTAGCCCCTACCCTACCAGCTGCCTCCTAAGACACTCCCTTAGTCCTGGACATGCTCACCAGTCCTCGGCCCCAACCATAATGGTCCCCTTCTTGGCTGCCTCCAAAAACTATTAAAAAAAAAAAATGGCCAAGTGCAGTGGCTCACGCCTGTAATCCCAGCACTTTGGAAGGCCGAGGTGGGCGGATCACAAAGTCAGGAGATTGAGACCATCCTGGCTAACACGGTGAAACCCCGTCTCTACTAAAAATACAAAAAATTAGCCGGGCGTGGTGACACGCACCTGTAGTCCCAGCTACTCGGGAGGCTGAGGCAGGAGAATGGCATGAACCCGGGAGGCAGAAGTTTCAGTGAGCTGAGATCACGCCACTGCACTCCAATCTGGGTGACACAGCGAGACTCTGTCTCAAAAAAAAAAAAAAAAAAAAAAAAAAGAAAAGAAAAGAAGGAAAGAAAATGTATTCTTGGCTTCTCTTTTTGGATATGTGGCTGCTGTGTATTGAGTACAAGTACTATAGTAAGTGCTCTACATGTACTCTCTCAATTAATCATCACAATTACTATCTAAAGTTAATATCACTACCCTTATTTTATAGATGAAGGTCCTGAGGCACAGCGAGGTTAATTGGCCAAATATTAGAGACCTAGGAATTGGACAGAGCAAGCATTTGAACCCACGTACTCTTCAAGTCCAAAGTCTTCACTCCTAATTACTACACTCTATTCCCTCCCCTTGTCTATGCACATATTATTTAAATGTATCAAGAGGAAGTGTAAGGTAGAAATTATAATCACAAGCTGTAGAACCAGATTTAAAACTTAGCTCCATGATTTATATTTGCTCTGAGACCTTAGGAAAGTTACTTAACCTCTCTCTGCCTCCATTTCATCTGTAAAATGATAACGATTGTGCCTTCCTAGATCACTCAGGGTCCCCCATAGGAAATCGTGACCACTAGATGAATTTTAAGGAGAATGGAATTTAGTGCAAGGAGTTAGGTGCTAATCAATATTGTTGGAAGGAATGGAGGAACAAGCTATAGGCTTGGACTCCAGGAGGAACTTTTGAACATCACCACCCATGTGTCATAGTTAGAAAGGTGGGGACTCAGGTGGCCACTACTAGAACAATTGAATTAAAAATACATCACCACGCTACAATCTAGGGAATTAGTAAGACAGATCAGCAAAATTGCTGTTGCCTCCAGCACCAAAAGTTTAAAATTGGACACTGGAATTCTGCTCCTGGAAAACCCCATGTCTCTACAAACCCACTGGTCAGCAGAAAACAGCCAAAAGCAGCATTAGATGTTCCACCTCATTCCTACGTTCCAGGTCTCTCCCATGTGCATCTCATTGAAAAAACTAAATTCTCATCAGAACCCTACCTGAAGAGAACCTGGTAAATGTAGTTTGGTGACTTCTTGTCTTTCTATTAGGTTGGTGCTATTTTGCCATTAAAAGTAATTGCAAAAACTGCAATTACTTTTGTGCCAACCTAATACAATGTTAAGGCTTATCAGGGAGTAGAAATAGATGCTCAGTGCCATTGCCCACCTCCATCACCCCCCTCCCAAAAGATAGTTGTGAGGATTAAACAAGTTATCCCTTCAGTGTCTAACCCAAGATAAACCTAAGTAAATGTTAGATATTAGTATTATTGCATAAAAATTAAAGAATGAACTCCCGGTATATAGTCTGCTGTGGCTTTCAAAGTTAACATTGAAGGGTTTTAAATAAAGACCTTGGAAGACTGCAGATTTCATTTTCTATAGACACATCACCTCAGACTCTTTGGAAACAGACAGTAATAAACTGCTTGGCAGTCATGTGCAGATTGGAAAGGAGAAGGGAAAGAGACTGAGAGATCCCATTCAGGGAAGTCAGCTAAGGAACTATATTGCAAATGAGTAGAAAGAAATAAAAGATTTCATCCTAGTGAGGGAAGTACAGTTGCAGATAAAAAGACAGGTAACGAGAGCAGAGTATAAAGAGACAAGGATCTAGAAACTTGTTAAATACAGAAATAAGAGAAATGAAAGGCTCAAAAGTACTTCAGTGATTTCCTATCATTTTGGTAGAAACATGTAACCTTGATGCCAGTTAAGTGCTCCTGGTCCCTCGAGATCAAGATAAGAATGATTCACAAACCCATTCTGCTGACCAAGGAAATCCAAAATCCTCTTCCGGTCATCTCTGAACTCCTAGGGGAGCTGATGTTCTTTTTTTTTTTTTTTTTTGAGAAGGAGTCACCCAAGCTGGAGTGCAGTGGCACCATCTCGGTTCACTGCAAGCTCCGCCTCCCGGGTTCACGCCATTCTCCTGCCTCAGCCTCCCGGGTTCACGCCATTCTCCTGCCTCAGCCTCCCGAGTAGCTGGGACTACGGGCGCCCGCCACCGTGCCCGCCACCACGCCCGGCTAATTTTTTTTGTTTTTTAGTAGAGATGGGGTTTCACCGTGTTATCCAGAATGGTCTCGATCTCCTGACCTCCTGATCCGCCCACCTCGGCCTCCCAAAGTTCTGGGATTACAGGCATGAGCCACCGCGCCCGGCCGCTGATGTTCTTTTGAACACTCTTGGCCACAGATTCGTACTTCTCCCACTCAATTTTATCTATCTCACAACATGGCAACCCAGGCTTAACATGCTGCTCCTTCCATGATGGCTACCAAAACCCCAATCACACCAAGAACTTTGGACATTGCAGACTTTAATAGTAATTTGCAGGAAAATGGGGGTCTGACAGCAGCATTATGGCAGGCTTCAGAGCACTGTTTAATGACTGTTTTTTAAATGAGTCTCTCCATTTAAAAAATTATTCTTGAATCCAACCTTCAGAAATTTTCTGATTCTTCCCCTCACCAACTTCCAGCCTCTCTCCATCGTTCTGGCCCTTCTGTCTACCTCCTTACCTTTTCCTTCCTTCTGTTTCAGGAAAACACACACAATACTGCCCCAAATATCTTATCTTATACAGGGCAGCTTGGCCACTATTATTTTGTGTCTTGAGAGACTCTTTTCCTTAAATCATTGTCTTTGAAATCTATACTCTGACTGATTTGTCAAGAGAGTTTTTGTAAAAATGTTTCCCTTCTTAAAAGAATTCTGGTGCCTAGTTGCTAAAATAAGGACTATTTTTTCATCCCATTCTAAAAAGTAAGGCAAAGAGCCTGAGAGCCTGCTCACAGGATCCTGATCCTAGAGTAGCTGGGAAGCTGGGAATGGGGTGACATCAAGACAATGGATGGCTGACAATTACCCTAGAGATATAGCACCCTAAGATGAAAGTCACCCACCTGCTCTGGCTGTCATACAAGGTTTCTTTTCTTCCCATCTTTCTTTTTTACTTTCTCAAATTAATTATCAAACATGTCTAATGGAAATGAGTTTTGAAGTCAAGCTGCCTGTCCACATTTCAAGAACAAAAGTAGACTCTCCCTACATGTTGCACAGCTCTTAAACTTGTACCTTACCTACAGAAGTCCTGGCCTGAAGCAGCGACCGGTAAGGCACACTGAGGCCATCAGATACACACATTTATCCTAAGAGGCTGGCATAGGGTAAGTGAAGTCAGAGCAGAGCAGGGGAGGGAAGAGGGATTAGCAAAGAGAGTCAGCGTGAGGCAAACTGTAGGGGAAGGAGCTTAAGATCCAAGATCCTATTGTCAGAGGCTGGGAAGGTGGGATGAAGTGGGTAGGGCAAGAGAACAAGAAGGAGAGATAGGCATGAAGAGGCATTGATGTGTACCTCATACTACCATTCAGGTGAACGTACACAAGGGAGGTAGCAGATATCCACAGCCCACAGGAAGCTCAGGCCCCAAGGCTAAATTCTACCTAGCTTTAGGAAAAAAAAGGAAAAAAAAAGCAAGGCCAGGGCCCCAAACCTCTGTAAAATTGCTGAGAACAAGGTCAGACCCCAATGCTAAGTTCTACCTAAGCTTTGAAAAAATAAAAAATAAAAAGGAAGAAAGGAAGAAAGGTCAGGGCCCAAAACCTCTGCAAAAATGCTGACAGCTTGGTTTGGCATATCATATCTAAGCCCAGAAAAGTTAATTGTATTCTTTCTAACTTAGTCTTATTATTTTTCTTAAATGTTCCTTCTCCAGAAATTTAGAATTGGCCACCTCCATCCAGTTCTTTCTGTGACCTGATTTAAGCATTCCATGAATATTAAGACTAGGATAAATGAGAGTGTAATTGTTTAAACTGTTAGTGCATGCAAGAATGTGTCTCGGATATTTTATTCCTCAATGTAATATTTTTCAAAATATGTGTTTTTGTTAGTGTAAGTCAGTCTTTCTATTGGAAAGCTTCTTTGTTCTGATTTGTTTTGTTTTCAGATTTCTAACAAGCTTGGTGTGCATCATAGTTACCTCCGTGCAGATTGTGTTGAAAACACCTTTGATGCTTCTCCCAGTCCCAAGGTACTCCTGGTCAATACAGAAATCCGTTTTTAATACAACATTTGTTGACAATTGTGCATGTCTATCAAAAAGAAATAAATCTGGGAGGAAATTTGTGAAGGCAGGAGGCTAAGAGTGCAAGGGAAACGAAACAGGCAGAGATTATGCATGTGAGGATATTTGCTTCACTCCTAGCTGGATGTGACCAGAATATTTCTCAGTGGATACCAGAATAATGGCAGTTTCTTAGCAAACATTGTCTTCTGGAGTGTAAGAACAAGAAGAAGATAAATACAACTAAAACGTTGGCCCAAAAAAGCACCCTACGATCCCGCAAATAAACAGTAATGAAAAAATGCTGGTTTCTGAAAGCCAGAAACTGGAATCACTGAAATAGCTGGAGGAGAAGGGCTCTTTATGGAATACTAAGTAGGCCTGCCTCCTACAGTGTATCATTAGTCATGCCTTTTGGGCCAAGTGAATGCATCTCCAAACTCCTCAGCTGCTCTTCACCCCTCAATCATAACTGCAGCTACATTCTGCTTTGGCCAGCAGGGCTCCCCTGCCCAAATCAGCTGTTCTACCCTGCTTCGCCCCTCCAAACCTTTCTCAGCACTCAAGGCTGAGCTCCTGTGTCATTCCTCTGATGGTGCCAGCCCAGAATAATCTCTGCCACTTGGAAATCACTTTGGCACAGGGTCTAGGTGGGCATCATAGCTACCAGAGGGTCTGTCAGATGAACCTCATGGACATAAGGATTAACAACTGAAATCAGAAACAAAAGACTACAGACAGTACAATTCCGTTTATGTAAAGTTCAAAAGCAAGTAGAATTAATTCATGGTGATAAAAGTCATAATTGCTATTACTAAGGATGAATAGCAACTGGAAAGAGGGATAAAGGAGCCTTCTGGGTTGTTGGAAATGTTCTAGATTTTGAAATGAATGGTATCTACATGAGTGTCGGTGTTTGTAAAAATTCATTGAGCTGGGGCTGGGTGCAGTGGCTCGTGCCTGTAATTGAGACCAGGAGTTCAAGACTAGCCTGAGCAATATAGCAAAAGCCCATCTCTAAAAAAAAAAAAAAAAAAAAAATAGCTAGGCATAGTGGCACATGCCTGTAGTCCCAGCTACCTGGGATGCTGAGGTAGGAGGATCGCTTGAGCCCAGGAGTTCGAGGCTCCAGTGAACCATAATTGTGCCATGGCACTCTGGCCTGGGCAACAGAGCAAGGTCCTATGTCTGAAAAAAAAAATCACTGGGTTGTATACTTAAGATTTGGGCATTTCAGATTCTTAAAATTTTTAAAACAAAAGTCACATTGACAATTTAGCAGGGTCTTTAAGAACATGGCTCTGGAGGCAGATAATTATTGGTTCAAATTCTACCAAATGGTAAATACAAGCTAAAAGAACTTGTGTCCATTGCTTCATATCTGTCTCTCTGTTTCCTTGTATGTAAAAGGAGATAATAGTAATGCTTGGGGGTAACTGTAAAGATTAAATGAGTTATATGCAAAATTCTTCATATATTGTTTGGCAAAAAGTGAAGTATTATAGAAATTGTATCAATTATTAGAGCTTGGCACAGTGGGACATGCTGTAGCCCCTGCTACTCTGAGGTGGGAAGCTCTCTTGAAGCCAGCCGTTTGAGATTGCAGTGAGCTATGATCATGCCTGTGAATAGCCACTGCACTCCAGTCTTGGCTGGAGTGGTATCAATAGGTTCATAAGATAAGGGCTGAACATTCACCACTGGATATTGCAAGATAGAGGTCACTAATTACCTGGCCAAGAGCATTATCAGTGGCATAGTAACTACAAAGGCTTGGTTAAGAGTGGATTAAGAAGAGATCTGGAGTTGTTAAAATTAGAAGAGATAAAATGTTAGAAGAGTTCTGTGAACTGTAAAATGCCATGCATACAATGATAATTTTGTCACAACTGATCATTATGGTGAAAATTACTTAACCTTAATACTTAAGACTTGTTGGTGTAGATAAGTGAATGGTTGGTAGATAAAGATGGTCAGCTGATGACAGATGGTGACAGAGTCATGTCTTAAGAACACATTAAGAGTGCAAAAACAATTTTTCTCCCTCTGTTCCAAATCTGTTTAGGAAATAGCTGGGAGTCGTTGACAAATGCAGTAAGCAGAAGAAAAGCAGATCTTCAAAATGGAATCCATGCATAACTGAATGTAAAATCTGTACATGTGTAGGTCCAAGTATACATGTAAGCAATAATTTGTTATCTTCAGACATTACAATTTGGCTAATTAGAAAGCCATGGAGACTTCCATTTGCTGTGGATAGTAAATTTGATAATCCAACTAGCAATTGCTAGGGAAAAGTGAATTGTGGATTTCTATCTATCTGTCCAAATCATTTACTAAAATATTATTGGATGCCTACTACATGTAAGGTTTCTGAGCCACGCCCTACTAGTAAATGTAGCCAAGGAAAACTTTTTTTTTTTTTTTTGACAGAGTCTCACTCTGTTGCCCAGGCTGGAGTGCAGTGACACGATCTCGGCTCACTGCAACCTCTGTCTACTGGGTTCAAGCAATTCTCCTGCTTCAGCGTCCCGAGTAGCTGGGATTACAGGCACCCACCACCACCAAGCCCAACTAATTTTTCATTTTTAGTAGAGACGGGGTTTCACCATGTTGGCCAGACTGGTCTTGAACTCCTGACCTCAGGTGATCTGCCTGCCTCGGCCTCCCAAAGTTCTGGGATTACAGGCGTGAGCCACCGCATCCAGCCAAGGTAAACATTTTGTCACACAAAACTCAGAGTATATGAGAGACTTGTAATTTTTAAATTATCTCTGATGAATTTAAAGTTCTTCAGCAGCCTTAGTCCCACAAGGCAAAAGGAAAAATTTACTTAAATGCGTACATGAACAGTATATTTTTCCATTAAATTAGTCTCTTTAGTTTAAATTTGCTCTCTTTCAGGTAAATACTCATCACTCAGGGGTATTCATTTTTACCTCTTCTTCCACGGTTAGCTGGTTGAAGGATAACTCACCTATCCTCCTGGTGATAGAGGGGTGCTTGGTCCCCATCCTGTCCTCTGGGTCTTTGACAGCATCTGACATGGTACAACTGTTCTGCTCTCATCCCTGGCATCTGGCCTGCACCCACTGCTACAGTTGTCAGCTAAGGAAACATCTGGTCTATTCCGTGATAGCTCTAGCTATGGGTGTCTTCATATGTTCAAGTCTCTGATGCTGGTGGCATCTTGCTACCAGCTCTATCAGATGGCCCATTTTCCACTGCCCTCTTGGGACTTTCCTCCCCATCCTTTAGGCATTAGGAACTCCACAGAGGCAGAACCAGGGAGCTTCTGATTCCTGGTGCAGGTCCATCCAACAAGATTGTGGGGAGATCGTGGACATGGCTCACCTTCCTGCTCTCTTCCACAGCCATTTCTGGGTCCACGGGAAGGCTAGGAATTCTCTCCTTGCCAATCAGGGCTTCTTATGAAGCAAGGGAGATCGCTCATCTTCCACCTTGCTATGCCTCTCTGCCATCTCTGCCTTACAGCTTGGTGGTGCTGTCATCAACGCAGAGCTACTTCCCAGAGACGCAAAGACAAGTCTCACAGCTTTGTGTCCCCTCAAACCTATCTGCTTATGTTCCAGTGACTTTCCACCCTCGCCCTCTGGGGTTTTAGGCCAATAGAAGACAGCCAGGCACATATGTCTCATTTCCTTTCCTTACTTTCTCTCCTCCAAAGCCCTACTTCTTGGTGTCAAAGAGCTATCTTTTTCTTCTCTTCGTGTCTGAAAGGGCTTTCTCCTACAACTGGAAAACCAGCCGGGCGCATCGGCTCATGCCTGTAATCCCAGTACTTTGGGAGGCCGAGGCAGGTGGATCACTTGAGGTAAGGAGTTTGAGACCAGCCTGGCCAACATAGTAAAACTCCATCTCTACTAAAAATACCAAAAATTAGCCAGGCATGGTGGTGGGTGCCTGTTATCCCAGCTACTCAGGAGGTCGAGGCAGGAGATCACTTGAACCGGGGAGGCAGAAGTTGCAGTGAGCCGAGATAGTGCCATTGCTCTCTAGCCTGGGCAACAAGAGTGAAACTCCATCTAAAAAGAAAAGAAAAAAAAAAGAAAAGAAAAGAAAACTAGAAAACCAAGGAGGGGAACCCACTGGGAAGTATTTTTAGAAAACACCGTAATTGTTTAAAAAGAACTGAGTATATGAGAGATTGCTTGTCTTTTGAAACCTTGCAAACTAATTGGAAAGATAAGACAATATGCAAAAAATGAAATAATGCACAAGCTACTGCCGTGTTGCAGATGCTATCATCTGTCCAGAGGCCAGCTCAGCTGGTTGGAGAGCTGAGCTAGACAGAAGGCAGCAGGGAAGCCTCCCTGAATTAGCACCAGCATGGAAGGCTAGGCTAACATGAGGGGTGGGTGGAAATGAGTAAGTTAGCAAAAGGCCTCCATAGAGAATTCTGGGCAGCATTATATTGGGTTGATTCTTTTTTCTTCCTGAGTTGTGCTACTCTGAGCAAAAAGAATTTTGGACAGACTGTCATTTTGCAAATTCATAGATTTGAACTGACTCTAGCCTTAATGGAAAATATCCCTTATTATTCACACCTTACTTTCAGCTGAAATGTTAACAAGTATGGGACACATTCTTCACTAGTATTCCAGAAAGGAACTTGCACGTCAAGGTCAATTTAGGCTTTTGCCTATGAAGGAGTGTCCTTTTACAAAGCTATGTGTCTGTGGCTTATATTTCAATCATTCTTCCTTGGATATTTCTTAGTCTGGTAAATGCAGTAACAGATATATTCCATGCAATTAGATTTTCTTACTTTGATGATGTACATTAATTCTTCTGTTTGTCTTTATTCTTTTATTCCGTGAGTTAGGTTAATATAACGGCAAAAGGGGAAAAAAAACACAAAAGATACATATGCCTATTTACATACATAGTATGCATATAGTATGTATAATGTCTGTGTATATTTACATGCAAACATATGGCATACATAACATTGACATAAAGTATATGTATATAGTTAAATATGTGTGAATCTATGGAAGAAAAACATACATAAATATATATATACATACATTTGGGTAAATATAAAATTACTGAAGTCCATATTGACGTATAAGCTACAGATCCCCATTTGATACAAATAAAATGTTTCATGTCTTTGCACCTTTGCATAGGTTGCTTACTTCAGCCTGAAATGTTCTTTGAATCCCCTTCACCTCCCAAACTCCTTAGTCTTAAGAACCAGCTCAAGATCCACTTCTCCATTATGCTCTTATTGTGCTAGATTTCACTGAATTCTTTCTTTCTTTTTTTATTTTTATTTTTTGAGATGGAGTCTCGCTCTGTTGCCCAGGCTGGAGTACAGTGGCGTGGTCTCAGCTCACTGCAACCTCTGCCTCCTGGGTTCAAGTGATTCTCCTGCCTCAGCCTCCTGAGTAGCTGGGATTACAGGCACTTGCCACCATGCCTGACTAATGTTTTGTATTTTTAGTAGAGACAGGATTTCACCATGTTGGCCAGGCTGGTCTTGAACTCCTGACCTCATGATCTGCCCGCCTTGGCCTCCCAAAGTGCTGGGATTACAGGTGTGAACCACCGTGCCCCACCACCAAATTCTTATATGTATGCTTCCATTATTGTATATTCCTGTCTCCTCTCCTAGACAATGAGCTCTTTGAGTATAAGAACTGGGTCTCATTCACGTTTGCTTTGCCTCAGACCTTAGCCCTCAGGCACATACTAAGCACTCAATAAACATTTTATGAATGAGTAAATGCAGTCCTTGAATAATAATTAAGACTTTGATGTGAAGGAACATAAAGCCCTCTCCTAACCCAGACTGGGAAGGGACCTTGAGGAAGGCTGGAAACTTTTTCTAAGGCAGAGAGAAGTTAAAGGACATCAGCCTGCTTGGGGAAGGTATCTGGAGGATGGAGACCACCTACTTGGGTGACACGGAGTGATGTCATATGAATAGCTTTTGTGTCTAGGCCTTTGCAAACTAACCTGATATAATGATTACTTTTCTAAAGCTAGAAAAATTCTAAAGAGGGTCAAGCTCTTTGAAAGTTGGATATGCAGGCAGCGGCTTTGGAGATGGATGTTCCTCCACTTACCGCATGACCTCAGCAGGCCATATCACTTTTCTGGAACTCAGCTTCTAAGGAGGGAGTGGGGAGGAGAATAGTGCCTACCTTGCCAGGTGAGGCAGAAATGAGAAATTTCACCTAACGTGCTGTGTGTAATATATTACTGAGAGTCAGGGCCTGGTCAGGAAAACTTCAACTATTTCCAAGTATTCAGACCAGAGGAAATTTAATGCAGGGAATTAATGTTAAGTGGGGTCTGGGAGAACTGAAAGCAAAGAAGTACAGTGAGGAAATCCAAAGATCAGCCACAGCAGGAAGCCACTGCTGTCCCTAAGATGCGGAGATAAATGGAGGGAATGGTGTTACAGAGACCAAGGGCTGAGGTGACCCAAGAAAAGGTGAAAGCATGTCCAGCGGGAACTGGGACCATGGAGGAGACGTGGCTATTGCTGGGAAGACACCTGCACCTAAGGCAGAAAGGAAAGGGAGAAACACCTGGGTTTCTTTTCCCTCTGCCCTCTTGTCTCCCACCACCACAAGCCACTATCTGAACCCAGGACTCAGCCACTTTGCAACAGAAGATAAAGCAGGAGAATAGAGAGAAATGAATCTCAAAACAAATGCACAATTCATTTACACAATCAGTTATTCATTTACACAGTCAGAGTTAGTTTTGTCCATAAGGGGCAGAAAATTCAAATAACTGTGGCTTAAATAAGGAAGAAGCTAGTGTTTCTGTCCCGTAAAAGCCCAGGTAGGTGAGTTAGATCTGTGATGGGACCTTATCCTGACAGAACCCCAGGCGTCTTCCATCTTTATACTCCTTTGTGTGTGGCTTGAGCTCATGGTCCCAAATGGGGCATCTGTGTTTCAGGAGGCAGATGGTAAAATGGACAAAGAAAAAAAGAGAGAGAGGAGCACATAGACATTGTCTGGTAAAGCCATGATTTTAAAACTGTGGGTCACGACTTACCAGTCAATATGATGGGTAACTTTAATAAATGAAATGGAATAGAATAGAAGATATCAGACTGTACCGCTGAGTAAAGATATTTCTACATAAAACTTTTGTTTCAGAAATATATGAGTGTATAAATGATAAATATGTAATACAATATTTCTTTCTTTCTTTCTTTTTTTTTTTTTGAGACAGAGTCTTGCTCTGTTGCTCAGGCTGGAGTGCAATGGTGTGATCTCAGCTTACTGCAACCTCTGCCTCCCGGGTTCAAGTGATTCTCCTGCCTCAGCCTCCCGAGTAGCTGGGATTACAGACACATACCACCATGCCCAGCTAATTTTTGTATATTTTGTAGAGACAGGGTTTCACCATGTTGGCCAGGCTGGTCTTGAACTCCTGACCCCGTGATCTGCCCGCCTTGGCCTCCCAAAGTCCTGGGATTACAGGCGTGAGCCACCATGCCCGGTCATAATACATATTTCTTATGGTTGAAATGCTGTCCAAAAAGTTCAAGGCCATTGTTAGACAAAAATTTCCTGGAAACTATTCCATTTCTCTTCCATCCCACTGGCCAGAACTTAGTCACGTGACTGTGAAGGCTTGTAAGAAGAGCTGGGAAATGTACCCTTTATGACAGGGAGCCATTTGTCTGACTAAAAATTAAAGACTTTATTAGTATAAAAGAAAGAGAGTTTCCATATTCCGTGATAACTAGGAGTCTCAGCCACATCCACAGGCATTGTTGTCACCGTCTGCTGTTATTGTTACTGTTGATGGTTATTATTGACAGAAAGCCATCCCACTCAGGGGGTGACTCTTGGCAGTTTAACACAGTGATGACAAGTTTGGTGCCTGGATCCACACAGTGTGTGTGAATCCCACTTTGTCCTTTAGCTTTCTCATCTCTAAAATGGGGATAATAATTGTGTCTTCCAAGTTTCTGGAAGGACTAAATGGGGATGAGAGTTGAGCAGACACGTGGTCCCTCTGTGAGCCCTTAGTGATGTTGGGTGTAGATGTCAGCACCAGAGCCCAGAGGCAGGGCATATGGGAGGGTGGCAGGGGGAAGGCATGCTGTGTCCAACCAATGTCCATTCTGATGCTGAAGCAGTTGTTAAATATATGGCAAATCACCTCTGCTCCATAGCGGCACACGAGAACTGGGCCAGGAATGAGATGCTAGCCAGCCATGAGGAACAGCAGACAATAGCAGAACACTCTGCAACTTTTGAGGAAGAAAGTTGAGGGGCACTGAGTGCATCTTTCAGGGTTCAACTAAGTTTGGAGTAATAATAACCGCAGTACCTGGCATATAGTGGTCCCTAGATTATTTGTTGGCTGATGAATGAATGACCAAAGTAGAATTGTGAAAAAATACCTTTTGACTATGACATAAGCTTACTTTTTTTCCTGTTGCTGATGTGACATGGAAAAGACAAAGGTAATATAAATAAGAAATCACATTTGAGTGTGTTTCCAAAAATAAAATTATTGTCACACTCTTTTATTAAAAATACATAACTTTTTCTTCCACCTTCTGTATGTTATGATTACTCTTGTAACACTAATTAAACACCCGCCATGTGCTAAGTGGTAAACAGAACATGTGAATAATGATGTTTGTGCTCTCATGGTGATGGGCAGAGAAACTGGGTAGAAAACTCCACAGGAAGGATGAAGGTAAATTTGATATTTTAATATTAATCATATTGGCATAGTGTTTTCATGGAAAGTTGTGAAACATCCTTATTTGGACGTATGAAAAAAAGACGAGCCACACTTACTGGCAATCAGAGAAAGTAAATGGCTTGTCTAGTTTCCTTCTTCATCTCCAAGGAATATCATGTGCCTAAACCAGAGGTTACTTTAGGGAGGGCATGTGTTCCACATGGCCAGTGAATGCATTTATTTTACCTGCCTGGTCCCAGTCAGTATTAAAGGTGATATTTCTACAAACATTTAATAGTCTCCAGAATGTATTCATTCATGAATTCATTCATTCATTCATCCATTGATGTATTCATTTTTATTCATTCATGTATTCCTCAATTCAGTAAATGTTTATAAAGTCCCCACTATGTGCCCTATGCCACTGAGAAGTAAAATATTAAAAGACTAAAACAAATTGCTTTTCCCCTGAAGGGAATGTCTGCCCTCTGAGAAAGACAGTCAAGAGCTACTAACTGCAGTGCAGATGGATAAAGGCGATGACTGGCACAGGGGGCATCATGGGAGCATCAGGAAGTGGCTTCTACCTCTACCTGGAGTACAGGGCAGAGTGGTCAAGAAAGGTCCCCTGGAGGGAGGTGATTCCAATTGAATCTTCAAAATTTAGAATGCCTTAGCTAGGTGGCAAGGTAAGAAAAGCAGGGAAGTGTAGCACCATGGAGTCAGAGATTCTAGTAGCTCATTTTTGCTGGTGCACAGGATGTAAATGCATGCTGGAGGAGGGTGGGGGGAGGGGTGGGGACAGAGAGATGCCTGTAGGTCCAGACCATGCAAATCCTTGTGTGCTTAAGAATTTCCATTTCGTCCTAAAGATTATGTGGGGTCATTGATAAATAAATACAGGAGAAATGAAATGACTTGAGCAGGCTCAAGAAAGGAGCATTCATAGATGACTTAAAAAAATAGTCTCAACTTTTATTTTAGATTTAGGGGAGTACATGTGCAGGTTTGTTAGATGGGCATATTGTGTGATGCTGGGGTTTGGGGTATGGATGATCCCATTACCCAGGTAGTGAGCATAATACCCAGTAGGTAGTTTTACAGCTAACAGCACCCCTTTTCTACCTCCTCTAGTAGCCCTCAGTGTCTATTGTAAGGATGACTTCTTTATTTCAACCTTGACACGCTCAAGTTGCCCTTGTGTGTCCCCACCCCTGAGGGTGGTCAGGCAGGAAGTAGGTCTGCCAGTCAGTGCTGTGAGCTGAGGGGAAGAATACTAATGTTAAGATGCTGGCCGGGCATGGTGGCTCACACCTGTAATCCCAGCACTTTGGAAGGCCAAGACAGGCAGATCGCGAGGTCAGGAGACTGAGACCATCCTGGCTAACATGGTGAAACCCCGTCTCTATTAAAAATACAAAAAATTAGCCAGGTGTAGTGGCACACACCTGTAATCCAAACTACTCGGGAGGCTGAGGCAAGAGAATCACTTGAACCCGGGGGGTGGATGTTGCAGTGAGCCGCGATCGTGCCATTGCACTCCAGCCTGGGCGACAGAGCAAGATTAAAAAAACAAAAACAAAAACAAAAAAAGCCTCATGCCTGAGAGTGACTAATCCAAATGTGTCAGAGATGACACTGAAGTAGTGGGTCCAACATGGCTCATCAAACCCAAGGGCACTGAAGGAGAGACTCTAGGGTCAAGAGTGAACTGAAATGAGCTAGGGAAAACTAGAGATGGCAGGTAGAACGAGAGGTCTTCCGGACTTGTTTTGGAGGTTTCCGTTGCATGTTTTTAGTGCCGCACTAGCAAAGGCTTGCTTGGGTACTTAAGGGTTCTTGACCCCTGAGACTGTAGGGTAAAGTTGCAATGCTCAGTATGCACACCCATTGCAGTAGGAATTCTGGAATTCTCCACTATTGTGGGGACATCAGTACAATAAGAACATTGATCCGAAAATGCCTAGTACAGCGTCTGCCTCTTCTAAAATTCCTCACTTCTCTGTCTCAAAAAAAAAAAAAAAATTCCTCACTTGTAGTTACTTGTTCTTGCAATTACTAGTTCAGTATCTGTCCTTGCCACCTTACAGTATCTGTCCTTGTAAGTGCCGAAGGAAAGGGAATGTGCCTGCCACATCTCTGCTCTCTAGTATATAGCCAAGTCCCTGGTGTGAGTGAACGATAAACAATTTTAAAATCTGAGACCAGGTGAGGTGGCTCACACCTGTAATCCTAGCACTTTGGGAGGCCGAGGCAGGTGGATCACCTGAGGTCAGGTGTTCAAGATCAGCCTGGCCAGTATGGTGAAACCCTGTCTCTACTAAAAATACAAAAATTAGCCAGGCACGGTGCTGGGCGCCTATAATCCCAGCTACTTGGGAGGCTGAGGCAGGAGAATTGCTTGAATCCTGGGGGCGGAGGTTGCGCCACTGCACTCTAGCCTGGGTGACAGAGCGAGATTCCATCTCAAAATAAAATAAAAATAAAATCTGAATCTGGTTTGCCCCATTAACTGCTAAGATATTTATGTACTAATTCAAGGTCAAGTCAGTTGGATGGCATTGATAAACTATAGCATTTATACCATTAGTGTTTCTGATCCTTCAGAACATTTTGTGGTTAAGTTCCTCTATTTTGGCTCTCATACAGACATGTTTTGATAGCCCAACTTTTCTGAACAATAGTTTCCACCTTTGCAAAATGGATTTGATCATATTACCTAAGCTGTTATTATGAGTCGGGATAGCACTTAATTAAGAATGACAGCCTGGACTTAAATAATGACACTAACACATATTACTTCTGAAACCTTGCGTAAAAAACTCAATCTTGTGAAACCTCAGTTTCCTGGTCTATAAAGTGGGGATGATTATATCTACTTAATACGTTCTCTGCAAGAATAAAATAAAATAATTCATTTAAAACACTTAGTATAGTGCCTGGGACCTAGTGAAAGCACAATAAATGTTAACTATTATTATTATGACTCATGGAGTTTTAAGGATTGAATGAGATCATTTCATTTAAAACATACAGCATCATGCCTAGAACCTAGTAAGCACTCAGAAAGTGTTAGCTAATACTAATAGTTATCTATTAACATTAATAGCTATCTATCTACAAGTGCCTCATGGCCTTTCCACTTGCTGTTCCCTATGTCTTGAAACTCTTCCTTATAATATTAATATAAATAGCTAATATTAATAGATAACTATTAATATTAGCTATTAATATTTTTCCGTATATAATCATCATTGTGTTTTGTTTTGTTTTGTTTTGTTTTTTGAGACAATGTCTTGCTCTGTCACCCAGCTGGAGTGTAGTAGTACAATCGCAGCTCACTGTAGCCTCAACCTCCCAGGCCAAAGCAATACTCTCATCACCCCAGCCTCCAGAGTAACTGGGACTACAGGCATGCACTACCACACCTGGCTAATTCTGCTTATTTTTTGTAGAGATAAGGTCTCACTATGTTGCCCAGGCTGGTCTCGAACTCCTGGGCTCCAGGGATCCTCCTGCCTCGGACTTCCAAAGTGCTGGGATTACAAGCATAAGCCACCACACCTGGCCTGCCTGCTTTATTTGCTTTGTTCCATCTCTTGTATTGCAGCCTCAGTAGGTGGTTTAAATCTCTTACTGCTAATTCACTTTGTATATTTCTAAGTCTTGCCTCCCTAGCCAGTGAGTGAGTGCCACAATTTTCCATGGGTTTCTTGCATTTTTGCATGCCTTGTGAGCAAGATGTTAACCCCTCTTTTGTTGTTCTGGACTATATTTTCAAAGACTTCTGTTTACTGAACAGCCTGGGCAGGTAGAGATAGTGTCTTTCTTTAGAGCAAAGGGAAAATTTGCTTTCTGTTCAATATATTAAACATATGTATTTCTGGGGCAAAGGGCAGTTTTGTTTGCATTTCATCATAAAAGATTTGGGCTATCTAAGCTTGGGGTTTCTCTCTTTCAGTACTACCTGTTGTATGCAGGTGTCACCTGGCTGTCTTCATATTGCCCTGTGGAAACTGGGTCTTGGAGGACTGGCACAAACGCTGACATTCTGGCTACTGCTATCGTTCTGAGCAATAAAGCCCTTTGTCTCTAACTCAGGAGTCTCATGTCTTCTGCCAGCATCCTGAGGCTGTGGTGGGTTGACTTGTTGGCTTGCAAATGGCTTAACCTTTTACAGTTCCTAAGAGTGAAAGCAGATATTTGAAGGAAGAGCATTCAAGACAGGGAACAGCAACTGGAAAGACCGTGAGGCACTTGTTGGATGTAATATTCTCTGTCTTGATTCTCTGTCCTTTCTGATAACTGTAAAGTTCTTAAGGACAGCCAATCATATTCATCTTTATATCCCTAGCACCCAGCAAAATCATTGGCATATAGCAAATGCTCAATAAATATTTGTTGAAATTAACAGGAAAAAATAATTGCTGCTTTGGAAGTAAGGATGTTTCTTGGGCAGCGATTCATGGGGTGCCAAATAATATAATTTCTTTTCTTTTTTCTCATTCAGAGAGAGGCACATGATAGAGTTGCAAAATAATTGAGCTGGGAGTCAAACAGACCTGGGTTTCTATCCCATCTCTGCTGTTACTAGCCTGTAACCTTGGTCAAGTTACTTTACCTTTCTGAGCCTCCTTTTCCCTGTGTATAATATTGCAATGATCTTGTCTTCCCTATTTTGATTCTTAAATGATAGAACATAGGAAACATACTAAGAGATTAAGAAATGAGTCCGGGCATGGTGGCTCACTCCTGTAATCCCAACACTTTGGGAGGCCGAGGCAGGTGGATCACCTGAGGTCAGGAGTTCGAGACCAGCCTGGCCAACATGGTGAAACCCCGTCTCTACTAAAAATATTAGATGGGCATGGTGGCAGGCACCTGTAGTCCCAGCTGTTTAGGAGGCTGAGGCAGGAGAATCTCTTGAACCTGGGAAGCAGTGGTTGCAGTGAGCCAAGATCCTGCCATTGCACTCCAGCCTGGCTGACAGAGTGAGACTCCATCTCAACGAAAAAAAAAGAAAGAAAGAAAGAAAGAAATGATATGCTGTGTGTCGTATACAGCACCTAACCATAGAAGAGTCCTAGTAACTTGTACCTCTCATGGTTATTCAACCTTTACTATCTCCCAGTTTGACAGGAAATGGGAAATCTGATGATTTTTTAAATCAGCAGGAGGAATCTGAAAAACAGAGAGAGGCTGTGTTCTAAGATTCAGTCTAGACCATTAACCATTTCCATTTATTTAACAATAAGTCGCTGGGCATGGCAGCTCATGCCTGTGATCCCAGCATTTTGGGAAGCTGAGGTGGGAGGATCATTTGAGCCAGGGAGTTCGAGGGTGCAGTGAGCCATGATTGCGCCACTGCACTCCAGCCTGGGTGACAGAAGGAGACCATGCCTCAAAAAAAGATTTTTTTAACTTAAAAATTAAAAAAAAAAAAATCGTAAGTTGCACTGGCTGGGATTTGTAGTCTGCTAGAAGTTAACAAGTGAGTGTTAATTTCTTCCCTTAGAGTTACCAGTTCCATTCTCCTGAGCTCCCTGAGTTCACAGGTTCAATATAGTTTGCAGCCGGTTATTGTTTTATTTATTTATTTATTTATTTATTTATTTATTTATTTATTTTTTTTTTTTTTTTGATACAGAGTCTCACCTGTCACCCAGGCTGGAGTGCAGTGGCATGATCTTGGCTCACTGCAGCCTCTACCCGCCGGGTTCAAGTGATTCTCCTGCCTCAGCCTCCCGAATAGCTGGGATTATAGGCACGCGCCACCACGCCCGGATAATTTTTGTACTTTTAGTAGAGACAGAGTTTCACCATGTTGGCCAGGCTGGTCTTGAACTCCTGACCTCAAGTGATCCACCCACCTCAGCCTCCCAAAGTGCTGGGATTACAAACTTGAACTACTGTGCCTGGCCCAGTTATTGTTTTGAATGGGTGACCTGCCTGTAGCATTAGGCTGAGAATTTGTTGCTAACTTGGGTCTTATGTCCACCTTAGAGCATGTAAAGGGAATCATGGTAGCTTGGGAACTCCATACCACATTTCTGGAAATCTGGCCAAGAGTTCCTCAAAACAATTTCACAAATAGTTTTTCTATGATGAAGATCTGGACAATGGGTACCATGAGGCGGTCTATCACTGAAGTAGCTTTATAATTCCCAAAATATGGAAGAGCAGCCAGTTTGATGAGGACTCTTGGTTATTCTTTAGCAGTCAAGGAGCAAAATTGTTATTGTAGCTCCTTGCCTCAGAGTTATTGATTCATAGATTTTTCTTATTTTTCCCCCAATTATTTGGTTCAACAATTCTTGGGTTTCTACTCTGGGTCTAGAACTATGCTAGACTCTGTGGCAGTGAATAAAGCAGACATAGTTCCTGATAGGTCATTCCTCTGTAGGTGGTTAATAGAACACACCATGAGAAACATTAAGATGGAGAAAACAGACTTGCAAATGGACAATTGCAATGTTAATTGCTGGAGCTTCTGGAGAGGAAGCAGATAATGAACAAGTGTCCAACTCAGTCATAAGCAAGGGGTAGAGGATTACTCTGTGGAGAAGATAAAATCATCAGACAAGTTTCATGGTGATCTGTGGTCTTCTAGGGACAGTTGTGACCCACTTACCAGTCTTTTCATTATTTTGTAGTTCAAACAACTGCACAGTCAATAGTGTCCTCTCTGTATAGAATGGATGATTGAACTTGTCTATAGAGTTACATCAAGACAAAAGAAAGAAGAAAAGGGTCTATTATTAATAGAACATATAGACTGGATTTGGAATGAGAAAGTTCTGAAATCAAGTCAGTTCTGGCTCTTGGTGACAGTCTCTGTTACAGGCCATAGGTTCTATGTACTCCACTCTCCCCTGTCTCTGATTGGCTTTCTTAGCTCATTCATGGAGTTTGCTCCTTCACAGCTTCAGCTTGCAGAGTCACACTGCTACTTATTGAGTGTGTCTATGTACCAGATCCTTTGCAAAGTGTTTTATGTGCCTTTTCACAAAAACTTTAGGTAGCATTATTTACATTGTATGGATGAAGCAACTGAGGCTAAGAGAAGTTTTACAGAGATGACAGCTAAGAAGTATTGTCCTTGGGATCCAAACCCAGATTTTGTCCAAGATTCACACTCTCAGTTTTGCTATATGACTGTGTGTGTGTGTGTGTATATGTGTGTGTATATATGTATGTGTGTATATATGTACACATATACACACATATGTATACACATACATATATACACATATACACACATATGTATACATATACATATATACACATATACATATACACACATGCATATGTATGTATATGTATTTGTGTATATACACATATACATATACACATATGCATATGTATGTATATGTATATGTGTATATACACACATGCATATATATGTATATGTATTTACATACAGCCATCTAATAGCTATATTTATTCTATATCTATATCTGTGTACATATATATGTATACAGAGGTGTATACATACATATATGTGTGTGCGTATCAGGGAATATACAGTCATGTATATACATCTGCGTATATATTTGTGTGTTTGTATGTGTGTATATATGTATATATGTATATATATATATGCCTATATATTTCCTGCTATATACAGTATGAGATTCTTGGTTCCTATGGCCCCCTCTCATATCCTTGTAGTTTTAACTACTACTTCTAACTGCTTTTTCCTCAGTATTTCCTAACTAAAATTTTTTAGAATGAAGACTTGTCCCAGTTATTATTTCTGCCATGCCTTAGGTGCTGTAGATTGGTGGCCTTGATGTCACATATCTACCCTGGTCCCATCAGTTGACCCCCCCCGGGGAAAGAATCAACTAGTACTGAGCAGAGGTTGATGGGTAGGACAATTTCACTTATATGGATGAGGAACATTAAGGATTGGCACTTTATCACACAAGAAGCTTTTATTGGTCTATCATGTACCAGTACACATGTGGGTAAATGTTCTCTCTGACATCAGACTAGTAGCTCAGAGTTTTTGGTTTGGTGTTTGAAGGCCCAGGTTTGTATACTGACACCGCCATCTAAAAGTTGTATTACCTTGGGCAAATAACTTTATTTTTTTGAGGCTTTTCTCTATTGTCAACATAGGAATAGCCATGTGTTCCTTTCTGGGTACTGAGACCCTCCTGGCTATAGACACTGGGCTAAACAGAGCTCCAGGATGCATGAGTTACCATCCTGGCAAGCTTGCTTGCATCTAGCATTAGTTCATAAGACTAATGTCAGGGCGGGGAAAGCGGGTCTATAAAATGAATATTCCAGGACCCACCCCCCACCTCCAAAGATTCTGCTTTAGTAGACCTGGAATAGAGCACAGGATTTGCAGTTTATTAAGTATCCTGAGGCTAGTGTGTTTGATGGATCACACTTTGAGAAACAAGGTGGAGAAATCAAAGCTTTCAAGTGGAAAATCACAATGCTGCTTGTTAAGTGCTGAGGGGACATTAAGTGCTAAGAGAAGAACCAAGATCTTTGGAGCACCAAAGAGGAGCCGTAAACTCTGTGGGGGTAGGTTTCACAGAAATGACACCTCAGCTGAATAGGGGACCTAGCAAGTGGAGAGAAGGGGAAGACTTTTGAGGCTGCCAGGTAGGTGTTTTCTGGGAGTGGTGAGGCAACTGAGGGGCACAGTGGCTACAATAAGGCCAGAAAAGCAAACAGGCCAGAGCACAAAGGGTCTTGTTTGTTAAGTTTACTTATCTGTGATGGGGCATCAGAAATGTTTAGATTAGTGAATGACAAGTTGAGATTTGACTTTTAGAAAGTTGATTTTGACTTCTATGTGAAGAACAGAATGAGGGGGGACAGAGAGACTGCACAGAGACCCATGAGGAGACTGGTCATAATACAGGCAAGCTGCAATGAGGAACCGCAGTCAGGCCATGGGATGCAGATGGAGAGCGGGGGATGGACACGGGAGATATGTTGTGAGCTGGGGTGGATGGAGAGTGGGTACCTAGCTTGCAGAGTGGGTGACATTCACCTAGATTTGCAGCCAGACATGGATTTAGGTGGAACATGGGGGAAAGCAGCAATGAGTTTTCATTCAGGTATATCTAGTAGAGAAGTCGGGAACTTGCTAGAAAAAATGGAGATCCAGGTTGAGCTTTATTTAGAAGCATGATAAACTCGTGTTTTGGTAATAATTGAAGGCATAGGTGTGGTCGAGAGTCCTCAGAAAGAAGAATCTTAGAGTGAAAAAAAAGGTGACATTGGATTAGAATCCCAAGAAATAGGACCTCAAGAAATACCAACGTATAAAAGATGGGCAATAAATGCCCATTGTGAAGGCATTTCAGAAGGAGTTTAGAGATGTGTGACACCTTGGTGATGGTAACCTTGAAGAATTGAATACAAAAAATAATGCTATATGTCATTATTATTTTTGTTCTTTACGCTTCCACTAATCACATGGACTAATATGCTTTGTCTTGCTGAGTGTCATGTCAAATGTACAACAATTAAAAAACGGAAGTTAAAGGATCATCTTTCTAATAAATGTCAGCTCAACTCCAGGAATAGAAGACATACAGGTAGGTTTTTATCCCATTATTAACTCAAGAATCATTTTTCCAGTACTACTATGTGCTTGTGTGGATGATGTGGATTGGAGGTGAAGGGTTTGCTCCCCACACTCAACATGCTTGCCTCAGTACGTAAAACAAACATCACAGGCCAGGCGCGGTGGCTCATGCCTGTAATCTCAGCACTTTGGAAGGCCGAGGCAAGTGGATCACCTGAGGTCAGGAGTTCGAAACCAGCCTGGCTAACATGGCGAAACCCTGTCTCTACTAAAAATACAAAAATTAGCAGGGGAGTTGAGAGTAGAGAAGTGATCTCCATGAGGTAAAAATGGGCCAGGGAGAGCTCACAAGAGATGACTTTTTAATACAATATAGTCAAAGATGTAAAACAGAAGGTTTTGCTGTAAAATGAAAAGAGCCCTAAATCCAGGTTCTAATCCTGCTACCAGCTCTGCTAGGTAACCCTGGACTAGTCCTTTAACCTTCCAGTGTTGGCTCTGTTCTCCAGGAACCTGCAAGCAGCAACCACACAGGGCTTGGAAGGGATAGTGGCTGTTCTCCACACACAGCCGGTTGACTTGTTCCAGGTGCTTCCAACAGGTCATTTCTCAGCGAGCCTGAGCCAGGAGTCAGGGACAAACAGGAAGGTTAACCTTGCTTGCCTCTCCATGCTTGGGAGAACAGGTGTGTGAGCGGTGGACTCGGGTTCAGTCATTCTTTTTCTTTTTTCTTGCTTTTGACGGGATCAGATATGGTTCATTTCCAAAGAGAGACAGAGAGAACTGTGTCGTGTTTAGGAGCAAGAGCCTTGGAGTAAGACTTGTGCTTAAACTCTGGATTTGTTTCTTATCCCCTGGGTGACCTTTGGCAATTTATTCCACCTCTCTAAGCCTCAGTCTTTGTTACCTAAAAAATTGGGATAAAGATACGTACCTCCTATGGCATGTCGCGGAGATTAAAGGATAATGTGCACACCCCCGAGCCCAGTGCCGGGCACATGGTGGCTGGTTGCAACAGAAATCTGTGGGTGGAACGCTAGCTAGCCATTGTGATGAATAACATCGAGGAGAGGGAGTGGACCTACACATGGCAGTCCCCTTCTTCCCCAACCGCTGCCAGGCAGACAGCCAGCGTCCTAGAACTTAAAGGACTTTTCGGTGGGTGGAACCTGGGCCGGTTGGGCTCCCTGGCGCGGACGGAGGCGGGGAGCCCTGGCGGGGGTCTCCGTCTCCAGCCACGGGAAGGTCCGTGGGCTCCCCTGCCCGGGCTGGGCCGGTCCCCGAGCAGAGAGAGAGGCTGGTCCCCGGCCCCCGGCGTCCCGGGGGGCAGGTTCTGAGGCGGGAGCCAGAGGGAGAGAGGAGGGGCAACCGGGGGAATTTCCCCGCCTCTCTCGCTGGTTCCATAAATCACCGCAGCCGCGGCGGCGGCCCAGCCGGGAAGTGCACAGAGCCGGAGCGCAGCGTGGTGGCACCAGACGCCTCCCTTTCCCCACCGCTTGCTTTCTTTCTTTCAGTTGTGTGGGTTTGTGAAGCCTCCCCTTTCCCTCCTCGCTCGGGTGGCTGCCCCAGTCTCGCAGCCCGGCCGCCTCTCCTCCTCCCCGGGGTCGCCGTCCGCCCTCGCTGCCGCCTGCTCGCTGCGCCGGGACTCGCAGGAAGCGAGAGCCGCGCGGCTCGGCTCGGCTCGGGCTCCGACTCCGACTCCGACTCCGATTCCGACTGTCAGCCCCGGGGCCCGCGCACCCCGGCCTGCGGGGGCCCCGGCTCTCGGAGACGCCCTCTGCGCCGCTGGGGCCGTGTGGGCGCCGGGCTCCGGGGACCGCTCGGGCGGCCGCCTCCTCCCCCAACCGCCGCGGAGCCCCGCGATGGTGGCCGCCCGCGCTCCCGCGCTGTAGCCAGGCGCCCCCTAAGTTTGGGAGCCGCCGCCACCGCGGCGCGGAGCCGAGCCTGCAGCAGAGGAAGAAACTTTTGCGGGGTGCGCCGAGCGGGCCCTGGGCGCACCTCCCGCGGCCCGCTTCCCCGCGCCCGGAGCCCGTCGGCGGGGAGTGGGGGGAGGCAGCATGGCCCGCCAGCCGGAGGAAGAGGAGACGGCCGGGGCCCGGGCTCGGCGGCCGCCCCTCTGGCTGCTCTGCCTTGTCGCGTGCTGGCTCCTGGGCGCCGGGGCCGAAGCCGACTTCTCCATCCTGGACGAGGCGCAAGTGCTGGCGAGCCAGATGCGGAGGCTGGCGGCCGAGGAGCTGGGGGTCGTCACCATGCAGGTAAGTGGCCCCCGAGCTGGCCAGACATCCCGCCTTTCTCCTTTGCTCAAAGCCCCATCCCACTCCCCGGTACAAGTCCCCTGGACTGTGTGCATCGGCTCCTTGCATGCACAGAGCCCGGCTTCCCGTCGGACCCCTCTGTCCTCTGCACAAACCCCCTGACAATACACCAACTCTTCTTCCATGCATTCGTCTACCCCTGCCCTTCTCCCCTGCAGAATCCCCTGCCCTCTGCACGGAACTCACTTGACCCTGCACAGCCCCCCTCTTCTGAGTACCAGCTCCTTCATCTCGTCAAGGATTCTCCAGTTTCCTCGCACGTCTTCTCTAATTTGCACACGTTTCCCATGTAGGCTTGTTTTCACCCTGCCACCCCTGCAAACTCCCCTCCCTCTTTGTGTCCCCATCCCAGAGCAGCCAGCACCGTCTGACTCGGACGATTTTCCGAAGTCCCCACCCTACCCCCTTGACCGCGTCCTCGCGCCCTCGCGTCCTCCCGACCGAGGCGCACCAATGGGCGGCGGGAGGGAAGGCGCCGCAGCTTACGCAGCTGCCCCGGGGACACCTAGGTCCCGGCGGAGAGCGGCCCTCCGAGTGGGCTCGGCGCTCCTTTCCCCGCCCGGGAGCATGGCGGGAGGGGCTGGCCTGGTAGATTCCGGGTAGACTCCCGACTCTAATCCTGCTAGGGGACTCTTTTTGTTGCTTTCCGCATATCCTGCTGTGGTTTGCGTGCTGTCTGCTGTAGATTTTTGTTTCATGTGTGCCTTTTTGGGGCGAAGAAAAAGGGAGCAAAGTGAATATGGTTCCCATTTCTCCAGATTGTTTATCATGTCCGTCCTCCTCGGGAGAGGAAAGGGGGCTGACAGAAAAACTGCCCGCAGCTAGTGAGGAATCCTGATGATGTTACTCACGACCAACAGTAGTAAAAATTGCTGAACACCGACCACCTGGAGATTCTGCCCCGCTGTTATTTTAATCCACTTGGTCATAAAGGCCCACTAGATTAGGAGAGGTTGAGATGACTTTCCCAGCTTGAACCCTTTGCTATAACATTCTTAGATAAATTAACACCATTCTCTTATACATTCTAACAATCATGGGGATGAATGTGGTCTTCGAAAGATTGAAGTTTCCAAGAATGCGTTCTTGGAATAGGTTTCTGATTTCCATCCTACTGTGACCACTCCTTCCACCTCCCACCGAGAGAGGTGTTTAAGTCACTTTTGGGATTTAGGTTTCTTACTTCTTTCTTCTTCTTCGTCCTCCTCCTCCTCCTCTTCTCCTTCTCTTCTTTCTTCCTTCCTCCTCCTCCTCCTTCTTGTTCTCCTCCTCCTCTTTCTTTTCTTTTTCCTTCTTCCTTCCTCTTCTTTCCACTTCCCCACACCAGTCTCCTCCCAAGAGGTTACAATTTTCTTGAGGCAAGTTCCACAGACCTTTTCTACTGTGGGGAAAGACCACCGGGATTTTTCTTAAGGGTGACATGAGGACTGAGGAGTGGATGGATTTTGAAAGGTAATTTTGCATTTATTTGCAGACACCCAGACCTGAAGTGCGATGGAGTTGGGTTTTCTTGATTTGCATAATAATAGATAAGCTTTTAAGATGCATCCTTCAACTATGCCGATCTTTCAGGTTCAGATTCAGTTGCAATTTTTTCCATATGCATTTTCTGATTTCTGATTATTGCTGAGTTCTTAGGAGTGAAGTGACTTTTAGAAAAGATGGAAAACTAGGATTAAAAAAACAGTGATGAATATTTCCATTCAGAGCACAAACAATTGTATTTTTGCATTGAGGCACCTCTTTTAATAAAGGAAACTTAATATATTGGAGTTATGGACTCTGCTTGTAGGATTTGTAGGCATTTGCCACCTTCACTCCATCACTAGGGCTGGACAAGAAATCTTAGGATTCCCGCCTACCCCGCCCCCCCTCCATGCCTTTTCCTTGTAAGCTAAGGACTTGCTTTTTCTAAGATGCTGACAGCCGTTTTACTGTTTCTCACCCAGTCCTTGACAAAAGGTGAAATTGGATCCCAACACATTGTCATTCAGGTAGGGATCTTAAGCAAATGTAGTTTTAAAAGGCTGCCCTGTTGAAAAAGAGACACTTCGGAAAAAAAGCTCTGATCGGTGGGAGGTTTGTGCCCAAATGGCCCTTTATCTCCTCCCAACTGGCCTCTTTCTAACACCTTTGCAACCTCATTGTGGAAACGGACCTCCTGTGGACAGGGTTTTGTCTGGCAAAATGTGAAGTGGCTTCTTTCCTTTTTTGAAAGGAGACACACATACTGTATTTAAATTCTGCTTCTTGAGCTGTACATTGATCTGCCACTTGCTTCTATCTGGGAAAATTGCAGAAAGTGTCTCTTTTTAATTTAGTTAGACTGGTTGGAAAAAAAAAAGTCGAATGCAGGTTAGATTTTTGGCCTTAGAACAAAGATTTTGAGCCACACGTTCTCATCTGTAAACCTTTGGGATTTGTTCAGTGGGTCTGAAATTATGTGGGTTTAGTTACCTAAAGTGTAGGTTATGTAGCCCTCCCTGCAGCATGTTGGATTTTATAGAGGTGGAGCTAATCTGTTTTTCAGATGTAAGCCTCACATAGGCATTAAGGTGTGACTTCCTACAAAGATGGTCACAGTGGGGATGGAGAGGGGGATAGTTGTGGCTCTTTGGAAAAGAATGTCTTCCCTTGCTTAAGGGATTGACTCCTTTCATTTGACCTTGGCATTTTGAGCATAGTACGGGCCTTTCAGGACAGCATCTCACTTTATGAGAAACATTCTGTAGGCCTCTTTATATGTAAAAAGCCAATGTTCAGACTTTTATATTGCTTCTGCTGCTGAAATTCTCGAAAGACAATTTTAAAGTTTGAGAAATTATAAAGTAGCCCTCAAACCAGGCCTGTTGTTTTGCAGCATTTCGAGTGGCAGCACTTACTGCTTATAAGGAGTTGCAAGGGGGTAATTTTACAAAAACAAAAACCTAGCCTTCTTTCAGCACTATAGTTTCCCATGACGTAGTTTTTGCACTTGCTGATAGAGAAGACAGTTTGAAAAGCGTCTATCTTGAAGATTTTCTTGGAAAATTCTCCAGCGGGGGCTGTCTACTTATGATTTTTGTTGTTCCTTTTTAATAATGGACAAAATATATAAAAACAATGTTTAAATAAGTTGTGTCAACCAATTTCGCCAGTACTCTGGGAAAGCTGTCACCGAATACTGTTCCCCTGACAGCAGACATCATACATCATGGATAAAAGTCAAAAACCTAATCATCGTCTCCTCATGGGTCTGGTGCAGAGGGGCCATGGTGGCATTGAGGTCTGGGAGCAGTAAGTGGCTGTGTCCAGGGAGATGTGTTTTTGCCTGTTTATTCATGCAACAAGTTTTTATCAAGCAGCATCGTGGAGTGGAAAGAGCCCCATGTTGGGTAGCTAGAGACCTGGATTCCAGCTCTGCTGTTTGCAAGTTGGGTGATTTTATCTGTAAAATTGAGGAGGATGATTCTTCCTCAAGATTTGCTCTGTGGACTTCAAGGAAATAGTGCGTGTAAAGGCATCTGTTAATGTTAAGCCAGGGCTGAGAAATATGGATGGATGTGGTTGTTCTCAAATGGAGAAATAATTGTTGGAAGCTTACTGAACATGGAGCTCTATGCTGGGTATTCGGCGGATTTTACAAGGACATATTCCAGCACAACTCCTTAAGGAGTTTACATTCGCGAGGAGGAGATGAGATTGCACAGGTAAACCAGCTAAGTAACAATGCCTGCTTGTTAGAAGGTATATCTGGCTCTGGGAGCCATTTCACCAGGCACTTATAAGGCCCATTTAACATTATAGGACAATACAGGCTTCCTAACAGCAAGGGCCTGGCACAAGGCCAGTGTGCCTGCCTTAAAGTTAGCCCGACTCTGCTGGGCTGGGCACACTTACTATGAACTTGGCAGACAGACCAGCAGGTTGCTCAGACAGCTGCTGGATGAGGCCTGGGAGGGAGGGAGGGAGCAGGGTTTCTTCCAGTCAGGGCAGAAGAAATACCAAAAGCAAGAACTGGACCTTCAACTCCAATTGAAGAAAAAGCAGCAGCTAAAACAGAGGCGTGTTCAGGAACTGAAGGACTCAGCTGGGGCAGAAGTGTCAAAGATATAAAGCAATGTTGTAAATACTGACTACAGCTGGAATTAAAGAGCAACCCTCCTTTGTATGCAGTAAAACAGCAATGCACTAAATTCCTTCCATTTTTTTTTTTTTCTTAAGAGACAGGATCTTTGCTCTGTCACCCAGGCTAGAGTGCAGTGATGTGATCATAGTTCACTGTAACCTCAAACTCCTGGGCTCAAGCAGTCGTCTTGAGTAGCTGAGACTACACACGCATACCATCACACCCTGCTAATTTTGTTATTTTTTGTAGGGATGGAGTCTCACTGTGTTGGCCAGGCTAGTCTTGAACTCCTGGCCTCAAGTGATCCTCCCACCTTGGCTTCTCAAAGTTCTGGAATTACAGGTGTGAGCTACCGTGTCTGTCCTGCATTATTCATTTTCACGTATATCCAACAAAATTTTGGGGAGCTTCTGCTCTATGAAGGGTCTTGGGTTAGATTTTATTTATTTATTTATTTATTTATTTATTTATTTATTTATTTTTTAGTTTTTGAGATGGAGTCTTGCTCACTCATCCAGGCTGGAGTGCAGTGGCATGATCTCGGCTCACTGCAACCTCCGCCTCCCAGGTTCATGCCATTTTCCTGCCTCAGCCTCCCGAGTAGCTGGGACTACGGACGCCTGCCACGATGTCCAACTAATTTTTTTTTTGTATTTTTAGTAGAGATGGGGTTTCACCATGTTAGCCAGGATGGTCTCGATCTCCTGACCTCGTGATCCACCCGCCTCGGCCTCCCAAAGTGGAGTTAGATTAAACTGGCAATCAAAGGTGACTAAAGCCTAGCCCATGCCCTTAATCTCTCAACTAATGATGGAAATAGACACAAAAAGAGGCATTATGATACAGGTGGTTAGCGAGAGACATAGAGGCATTACACTGCAGTAGGTTAGTGCAGTGGTAGAGAGAGAAACAGGATGTTGTAGGAGCATAGAGGAGCCTTGCCCAAGCCCCTCTGGTGAAGTCAAGGAAGTTAGCTACTTCTCCATTGTCCTTTTCAGTGAAATGTCCACACACACAGGGCAGTCCTGAAAGCAGCAGCAGCAGCTTCGCACATGAAGGGTAGCCAAATCAGTAGTTCATCAGGTGTTTCTGATTCCTTTGGTGGCACTGGATAAGGTAGCTGGTGTATCTTGAACACCTGAGCAGGACTCTGACTCCTGTGCCCCTTCATATGGCTCCCGTGTCTCATTTCTTTGGCCATTATCCTAGAGCTTCTGTGGTTATTGGACATAAATATCTTGCTGGCTCTATTGTAACTGCAAGCTGATTTGCAGTCATGTTTGGTAAGATGTGTAATTTCCTCTAAATCACATGCATCGTAACAAGACAGGGCTGGTTTAGAATGATTTGAATGTGTAATTATGCAATATAGAACATTTCGAAGGAAAAATCACCTGTATATGCAAATAATGTGGTTCGATTCTATGCCTTGTGTACCATATAAGCCTTAGTGGAAAAACTGCTATGTTGTTTTCTTTTGAAAATGGGTATTTAGAATAGAAGAAAACTGTCCATTGACAGATGGATGACTCTGAGTTGAACTTGTCAGGAATGAGCCCAAGAAAAAGCATGTTGAATGACTTCTGATAAACTGTCTCTGTTGTGCTTAGCACTTCCTCGACTTCCTTCTCACTAATGCCTATCTTAGCTGGCCTTATTCCTTGTGCTTATTATGTTTTTCCTGCCAATAGTACTTGAGTCTGTAAGGGCTTGGGGAAGGGAGAGGAGATGGTTTTACACTTAGTAACATGTCGCTGCTATTTCTGGTCGCTGCTTGAGGAGTTCCTTCCTTGAGCTTAGGTGGATGAGCAGGCAGGAACCTTGCAGAACTCTGGAATTTTGGTATTAGATGGAGTGGGATTTATTTTAGATATGCTTGGACCTTGGAGTAAGAATTTATTGAAAGTCAAAATATGAAGGGACAACAGGGACAAGAATTTTGACTCAGCCAGCTAGTTATTAACTGTGTAACTTCTGTCATGTTATTAAATCACTCTGAACTTTAGTGTCTTTGTATTTCATGTCGCTAATGGGGGTAAATGTATTTTAAAGGATAACCAAGTGTCTAGCTCAGGGCCTAAGGCAGGAGCAGTCAATAAATAGAAATGTAAATACGAGAGCAGTTCATTTAGTGCCAGGGCACAGAACCTGGAAGGTAGTAAACACGCGGCTCCTGGCCTGAATGAAACTGAAATCTAATTTGTAGACCTGCACGTTTCAATATGGTCAATCCTCTGCCCCCGGATTTTTAAGATATGGTTCACAGACCTTTGGATGTGGTGCAAAACCATGCTTGGGGCTTTCTGAAGAAAATGCTAGACCCGGCTAGTCATAGTTATTTCTTTAGTTTTAAACTACAAAGATTTAAAAACATACAAAAGTAAATAAAATAGCATATGAATATCCACATAACTCTCACCCAGCTTTGACAGTTATTAATTGATGGTCAGGCTTTTTTCATCTCCACCTCTGCCTCCACTTGCTCTTCCCCCCAGATTATTTTGAAGCAAATTCCAAATATCACATAATTTCATCTATGACATTTTTATTGTATCCTTATTTAATTTCTATGTTTGTAATGTTTTATAATATATATAATATATTGGTACACTAGTGTATAAAATTTACAATTGACAAATAAATATAAATATTTTGGAGGTTGTTTAGGCTACATTTTTTTAACAATGAGGTACCCGAATAAAACCATTGGTGACTCTCCTAGATTTTTACAAATTAGCTAATACCTTTGCCCAGCAAATTCCCCAGCCTTCCAGATGTAATGCCAAGCTTCTTTGGGGAAGCTCCTCTGGGTCTGTCCCTAATTGTGCTGTCTGGCCCTCGATTTCATGCCTGGCTTTCTCCACAAGACTGGGAGGGTCCTTGTTTTTCTTAAAGGCTGGCATATAGTCTAGGCACACACATTGGACTACTGCAATATGAACCACATCTACTGCTTGTCCCTGTTCTCTCCCCCTTCCAGAAGAGACAAGAGTCAGAAAAGGACTAAGCGAGATAGCTGTAACTGGGAGAGAAGAGAGGCGGATTGAAGAGGAAGAGCTGGACTAATATATAATGTCTTCTGATCAGTCTGTCAGCAAATATTCACTGGATTCCTTATTGCAGGGAGGCTGAGAGTAATACAGGACATCCAGTGCCTCCCCCTAAGACCCCAGAGCTCTGTCCTGTCCGGAGAGGCTAAACCAACTTGGATGGCTCAAGACAATATAGAAATAAATGCTAAAATGTGGGATCTAGAGTACACCCAAGGTTGCTATATCGAATTCATGTTTCTAGAGGTCAGTTAGACACAACGAATGAAGTGGACCAGGTGTAGGTAAGCAGGGAGTGGTGTTGGATGTTGCAAGCTGGAGGGCATGTGCCAAGGGTGAAGGGGGGCAGGACCACTCAGCTACTCTGTTGCCCAGTAGCCATGTGGGTCCAATGTTGTCACATGACTTTGTTTTTTATGAGAAGCTGGGTGTCTGTTTTTTCCATAAAATATCTTTAAATTTTTGGCAACTAATTCAGTTTTTTAAAAAAAAAGAAAGAAAAAACACACTATGTGGGCCAAACTAAACATGTCTGCAGGCTGGATAGGGCCAAAGGCCACCAATTTGCAGTGTCTGGGTTAGAATTATTCAGCGGGTTACAGAAAGAAAATGCAGTGCTTGTGTGCGCGTTATGGGGAAGCCAATTTCTTTGTGATACAAAGGAGAACTTTCTGATAGAAGAGTTTTAGAATGGATTGCTTTGAGATATGAGCTTGTCATCATAATTACTTCAACACAGATGAATGTTTACTTGGTGCCAGGTACTATGTTAGGTTTGAGATACCTACCCATCAGTTAATTTCTGATGTAATGAATGTTATGAGAGGAGGTTCGGGATGCTTGGAGAAAGTGTCAGGGATGTTAACCTATTTAAGGGCACAGAGGGATTCTGGCAGGCCTCCCTGAGAAAGTGGAATGAATTAGGAGTTGGTTAGTCAAAGAGTGGACTTCCCAGAAGGCTCCTTTTTGAGGAAAAGCATAGCACCTTTGATGAGTGGAAAGATGGCATTATGGTTTTGGAGTTTAGAGAACTAGTGGGAAGAAAGGGCATAAATAGAGGTGGGAGAAATAGGCAGAGGTCCAGCTAGGGGGTGTTTCTTGGATCCTTCATGTCAGTAAAGACTTGTTCTGCAGGCAGTAAAGATTTGTTCTGCAGGCAGCAGCATGCTCAACTCACACTGGCAAGAAAGGAAGCTACCACCCTATGCAATTGAAGTGTCTGGGGTAGATCTTTGTGCAGGACTGGATTAGGGCTCAAAGCATGTGGCCAGTACGCTGTTTTTCTCTCTTTGCTTGCCTACTTCTTAAATAGCTTCTCCCCTCTATTTCAATATGGCTGGCAGTCGCTTATCAGTGTTTGAGTTGGGAACTAGTTGCTGCTTGTGCCTAAGTTCCTTGTATTTGGAGGTGATGTGCTCTGAGGAGAAGAAACAAAAATCTGGAGAAAGCTTAGAACCTAGAAAACTCAGCCAAAGTGACTTCAGACTCAGACACTGTTCAGCAGTCACCAGTTGCCAAGGCCTGCTACATTTCTGGATTCTGCCTCCCCAAGTCCAGTTGGAGCCTGCAAGGTAGACTCCCTGCTTCTGGTCCAAAGACAGGTTGGCTGCCCAGTGTGGTCCCTCCTGTGGAGTTGTGCAAATCCAGGCTTAGCAGGCCTGCCATTTCTCCCTGACCTCTCAGATCTACAGATCACTGGCTGCTATGAGAACAGGGATGGACCAGAGAGATAGTCAAACTGCCCTGCTTGTTTTACAAATGTTCATTTTACAGAAACTGAGGCCCAGCGAGGAAGTGGCTCTCTGGAGAGCATACCAGTAGTAAGTGATAGATTTAGAACTCATGTTTTGCTTTTAGAATCTCGTTTTTTGACCCTTTTCATGATATTATACTGTGGGGGCCGCTTTTTTTTCCGCATTTTTCTCTTAGAATGGAAAAGGAAACTTGACATAGTAGTATACATTCCTCTTTTGAAAAGAAAGTTTGGCTTAATGACTTAATAGCTGCAAACTTAAAGCTGATGGTCTAATTTGACAGCTGACTAGATTTTTAAGTTGTGAAATATGTAGAAGTCAGTGAGCCAGTGAAGAAAGTCAAAAAATTCTTAGACTTACTAGAATGTTGTTAGATTTTTTTTTAAGTGCAAAGTTAAGTGGTCAATAACTATCATTGTGAACCAGTACCATCAAAACAATTTTTTTTTTTTTTTTTTTTTTTTTTTTTTTTTACTGAAAAGGTAGGTTATTTAAAAATACTTTAGAGGAGGAATGACTTTTTTTGTGTTCGTTTATGTAAAAGCCACAGAAGAAAATTCCACCTGTAATTTTCAGGTAAAGTTCTATTTTGAAATTGGATTTTATGACTGACCTCTCTCTCCCTAGTCATTAAGGGGATATGAAGTTGTTTCTTTCTCTCTCTCTCCTTTTTTTTTTTTTGGTGAAAATTGCAATAGGATTACTACTTTGGAGGAATCATTCATTTAATTTGATGATGAAACAAACTAAATGTCATTTAAGTGTTTCTTTACCTTGCCTTGTTTTTTTTCTGAGTTCAAAGGTAGCTTTCTCTACTTCAGATTTACACAGTCAAATGATTTCCGAGTTAATTACAGTTTGAAAAGTTCCAACACCTAAACACCAGAGTGGGGAATGTAAAAAGTAGCTTATGGTCCATATTTCTCTGGAAATAGTATGCTTTATTGTAATTGTAGAGTGGAAGCCAGGGGAGTAAGTTCTTTCTTATCTTGTACATGATAATGTCTTGGTTCTCTTCCAACCATAACAGTTATTATAAAGATGCAGTCAAAGCCCAAGACGGCACCACTTTTTTTTTCTTGCTTCCCCTTGGATTTTTATTTTATTTTATTTTTGCATGGAGTATTTTTAAAGATATTCAAGGCCCTGGTGGAAGGACAGTGAAAATCGGCAAACCAGTGAAAATGAATCTGAATTTTTAATTAGGCTTTGAGTTGTTTCTTCAAAGTGTGGAGACATCATTAGTGATGTAAGTCTTGTTGCATTAGCAGAGACTGACATTTTACTTCAAACGCAGAGAGTGCAGCTGTCCTGTGCAGATAAAAGTCGCCAAGTATGGAATAGCAAGGTGGATTGGTAGATAATTAGCTGTCCCACATTACTGCAGTGTGGAAGAAGCCTGCCAGTCATGGGCAGGAAGGAGGAATTATTAGCAGGAGAAAATCCAAGTGTGTCATAAAGCAATTTGGAATCACTTCAGCTGTGGCAGAGCTGATAAGGCTCATGTTAAGGAAAAACACAAACTGAGTCTAATACATGGTGGCCAACTTTTCTTGCTTTCTTTTAAAAAAAATCTTAATTCAAGAAACAAATTGCTGGAAATTAATGATCTATAAAATATGCTGAAATATAGATTCATCAGTCTGCCTTGACTCTCTATATAAAAATTTAACCAGCTTACAGTAGTTTTATTTCCATGTCACTTGAAAATAAGGTAAGGATTCTACATAGGAAAAAAATATATTACAGAGAAGCCATGAACCCATGGCAATTACTGTGCTGTGTATTACCATTAAAAGATATTTGAAGAAGAAAATTGGAAGTATATCATCTCTGATATAAATGTATAGTATTTATAAATGGTTTCAGGATATTTTCATGTCTGTATTACTGTTAGCATATGTCTGTGTATTTAAATATTTTAAGAGTTTTTCTGTGATCATTGCATTCATTTCTAAGGGACTAGAGGTGTAGAAAGACCTGTTGGGTTTCTTGTCTATCCTCTATCATTTGCTAACTCACATGAAACTTCATGGGATTTTTTTTTCCCCACTTGGATTACTCTGTGTGCCTCTGCCAGAATACTGGCCTTCTTTGTTCTAACACAATCCGCTTTAATTGATTGGCTCTCTCTAAAGCCTATGTTTCTCATGGCAGCCCAAAGACAGGACGTGCTGAAATGGGTTGGTTTCCATAACTCTGCTTGGTGATGCCTGAACAAGAGCTGCCCGTGGCCACTGCAGGAGACAGCCAGTGCTTTTTGCCGCTTTTTCTGCTCCCTTTCTAGGGGACTGTTAGTCACAGAGTTGTTGCTGCCGTTGTTGCTGCCCTGAGTGGTTTTGGGGGAAAACCTGGAGAACATAGATTGGGTTTGTTTGTTTGTTTTCTGTTGCAGTCTTGGCTATTTGATGCAGAATTGGCTTCACCGAACCATTTATGAAAAGGAGAAATTTGCCACTTCTGTAGTCTTCAGGGGGGTTAGCCTGTGTGCTAATTATGAACCAAACACATTTGTTAGGAGTGTTTTAAACTTGAGATAGTATAATTTCAGATGACCATAAAAGAGGCAAATACATTATTTGCACATATTCAGATAACAAATGTAGGCAAGAGTTACAAGCAGTAAAACATCCTGGAGATTACTTATTAGAGCATGAGCTCTTGCAGGAAAGAACACAGACGTACTCATCTGCGTAGTCCTGATATGGTTACCCCTGTCTGTGTCACATGATGAGGACTCAAAAAATATCTAGACCACAGACATTGCCCAGCAGCCTTTAAATGGTAGACTTTGTAACTTTTCAGTAGTTACTGTTACAAATTTAGCTTTTACTACTATGTTTAATGTGTCCATTTCATTACTTTAGAATTACTAAGAAATGTCTAGGGTCTTTATCTGCTACTAAAGATTAAGAATGTTTCAGGTGAGTAGAAGTATCTGCTACAGTATCAAGCACATTAGGACTCTAAGTAGACTCTAAGTATTAGTTGGTTCTAATGTTTAATATATTCACCTAGAGAAAGTTAGGCTACATTTAGGAATGTAAAAAATACAAAAATGATTGTGTACTTGCAAACTATATACTTGGAGCTACTTTATCCTAGAGGTTAGACTTCGTTAGTTAATTCATTTCACAAATCTTTATTGAACACAGACTATGTGCCAGGTATTATGCTGGGATTTGAGTTTGTGTTGTCACAAAGAGAGAGACATGGTTCCTACTCTTAAGAAATATGCAGCCTGCTAGGGGAAATAGACATTAAACAAATAATCTTATAAATATACATTGTAAACTTTGAGTAATGTTATGAAGGAAACATGGGGCCTTTAGAAAGAGTACCAAGGGCAGGCTGGGCTGGGTGTGGTGGCTCACTTTGGTAATCCCAGCACTTTGGGAGGCCGAGGTGGCAGGACTCCTTGAGGCCAAGAGTTCAAGACCAGTATAGGTAACATGGTGAGACTCTGTCTCTACCAAAAAAAAAAAAAAAAAAAAAGTGCCAAGGAGATCTTTTAGAAATGCAAGTCAGATATGTCATACCTCTGCTTAAAACTCCCTAAAGGTTCTCATCTGACTCAGTAAAATCCTGAATTACTGGTGGCCTTCACAGCTGGATGTGATCTGGCCCCTGCCACCTTTGTGACCTTATCTTTTACCTCCCCTCCCCCTTGCATATAACTCTGTTCTTTCAGCACTCCAAGCACATTCCTGATCCAGAACCTTTGAACTTGCTGCTCCTCTTGCTTAGGAACAGCAAGAAGTATCCTTGCCAACCCTCTTTGAAACAGCACCGTCCCTTGCCCTTCCTCATTGTTTCCTACCCTGTTTCTTTTAGTGTTCGTCATGCCCCCTAACCTCTCACAGGTAAGCACTGTATTGTTCAATGCTATATTCCTGTAGAATAGTGCTTGGCACTTAGTACTCAATAAATCGTTATTGGACAAGGGTGAGCGGGAGCGACAACTCTAAAAGGGAATCTGAAGCAGTGATTGAAAGGAGGAGCCAATCAGGGGAGGGACTGGGGACCTAATAGAAGGAGGAACCAATCAAGGGAGAGGTTGGGAGGGGACATGGCAGAAGGAGGAGGAACCAACCAGGGGAGAGGTTTAGGGGGTCTAGCATTCCAACAGAAGGAAGAGGCTTTGTAGAGGTCTGGAGAGACAGGACCTTGGTGTAGTTTAAGAACTGAAAGAAAGCCAGGCGGCTGACAGCATACAAGCAGAAGGGTGATGCAAAGGGAGGAATTTGGGTTCTTATTCCTCTTCAATTCAGGTATATTTCCCAGTAGCTCTTTTAGGCGTGGCCAAAAGTGTACAGTTCTGTGGCATTAAATATTTTCATATTATCGTGTAACCATCATCACCATCCATCTCTAGAACTTTTTCATCTTCCCAAACTCTGTATCATTGAACAATAATGCCCCATTCCTCCCTCTCGCCAGTTCCTGGCAATCACTGTTCTACTTTCTATCTCTCTGAATTTGGCTACTCTAGGTACCTCATAAAAGTGGAATTAAACAATATTTGTCCTTCTGTGACTGACTGACTTCACTTGGCATAATGTCTTCAAGGTTCATCCATGCGTAGCATGTGTCAGAATTTCTTTCTTTCTAAGGTTGAATAATATTCCATTGTGTATATATGCCACATTTTGCTTATCCGTTCATCCATCAATGGACACTTGGCTTGCTTCTACCTTTTGGCTACTGTGAATAATGCTACTACAAACATGAGTGTACAAATATCTGTTTGGGTCTGCTTTCAGTTCTTTTGAGCATGTGCCCAGAAATGAAATTGCTAGATCATATGGTAATTCTGTTTGTTTGAGAAACTGCCGTACTGTTTTCCGTAGTGGGTGTACCATTTTACTTTCCCGACAGCAATGCACAAGCGTTCTAATTTCTTCCCCTCCTTACCAATACTTGTTTTTTGTTTGTTTGGTTTATTTGTTTTACAGTAGCTATCCTAATGGGAGTGAAAATATACACTTTTTGTTGAAGTTTCATGAATTTCGAAAATGCAGTCATGTAACCAATACCACAGTCAAGATATACAACAGTATCATCACCCCCCAAAATTATCTGATGCTGTTCCTTTATAGTCAGTCCTTTCCCCACCTGAAACTCCTGGAAACCATCGATATATTCTCCATATCTATAGTTTTACCTTTTCCAGAAGAGGATAAATGGAAACATTAGGGTGTGCATTTTGAGTCTGGCATCTTTCATTTAACACAGTGCATTTGAGATTCATCCATGTTGTATGTGTCAGTAGTTAATTCCTTTTTATTGCTGAGTAACATTCTATTGTATAGATATGCCACAGTTTGCTTACTCATTCACCAATTAAAGAACATTTGAGTTTTCGTAGTTTTTTATTCTGTTTTGTTTTGAGACAGGGTCTTGCTCTGTCACCCAGGCTGGAGTACAGTGGCATGATCACAGCTCACTGTAGCCTCCACCTCCTGGGCTCAAGTGATCCTCCCATCTCAGCCTCTTGAGTGGCTGCGACCACAGGCATGTACCATCATGCCTAGCTAATTTTTGTATTTTTTTTGTAGAGATAGGGTTTCACCATGTTGCCTAGGCTGGGAGTTTTTTGATGTTTCAAATCTACTATTAAACATTCAGGGTTTAGTAGTAGTTTTGGGTTGAATATAAGTTTTCATATTTCTAGGGGTGGGATTACTGTGCCACATGTTAAGTGTATGTTAAACTTTATAAGAAACTGCCAGTCTGTTTTCCAAAGGGGCTATATTACTTTGTATTCCCACCAGCAATGTATGAAAGTCCTGGTTGCTCCACAGCCTCACCACAACTTGGTAGAATCTGTCATTTTAATATTAGTCATTGTAAAATGTGTGAAGTGGTATCTCATTGTGGTTTTAGTGAATATTTCTCTAATGAACAATGATGCTGAGCATTTTTTCATGTGCCTATTTGACATTAGTATATCTTTTTTGGTGAAATATCAAAACCTTTGCTAATTTTAAATTGGGCTGTTTATTATTGATTTTTAAATAATTTAATGATTTTTTTATTAAATTTGTAGCATTATGCAATGAGCACCACTATCTGGTTTTATAACATTTCCATAACCCAAAAAAGTTTTCACATATTCATTTATTGTCAAGTTTTGAGAGCGTGCGCATGTGCGCGCACACACACACACACACACACATATACACACACACACGTATTCAGATGTGTTTTTTATCTTCTGGATGTGGACTAAGTTCTGCTACTACAAATTGATTTTCTTTCGAGTGACATTGTTCTCAAAGGAAATTTGCTTCTATTATTTAAATAATAATGACATCCAGTATTAGAAATAATAAAATGTAATCCAGGGTATATAGAAATCTTCAAGAGAGCTGTGGGTTTTGCAGTTCTTGTTTTCAGCTAAAAACAAAGGATTATTTAGGATTTTTGGGTCAATGTGGCCTGTGTAGAATCTTGGGCTTAGTCAATCTGCAAGAAACTATAGATTGAACTTCTGTTACGCAGAAGCACAGCTTTGGGAGCTGGGAGCACACTGATGGATAGAACAGAGTCCCTGCCTTTGAGGAACTTACATTCTTATAAGAGGGAGATAAATATTTAAACATGTACATGCTAAGTACAGGTAACGTTGGACCCTGACCAGTTCTGTGAAGGACATAAAGTAGGTTAACATGGAGTTCAAAGAAGGCCTCTTGGGGGTGCTGATATTTGAGTGGAGGCATGAATGATGATTGGTAGCAGCCTAGGAGGACCTGGAGTAAGGAATAAAGCATACAGAGACCTGTGGGGGGAAGGAGATCAGTGTGTGTGAAGGGCCGAAAGAAGGCACTGAAGAAAGGTGGGAATAAAGGAAGATGAGCGAGGATAGGGTCACTGTGGAGAACAAGTTTGGATTTTGTTCTGGCTGAAATGGGAAGCCACTGGAGGGTTTTAGGCACAAGAGCAAGTGAGTTGGCTTTTGCTTAGAAGGATCCCTCTGGCTGGTTCCATTTTTTTCTCTCACTCTCTTGGCTCTATCACCCCCTGGCTGTCAGTTTATCCCAGGCTGGTTTTGCCTGTAGTAAAATGAGTGCATTCAGTAGAAGAGGGCACCTTTCTCCCCCTAGGCTTTGAAGGATGCCTTGGGCTCACTCTGATTGGACCTTAGTGGAATACAAGAGAGTGGGATTACATTAGTTTATGACAATCAGGACCTACTCCTAGAGCCTAAAGCTCCTAGAGCTGGGTTGCTTCTACTCACATTTTATGACCTACACAATCGAGTGATTTGGATAGCAGAGAGGTGACACCAATATTTACTACAATTATCACTGTTACCATTCCACAGGCAGTAGAATACAGGGAATGATTTTGAACATTTTGGCTAGTGTCTTGGTTATGCTGGACCTCCTTTTTTTTAAAAAAATGTAACTGATTATCTACTTAGCACCTGCCATACCTAATTTCAAGACAGACATGAAACAAAGGAAATGCATGGTGGTGTTACGTCAACAATAGTGTCGGGAACTGCTTAATTCATTTGGTTAGTAAAAGAATTCAAATCAATTAGTTTAGAAAGCAATTCTAATACTTTATGTATTTGAATATAATTTCAACTTTTTGCGAGGTGATGTGATTGTGGTTTGGAATTGCCCATGCTAGTGGGGTTTACATTTTATAAACATATTACTACAGATACAGCTTAAAATATAATATATTTTATAGATAGAACTGGGTTTTTAAGTAGCTGGTGGTAGATGCTTTTATGATTTGTGTTTTGTAAGTTTCAATTCTTTGACCAATCTCTGTTTGTCCGTCTCTAATTTCTGGTTGGCTGTGTCTGTTCTTTGATGATACTGAGAAAAGTTACAAAGAGAATTGCTACTTTTGGACGTGGTTTTTAAACAGCCTGCAATCGTTTCATCTAATTAGTGAAACTAAAATACATGCTTTTTATGAATGATTTTTGAGAGGTTTCTAGTTCCCAAAAAATTAAAATCTATTCGGGACAGTTATAGAGAATTCATTGTACAGAGGATCTCATTATGACATAGTAAAATATTATTGAGGTAAAGTATGAAAAACATCCTTTTTGAGCTTATCTTCCTTATAAAAGTTTGTCTTCTATTTGATGCAAATCAAGATTATATAGGACTTGCATGTAACCTGGTGAATTTCTTGTTGAATTTTCATTTAGTGTTTTTGCCCATAAATTATTGAAGTGAGAGTATTGTGGTACTATTTTCCAAAATGTCTGACATTGAATGAAGAGGTGGGAGGTCTGCTAACATAACAATATGTTCCTCCATTATTCTTTCTTTCAATACACATCGTGCATACAGCCTGCCAAACTGTGTGTCTTATCCAGTGAATTCAGGTATCTTCCATTTCATTAGAATTTGACTTTTATACACTGGTTCTCTTAGTTACAAGACTGAGATCAAAATTGTGTAGATAAACATTGAGCTATTCTTACTTTTATCATCACATTAGAATTCTATAAATGTCTTTTTCCTCAAAGCATTCACATCACTGTAGAACGCCTTTAAAACATTAGAAATGATTCTCTTGTTGAAACAATTTAACCAGGAAAATTAAATAAATAAGAAACTAAATAATTATTTAACATATATTTAAAGTCTGTTACTAGCCAGGTACTCTGGTAGATACCTAGGATAGAAAAGTCAACCAAATACAGCCCTGCTTTCCTGGAGTGAACATTCTACTGCGGGATTAGTTAGTAAGCAAGCTGGGAACAGCAGGGGATGAGGGTCAGCTCCAGGAAATCATGGGAAATTGTTCATAAGCAATGGTGGAGATTTTTGCTTGATGGATGCCCATGGGTCATGTTCCCTGGAGGACTGTGTTTGAGGGATTAACTCTTTTTAAGCTAGTCTGTCCCAAGCTGTATTTCTTATTTATGGCATTTTTAGACAGCCCACGAGTGGCCTGTAAACAATTACTATGCTTCATTCTTCCTCTGTGTGTTTTCTATAAACCTTCAACTTGGTTTTTTATTTTCTTCTTATAACTGAGCTGCCAGTTGCCCTGAGACTTTTTCCATTTTCCAATCTCCCAGGACTGCCCTGCCAGGAATGCTTACCTTTGTGGGCTTTGTGGATGTGCTTTTGAAGGAGGAGTGAGTCCTCCAAATTAAAAGCCATTTTTAAGAGACTTTCCCCAAAGGATGCGAGAGATATGGATGGTTCCAGCAATCCCCAGTTTACAAAGAGTCTGGCTTTCAAAGCTCATTTCAGAGTCTGTTGTCTGGAACAACATTCACCTAGAGGGGTTATAAAAGCAGACCCCGCTCTCAGGCCAACTCACAAAAGCCTGTTTAGGAGAAATGTGATTTTAATCCAAGCTCTCTTGCTATCCTTCTGAACCTCAGGTTTCTTACTGTAAAAATCAGGGCTGTTTCCACCGTTGTTGTAGAGTTAAATGAGATGAGGTTTGTAAGAATATCTAGCATAATGCCTGATGCCAGAGGTCTCAGGAAGTGTTTGCGTTTTCTTCATGTGAGGATACATAACGCTAAGTCTTCAGAATTTTATACTCTACTCCCCACTTCTAGATTTGAGCAGCCAGGAAGAGTCCTGGGTGTGTGGGGATGATAGATAAGGAGGGTGAATCTTCTGTTATTAAGGATGAGGAAAAGGGGAAGTGTTATAATATTATTAGTTCCTATTTATTGAGCATTTACTATGCACTGCATACCATGCTAAGCACAAGTTAAGTATTGGCTATTATTACCTAACTTATACATACCCCAGTGGACCAAGCTGGATGTCAGAATGTCCATTCCTAATTGCCTTAGCCAAAGGGAATGGCACAAAGGTACCTAATTCCCTTGGCCAGAGGTACAAATAGCTCCACCTCAGCCCCTGCCCACTTTCAATGTCGCCCCTGTCCACCGATCAGGAATAACTATTTGGGGATATTTTTGTCTGTCACTAAGCATTTTCAGCAAAAAGGAAGATATTTTTCAAATTCCCGAAGGGCAGAAGCAGCCCTCTTTCTGGTACTGCAGGTCTGACTGGGCATGGTTTCCTCTTGAAATGTCTCCTTGTGATGTTATAACTTAAAAGATGGAGGGCTGTTTGATCCAAGCCCAGGATTTGTTGGCTACAGGGTTTTCGTTAATAGAAAACATTCATGCACCTCTAGGGGGGAGAAATTAAAGCACATACTTCTTCCTGTTTGACCTTCGAACCCTTGCCATTTACATCAAACACTTGCTGGGAGAGAAAGCTAATTTAATAAACTGTGATAGCTTCTTCTCTAACAAGCCTCACTTTAAACTTGGCATTTTCTCCTCAAGCTGATGAGTTTCCGTCTTCTCAGAAGATGTGTGTACCATTCAGACATCTGAGGGGAGAGAATGTACTTTGTGGGTGATGCAATGCTCTGCTAATGTCATGTTCTCCCTTCAGCGAGTTTCAAAAATATCTTGCCTTTTAAGAACAATTACAAAGGAGTCGTGCAAAGGCAGAGTGACTTGGCTTCAACAAGCCTCAATTTGTTGATCTGTGAAATAGGGATTTTACCCTACCTCAAAGGGTTGTAGTGAAGACCAAAAGCAAGAATTTATATAAAAGTACTTTGTATCATGCTTTTTCAGTTATAACCTTTTATTCTCAGGGAAGTCAGCAAATGCCAGTGGGAACATAGGTGCAGAGCAACATTTTCTCTCCAAACATGGACTGAAAACTCTTGCCCTTTAATTTTCAGAAAACCCCCCATCCTATGGGGTTCTCATGTAAAAATTAAAAGATAAAAATCTAGAAAAATCTTTGCTTAAATAACTTCAAAAAAGTAAATAAATAATTGAACCTGTCTAAAATCGAGAGACCAGTGTGATATGACTGTAATATTAATAATGTCTAAAATTTGTTACGCTGCTTAAATTTGGGCAGGGGTTGCTCTCAAATGGTCCAAACTATAAACATGCAGTCCATGAATGCCAAGGTCCCTCTGTATGGTAACTAACCCAAAGCACTGGGAAAAGAAGTACCTTTCTTCAATGACTGTTTCCTCTCCCCACCTTTTTTTTTTTTTTTTTAAAAGAAATGGTCTCCCTCTGTATTACTCTGTTTTCACACTGCTATAAATAATTCTCTGAGACTGGGTAATTTATAAAGAAAACAGGTTTAATTGACTCACAGTTCTGCATGGCTGGGGAGGCCTCAGGAAACTTACAATCATGATGGAAGGCAAAGGGGAAGCAAGGCATGCCTTACATGGCGGCAGGAGAGAGAAAGAAGAGCAAGGGGGGAAGTGCCACACTTTTATACCATCAGATCTCGTGAGAACTCAGGAACTCACTATCACAAGAAAAGCATGGGGGAAATCCACCCCCATGATTCAGTCATCTCCCTCCAGGACCCTCCCCTGACACATGGGAATTACAATTTGACGTGAGATTTGGGTGGGGACACAGATTCAAACCATATCACCCTCTGTTGCGCAGCTCGGCTCACTGCAGCCTTGACCTGTCACGCATAAGTGATCCTCCTGCCTCAGCCTCCTGAGTAGCTGGGACTGCAGGCATGCACCACCATGTCCAGCTAATTAAAAATTTTGTTTTTTGTAGAGCCAGGGTCTTACTGTCTTACCCAGGCTAGTCTCAGACTCCTGGACTCAAGCAGTCCTCCTACCTCAGCCTCCCAAAGTACTGGGATCACAAGTGTGAGCCACTGCACCCAGCCTTTTTTTTTTTTTTTTTTTGATTAATAAAAATTAACAGTGAGACACTAGCTTTGCTGTGTTGAAATCATATACTGTACTTGATTTCCTGAAAGTACCTTTCACTAGTTTTCTTTCTTGACAAAAGATGGTTTGAAACTGGAACTTCCCTCAATATTTCTGTATGAATTTTAAAAGATGGAAGATTTTTTTTAAAAAAAGAAATTTGGAATAAAAGGTAAAGAAAAAAATGTTTTCATCTAGGTAGCGTTATTCATTTGGGAAAAAGAAGACAGTTGAAGAAACTATTCTATACCTGCAGTTTTAACAACCTATATTTTGGAGATGTTTTATCCTTAGCAAAAGGCTAGTGGAATTCTTTGTTGCTTGAAGAATACGGGCACTTGTATAACTTGAGAAAAATATAGGGACGGATGGCGTTTATTCTGATAGCATGGAATCGGGTCCCCCTATTGTTTTCTTAAAACAAGCCGTTGACCAGCAGCTCTGGCCTCCATGTCCCCTTTGGCCTTTGTCTGTGGGTATATTAATGCCACTGGACAAGACCAAATGGCTCCTGGCTTCAGATCTCTCTAGGCCAGTCTCACAGGATGAGTTTTCCTGCTCATCACATTCCTTCTTGGAGATATACTCCTCCCCATTCTGATACGTCATCATATGCCATACGGAAACAATAAGCTCCAGGTGCCCAGCAGCGCTGTGCCATTACTCCGCTTATCGTTAGAGTTAACGTCAGTGTAAAAGACAGCACCGTCACTGGGACTGCCTGGGCTTCCTGTCCAGTTATTTGTCTTCTGGCACAAAGGTGATTATCAGGCCCATTTTTTCTTAGCCTAGTTTAATACTGGTGAGTCATGGAGGACATGTTGGTGTGAAAAGAACGGGAAATTTATCCTTGAAAATTCAGCTCTGGCATAGCCTTCTCTAGAAAGATGCCTGTTTTCTTACACCTAAGCTTGGGTTGCCCTTGTGAGATACTTAGCAGTAGAGACTACATCTGCTTTCCGTGAATCCTCAATACCTTCAATAGTGCCCAGGCCAAGGCTAGGCCCTCAGTAAGTGCTGAAGGAATGAATGAATGAATTTGGAAGGAAGGACTTGGGGCTCCACTTAATCTCTCTGGGTCTCTTTCCTGACTTGTAACACAGGAGTTGTTAATATCTGTGTCACAGAGCTGTTGTCACATCGAATGAAATGTCTCTAAAATCCCTTTGTGAACTGGGAAATAATTTGCATATCCTATAAATGTTTGGAAATACTTTTTGAGTGAAAGATTTTTTGTTTTATCTTACGTATAGCTAGGTAAATAAAAGGACATTCCACTTATTACTATGGGTAAACTTGCTTTTTGTGTAACTTTAATTCTTCTCCAGGAGAGGTGATCATGAAGAAATAATGAGGTGAAAAGCTGAATCATTCATGAAGCCAGTGTGATGACCCATGAAGGGCTTAATAAATATATGGTCGAGCACTTCACTTATCTATTTTGAAAAAATGCATCACACATTTTACTGGAAAATTACTTGTTACATTTTGTGCTTCCTATTTCTAAAGATTTGGAAGACTGTGGAAAGTGCATATGACCACATAGGGAACTGTTATGCCTCTCTTCTTATGACTTAGAGGAAGGAATATTTTTGCAAGGGTTATGGCCCATAGCTAGACAATATAAGAATGCAAGTGGAGGAAAGGAATTGTGCAGATACCAAATGGCTCAACCCAGGGGTTGTGGCAGCCTCATTGGACAGTTTTGTCTACACCTTCTTTTCCCTAGGGAATTACCAAGAAGCGTGGAGGCCCCCTGCCTCTAATTTTAAATCCTCCCTCCTCCCTGCCACACACACCTTTTCTCCTCCCTGCAGTGGATTTACACACATTTTGTGGGGCTGATTTAGTGAGCTCGTGGTTCTCATAATCTCCTTATAGAAGTGTATGCACATTAAGGGGACCTATTTAATAGACACGGCTGCCTCTGTGAAAGAATGCTTTGTGGAGAGGAGCCTTTGTGTATTTCTCCATTTCAGCAGTTCCTGGGGCGCTTCCCAAGTCTCTCTGACACCGAATAGCAGAGCTGGGAAGGACCTGCTCCAGAATAATGGGAGGGAGTGGTGGGACGAGGGAGGGAGGAGGCGGCCAGCGTTGGAATGTGGAGACCAGGGTATTGGCACTTCAGAGCTGAGCATCTTAACATTTTCTCTTCTTACCCCCAGCTGGGGACTTTGCATTTGCAATGAGGGCCCCACTACTCTGAGCCCTAGTGAAAGTGGATCACTTTAAGCCCACAACAATGGCGGCTTCTTATCCTCTTAGTTAATGCTTTAGATAACTTTTCTTTTAGACCAGGTAGGGGCTTGTAAAGTGGGACTGTGGCTCTGGCTTTGCCTGGTGAGACACGTGAAATTTTCTCATCTTTTCTGACTATCTTCCCTCCCCTGTTTTCTCTTAATTTGAAAGAAATCTCTGCATTGGTAAATGTGGACAAGTCAAGCTGTATTAGTGACATATCTCCAGCAGTTGTCACGGACGAGATTTATTTATATAGGATAGCAATTCTCGAGCTCCCCAACAACATCCCAAAGCTTTGGGATGGTTCTAACGACAAAGGATTTACATTTCTCTTTCTTTAGTTTGATTTGGAAGCTCCAATCTAGAATTTAACCATGTAGTAGCTGCTTTTATTTGCTACCTATTACCTACCAGTGAAACCACAAGGCTAGTGGAATTCTTTATTGCTTAAACTGACAGGATATGGTTCCTTAAATTGCTAGGAAAGTGGGGGAAAATCTCCTAAGGACCACATTTTATTGGTAAGTAGGACTTAAAATAGTGCTCACTTTTTTTAGTGTTTTTTATGTGCCAGGCATTATGCTAAGGGTTAGAGTTCTATTTCTAATGCAGATAGGTACTAATTTCAGAAAGAGAAATGACTTATCTAAGATGTGAAAGCCACAAAGTGGTAGATGTGGGGTTCAAACCCATGTCAGCTTCCGCTTGAGCACTTAGGATTATTACATTAATTGATTCAGCATTTAGTGAGCCCCATAATATTTGCTGTCGGCATAAATCTTGTTTCTTTGTGCAGTGGTCTCTTTGTGTGGGGGGTTCTGGAGAATATGGGCATGGGTTATGAGAGGAACTGGTATTAGTTACAGCTCGGTCAACAGGAAATACTTTACAGATCCAGTGGTTGAAAACACATTTGTTTGGATCATTCCTCTGTTCCAAGTAGGCATGTATTGGAAACCAACCTCCCCTTCCCTGCTTAGGGAGAATGGAATGTATGAATATATGTAGAAGTAATTTGAAAACTGGAAATGAATGCAAATGTAAAGTATTATTGTCATCATTATTAGAGGAAGAAAAAGAGAAAAGGAAAGAAAACCTGAGGATACAATGTTAAACTCCAGCCTTAGGTCAGTTTATTACAGTATACAGTGTCTATGTTATATTCTGGAACTCTTTCCTCATGTGTTAGGAAAAGCCCTCCTATATAATCTTAATTTATTTCTTTTTGACCTTCTCTGTTGAAATAAAATGGCTACCATCTCTTCTTATGTACTTGAAAGACTAAGTTCTCCCTTATCTTCCAAGTGTGAATGACCACACAAAAGGGTATGTCCCCAATGTACTTGGTCTGTCTGCCTGGATTGAAGTTGGCAGATGGACTTCGCCCTCAGTTCTTGATAGGGAGAGAGATGAAATGATAGATACACATGGACAGAAAGAGAGCAATACGGTGCTTTATATTTGACTCTGAGCTAAGAGAATTACCTTTTTTTTTTTTTGACCCTTTTTGAACCTGAGTTGCTGTAATGAGTTTTCAAAGGGCCCTAGCACCAAAGTCCTCAAATTTCTTCATCTAAGCCTACTTTTTTTTCTTCTTTTTCTTCAAGCTATGGCTGTGTCTCCTGCTTTTCCCATTTCTTCCCAGGCTTGTCTTTCACAAAGAAATACAACAAAAATTGGAATATCTAATCCATTAAAAGAAAAAAAGAACATGTATGGACTTTTCTCCTTTGTTGGCTGGGACCTTGGTAGCTATATTTTCGTTTTATTATAGTATATTTGATTAGCTTTGAATGTACTGCCAAAGGCAAGAGGGCACTTAATACCTTTGCATTTTATAATGATTTGTTTGCCAACTTGGCCCATGTCCCAGACAATGCATCCTAGAACATGGGTGGTAGTGAAAGTGATTTGATGTATGTTTAGTGCTTGTCTGAACTACATTCAGGCCTATCCTTTGAAATTTGTGGTGTATTTCACTTCTGGTAGTAGGCTCAAGGTTCTATAAAGGATGTCAAATTGTGCAAAATTGCCCCACCTCAGTCTTACTGAAAATATTTTGATTGCTTTTTAGCTTATTATTATTAGTAGTAGTTGTAGTATTTACGTTCAGCCAACCTAGAATATTTAAGAGGAGATGTGCTACAGTGTCAAGAAAAATCTAGACAACTTTGAGGTAGGAAAAATTACCCTACATCTGGCCATATATATGATGAAGCCTTGAGGTAATAACTTAGCCTCTCTATGCTAGTTTCCTCCTATAATCTAGTGAACAACCTTCCCAGTCTAATTTTCTAGGATTATTTGCTGACTCAAATTTTTCCAGTCTTGTAGCCAATGGCATCCCACTTGAGGCTCTTATTCTACTTGAAACTTACAGCTTACAAACTTCACAGCCTTTGGGTGAAACTAGAGTGTGTTCTACCTAACATGAAACTTAATAGTGGAGACAGTGCACTGGGAATTGAGAATAAGAATCTGTTAGAGAGATGAAGTGAGTCAAAGTCTCTTCCAGCTGAGCCAACCTGGGAAAGCTTTATTTATGGGTCGATTTATGGGTCAATGAAGTCACATGACATGGACTGCCTTCCTACAGGACACTCGTGCATGGAAGCCCAATTTCCTCAAAACCTATATTTTCCTTAGAAGTTGTCTCGAAAAAAATAGAAAAAGAAAAAAGAAAGCTTTGCCTAAGTGGTTTCCTGTCCTTAAGGTTTCCATGGAGAGAACATTTTCAAGATTAAAGGAGTCTAGCTGTCATTTTTAACCCGAGGGGTCTTCAGATTTATGTTTCAAAGCAGGGTGGGAATTTGGTCCTTAAAAAAAAAAAATCATGTTTACTTTTTCTTCAAAAAAATGCAGAGGAATTAGCCCATTGGCTACGGATTATTAACTTTGCAGTAAAAAAAAAAAAAAGAGTGAGAAAGAGACATAGTCTGTAATTTTATAGTGCCTCCAACACTAAAATGAAGGCAGAGCTTTTTTCTTTCTGCCAAGGATGCTACAGGGCTTTGATTTGCTGTGGTCATCCTTTGATTATCCACTCACTCGGCTAACATTTTTTCAGTCCCTACTCTGTGCTTCCATCGTGCCTTGGGAGGCTTTAGGGTAGATAAAGTAAAGGACACAGGCCCTGCATCTGCTTATTGTGCTTGTGGGCTGGGGGAAATCAAGAGAGTCCTTCCTGGTTTTGAAATTTCACTTTCAATTAATTATAGCCAGCAATGGTTGGCAAGGAAAGTAGGGAAAGATGGAAGAGTCACTTAACCAGGAAGAATTAGGAGATTTCAAGGCCTGTTGAAATTAATGTGATGGTTATGAGAACTGTGGCTATTTGGAGTCATATAGTTCAGGAATAAAAATACCCCAGAGAGAGCCAGGAATCAGCAGGCATTAAACCCTGGCTTGTTCTCCTGGTAAATGAGTCAGCCTCTTAGGGGAATATAATCAAAATAACAACAGGACACATTAGCATATCAAAAAGGGGCAGAGGGAGTTTATCGGGGGCCAAGAGTGAGCACAGACTAGATCCCAAGCCCTTTGACAGGCCTTTGGGCATTCCTCCTTTCTCCAGAAAACCTTTCCAGAGTCTTTCAACAGTGGGGCAATATACCCCTAAACAAAACTGTGGCAGCCTGGGTGTGGTGGCTCATGCCTGTAATCCCAGCACTTTGGGAGGCCGAGGTGGGTGGAACACCTGAGGTCAGGGATTCAAGACCAGCCTGGCCAACATGGCAAAACCCTGTCTCTACTAAAAATACCAAAAATTAGCTGGGCGTGGTGGTGTATGCCTGTAATCTCAGCTACTCAGGAGGCTGAGACAGGAGAATCGCTTGAACCCAGGAGGCGGAGGTTGCAGTGAGCCGAGATCATGCTACTGTACTCCAGTCTGGGTGACAGAGCAAGACTCTGTCCCCAAAACAAAACGAATCAGTGTGGCATATCCTCATGGAGCTAACAGACAAACAAGAGGTTCACCAAAGCTCAGAGAGAGCTACCAGAGTGAAGGCATAGGGGACTCACAACAGCATATAGATGCTAACTCATGCAACTTGTAAAATCACTCATGTACAGTACCAAATACAGTGCCTGGTCCAGCACATTAGAACTACTTATTCTTTTCTTTATTTTTTCACTATTCGAAACTGAAATACTGTGTTTTCTAAAACATTTAGTTTAAAACTGTATTTGATTATATTCCTTGTATCATTGTATTTCTGAGATTTTTAAAGTTTACTGCATCTTTACTTTTGTGCGGGGTGGCACCTTCCTTACAGAAGGAATCTGAAGCTCAGTGCAATGTGGCTTCTTGCCCATGTTTGCTGAAATAACTGGTGATGGGGCCTAGATGAAAAGCTCAGTTTCATGACTTTTGATCCAGTGGTACTTATACCACACTACAGCATCTCTCAGTATTTGAAATGTGAAAAAAGATTGAATCTCAAGCCCCAACTTCTTGGTTTTCAAGTCTTGCATGCAGAGTCTTAATTTCAAATACTTCTTTATATTCTGATCTCTTGTCTCCCTATCAGGACTGACATCTACAACTCAGTTGTCTACTCTGTCTCCTTTTCTTGAGTAAGGTATTGACTACCTTGCTGGGCTGATTTGGTGGTTTCCCCAGGGGAAATGACCAGAAAGAAAGTGCAATAATCGTGTGCTTAAAGCACATTGATCATTTATCTCTTTGGAACTTGCAGAATGGAGAAACATCTAAAACAGTATTAATTATTTCAGCCTTGCTGTAGCCAGCCTTCCTAGATTTATTAAATAGAACTGATTTCCCAGTTAGTTTGGGGCATGCATTCTTGAAGTAGAGCTGACCAGCTGCGAACTGGGCAGCATTCTGATACAGCGGCTCCAGCATCTCATATCAGCAATCTCCAGGTGTCTTGATGTTTCTTGAAGTCATACAAGCCTCTGGACACGGTGTTTTACCAGCAGCATTTTGTACAACTGTTGGTTGTTTTTCCCAGACTGGATGATTATCATGTTAGAGGACTTGACCAGCCCCTTATGGGCTGATTCTTATCAGTTTTCTTCACCATTGCCTTAAAGACACCTAAGCCTCCATAAAATTGGATTCTAGCAACTGGAACAATACTCTTCCTTAGTTTACTGCAGTCATGTTCAAAACTGTTTGCCGGTACACAAAATCAGTGACTGAAACTCAGTGGCAGAAGACAGGCCAGAAAGGAGTCTGCCACACACACTGCAAAACATGCAACCCTAGGGAGCTCAGTAGAACTTTTGCCTGAGAAGTTAGAGTATGATTGTATTAGGAGATGGTGGAACTCAGAGCTTCTTATTCTGGGCTCCACAGAATTCAAGGAGTCCATGAACTTGATGAGGAAAAAAATTACAACACAAACCTCTAACTAAAATCTATCATTTCTTCCCATTACATTGTAGACAACAGATCCTAACAGTATTAGCAGCACATGGAGAACTTCATCACAGAAACAAATATTTCATATATAATTGTAGATTTCTACAGAAAACTTGAAATGGCATAATCTTCAGTACTTTGAAATTACAGTAGTTGTTAGACCCATCGTTAGAGATGTTGTTGATTAATAATAAAGAAGCACATATTACTATGTTACAGCTTTAAAAAATTATAGTGGATGTTCTTTACAATCTTGTGTGTTTTATGCATTTAAACATATGATTCTGGGAGATTCTCATACTTCACTGTCCTGTCCCTGAGCTGTGTGACACAGAAGAAGCTAAGAACATCTGGCTGATGATAGGCTGTGGTAACAAATGAATCCTTATTATTTCAGTGATTCTACACATCTTTCTGGTTTAATGTGTCTTCTAAGGATTGATGTGGCCTTCTTCTAACTTGAGATGTTACCATCTCAAACTGTGATGTTAAGATTTGCCTCAAGAGGGCAAGAGAGGCATGGAGAGCTCACCCTCATTCATGTAGGCTTTGGCTGGGTAATGACACAGGTTACTTCTGATCAGCCCATTGGCCATGACTGGTCACATGACTCCACCTACCTGCAAGGGAGCTGGAGTCTATGGGAGAGCACTTGAGAATTCCAGTAGGCAGCATACACATATCTGTTTCACAATGATATGTTTTTCATTTGCCAGTAGTGTTTGGCCTTGTGTCTTCAACATATGTGCCTGTTGGGAATGAAGTTTTTGGTGTCGCAAAAAAAGAATGCCTTTTTATAATCTTTGAAGAAGAACTTTCCCATTTCTCACATGCCTAATAAATATCTATGTTCTAAATAGTAGCCTTGATTGGGCATGCAAACAAAAGAAATGAAACCCAGAATAGAACTTTCATAAAATCCAGTATTTAAGTTCATACACAAATTATAAGAATTAACCTACTGCGGCCGGGCTCAGTGGCTCATGTTTGTAATCCTAGCACTTTGAGAAGTCCAGGTGGGAGGATCCCTTACAGCCAAGAGTTTGAGACCAGTTTGGGCAACACAGCAAGACCCAGACCAGCTTGGGCAACGTAGCAAGACCTTGTCTCTTAAAAAAAAAAAAAAAAGAGAGAGAGAGAGAGAGACCGGACATGGTGGCTCATACCTGTAATCCCAGCACTTTGAGAGGCCAAAGCGGGTGGATCACCTGAGGTCAGGAGTTTGAGACCAGCTTGGCCAACATGGTGAGACCCCGTCTCTACTAAAAATACAAAAAATTAGCTGGACATGGTGGCAAGTGCCTATAATCCCAGCTACTTGGGAGGCTGAGGCAGGAGAATTGCTTGAATCTATGAGGCAGAGGTTGCAGTGAGCCGGGATTGCACCATTGCACACCAGCTGGGTGACAGAGTGAGATTCTGTCTCAAACAAACAAAAAAAAAGAGACAGAGAGAAAATTAACCTATTTTAACCTATTGCTATGCAGATAGTAAGAGTTTATTATAATTCTTATATAATTAAGCTACTTCTTGCAAATGAAGATTCTCTATTCCCTCCTCCTGCATTTTAATAAATAAACAAGAAATTAAGAGGGAAGTGCAACGAACTTACTACCATTATATTTTCTAGGAAATAAGTGAAAAGAAAAATAGTTATAGCCAGAATAATAAAGTGATTTTGATACACTGACTGTATTTCTTGCCTCTCTTGGAGTTCACAACCTCTCCCTCTACCAGCTCTATCTTTATTTTATGTATTGTTTCTCTTGGGATAAAACCAACTTCACTCATCATGACCAGAGGCCTTCCAGTCAGATTGGCAGCTGTATTCTTGGATTTATTTTAGTCTAGGTTCACCTCTTTGAACTGATTTATGCCTTTTTGTGTTGATGCCTTCAGCAGTTAATTTCATAGTTTAACTACTTTTTCTGTAAGAAAATACTATCTGAACGGTTTCTAGAAATTACATCTTCTTCTGGCAAAAACTGCTTCTGGTGAAATTACTTCTACTTCTGGTGTTTTTGTGCACAAAAATACCAAACCATAGTAAGTGTAATACAAACACCTTGAAATGTACCTACCAGTACCTTTCTCTCTGCAAGGTGTAGAAGGATGGCTATTCCATTTTCTTCCAAGGCAGATGAAAAAGAAATGGAAGTGACTTCCACTTGAAAATCATCAGCTCCATCTCACTTTGAATAAAATACAGTTGATCTTTTAGGGGCTTACGTGTAGATTTAAGCCTGGCCTAGATGCCTCTTTGCTGGCACCTATTAAGTAAACAGAGTAACTAAATGATAGGTAAAAGGTCTAGAACTCAGGTGTCATTACTGAAAAGTGTTCTCTTTTTCCCCTTCACTTTCTTCTCGATAGAAATTCCCCAACAGCAAGTTGGATATGATAGAAGACTTAGCTTTACTTTACATAATATTTAAGGTTAATTGTTTTTGGATGTTTACCAAGTTGTTGTTTTTAAAGGCTAAGGAAAAGAAGCAACAGAGATTTTTCCTTGTTTTGAATAGAGAAGACATATAAAAACTTAAAAAGGACAGAGAACATTGCAAGTAGATGCCTTTCCCACAATGGAGCCGTGAACTTATCCTGTAATGTACACTTCATAGCTGTCTTATTTGAGCAAATCCTCCTGAGCCCTAAAATTGATTTGTTGTATTGCTTCCACATTTTTTGCCAACAGTTATTTAGACAGAGCTGAAACATATTAAACACTGGTTGAGTTCCCCATTGTCCTGTCTGGCACTCTGTTTCCATCCATAATGTACACTGGTGTACGTTAGATCACTGAGGGGCTCATTATTACTGAATTCCAGCCACAACTTCATTCCTAAAAAACACATGTGCCTGCCTGGTATTGCTTGTAGGCTTTAAGCTCTACTTTTCCCTCTCTGTGTGTGTGTATGTGTGTGTGCATGCATGTATGTGTGTGTGTGCACATGTGCATGTGTGTTGTTTTCAGATAATAGGTACAGCATAAAATCTTTTTAGATTATAATTTTTGTTTCTATTGCACATTCTCTTATGCTGGGGGAATTTCAGGTTAAAAAGGAAAATACCAAGTCTGTCTAATTAATGTCAAAATTTAGGTGAAGTAGGTGAGGAGAGGTTGAAAATTTGTGGTAAGTAGAAGAGTATGAATAAAGTTAACTGCAATTAAAACCACTTAACCTGTAGTTACATTTCCCAACCCAAGTGGCAGCCTTAAAACTGACCACTGAATTATGGAAACTGAACAGAAAAAGGCTTTGTTTCATTGCATCAAAGTATTTTTCTTTTCCCATTTTGGGTGCATTGATCTCCCTGTATTCCCTGGTGTTGCTGGAAAAACTTGGTCAAAAAGGATAATTACTTTTTTTTATTTAGTTGCATGCTCTTCAAAAGGCAACAGCAAGTATTCATTAATTTCCATCTGATAGAGCCGAACTATTTTTTGTGGTTAAACAATTGAAACAGGAAATGACCCAAGATACAGTTTCCATGACACCCTGTCACTTGGATCCAGTTTTCCAGAAGATGAAAGCCCAAAGCCGGCTTTTGATAGTGAGTAACTAATTGGACTGGCTGATAGTGGGAGTTTTTTAATGTGAAAAATAAAGGAGAAAAAACTGGAACAGCTGTGTTTTGGTACAGTTGTCTAATCCCCAGATAAAACACTCCAAGGACATTGAAATTGAATAATGCCTTTAGTTAAGGGGAAAAATCTAAAATCTGTCAAAGCACTGGTTTACTTTAGAGAAAAGACAGAATATATTTACATGGAAAAGCCAAAAAAAAAAAAAAAAACTCCAAAAACTTACAGAGCCAAGATACTAAGTGATGCCTTTTAGGAATCATCTTTGTTCATACAAAGTGTGATTTCATATTTTTAAGATGAATTCTTACATGTGAATAAAGAGAGTACTTGCTAGATTACTTTTTCAGTCAACGTTTTCAAATGCTGTGTAGCATGGTGGGTAGACCTGAAGAGTTTTGTTAGAAGGATGAAAAAGTTTTGTTTAGCTCATGTTAAACAATTTGAGGCATACAGTTAGAAGTGTTTTTACTGATGATCCCCGCATACATACATAAATGTAGGTTCCAATTGTTTATATTTTGTAGAGCTTCTTTAGAGAATTAAATGTGAATAAGCCAGGGGTTTGTTAGACTAATGGGTAAAACTTCCTCTATACTACTGGGGAGATAATTGTTTTGGGCTCTAATTCTAGGCCTTGCTAGCCATCAGCATAGTGACCTGTGACGCTGTTTCCCTTTCTTTTGTAAATGAAGAAGTTGGGGATAGTCCTTATATAATAGCTCTTGTCGTTCTGCCTACTTTGGAAATGTAGGACAAACACTGACCTAACATAAAGGTAACCCTGATGGACACAATGGAGATGCACATGAAAAGGTGAAAATATTTTTATTTTTTTGAGACAGGGTCTCACTCTGTCACCAAGGCTGGAGTGCAGTGGTGCGATCATGGCTCACTGTAACCCCCACCTCCTGGGCTCTAGTGATCCTCCCACCTCAGGCTCCCAAGTAGCTAGGACTACAGGTGTGTGCTACTATGCCTGGCTAATTTTTGTATTTTTTGTAGATGTGGGGTTTTGCCATGTTGCCCAGGCTGATCTCAAACTCCTGAGCTCAAACCATCCCACCTGCCTTGTCTTCCCAAATTGCTGGGATTACAGGCATGAGCCACCGCACCCAGCTGCTGAAAATGTCTTAAAAGGAGAAGACACCTATTTTACTTAAATGTGACACAACATTTAATCACTGGAACTTAATGGTATACATTAGAACTGTTTCTTGAGGAACACAGTCTTTGACTTAATGAATTTTCTAGCAAGTCTCAACCTTTCTCTTTTGGGTGTACCAGAATTCTGTTGTCAGTTTTCCATTAGTTGGATTTACCTGTTGGGTTTAATTCTTTCATTTTGTATAAAGGTACCTCTGCTTGGTTTCATTTTGCTTTCCTAAGCAAGGGAGTAGAAACAGATGTTAAGACTGAAATTCTACTATATTTAGGAAGACATAAATATATCGTCCACTACGGTATAATGGAAAGATATACTGACCTAGGCATACTCATGGGCAACGTACCTGTTGCAAATCCCCTCCTTTGCAAATTGCACCTACTTTGAGGTGGACTGCAAGTTCTATGAGGCCTGGGACCTCCCTCCAACCCTTCTACAAAGCCCGCAGTGTAGTGCTATCTATGCCTATCTAATTGAGACACTGATCAGATGTTTGAATGCATTGTGAAGACAAGGTGCAAGGATGTACACCAGGAGCACACAGTGGCTGTTCAAGAAATGGTGATAGTTTTTGTTTATATTTTCATTTCCATGAATTGATATATTGATAACAGCAGTCTTTGAGACCAAGACTTCTAAACTTTTTTCTGCAAAGACTTTTTTTCTTCCTCACCCAGAAGAACATTTATTTTCTGGATGTAGTTCAGATTTCTTCTAAACTGGCATCTCACTTGGTGTGAAACTAGAGGTATACAGGTAACTTTTTATTATACCACCACCCAATTTTAAGCTCTGGATGACCGTGCAGGAACTGCTTTTGTTTTCCCAAGGCCACCATCCCCAGTGCAGATGGAAAGGAACAAGATACAGGAGGGCAGTCAAGAACCACTGGGGAGCCCCTGTGCTGGTACCTGCTCAGCCCCGGGAGCCACAGGCATTACTGTCAGGGTGGCTGTCTCCTTATTGCTCGTCTTGCAACTATGACTATGCTGCGAGGTCTGGAGGGGAGGGGAGAGGAGGGGACATTCCTCCTGCTGCACCCTTGGAGGCTGCGGGCTTTCCTGGTCCTCGGAGAGCGGCTCAGCGAAGGCGCTCAGCTCAGGAGCCTGATTAGGTGCATAAAATCGCTGTAGCCAGACGGGACCTCCCCGCCCCCGGGCCGCGCCCCGCCCCCTCCTCTGGGGCACACCCCACCCCGCCGCCCCTCCCCCTCCCTGGGCACACCCTATGCCGCCGTTCCTCCCCCTCCCTGGGCGAACCCCAACACCTCCACCCCTTCCCCCTCCCTGGGCGCACCCCATTCACGCCCGACCTTCCCCCTGGACCCCGCCGCCCCTCACCCTCTTGGCTGCGCCCCGCCCCGCCTTCCTGGCGCCCTCCTTCCCGGGTCTGCCTTCTCCCTGACCCTCCTCCCGGCGGCCAGGACCCCGCGGCCCGCAAGGCAGCTCTTTGTTCCCCCGCCTCGCGCCTCGCCCCGCCCCGCCGGGTCCCCCTCTTCGTCCCCGGCCGCCCGCTTGTCTCTCCCCTCGCTGCTCTGCCCTTTGTCTTCCACGCCGACACCTCGCCTGCCCCTTCAGCTCCTCTTGCCCTGCAAACCCCGGGTCGCCACCTCCACATCCCTTCCACTTCTACTTGCCTGCCTTGGCCTGCATTTTATTTTCAACCAAGGTTGAAATGGTAGCCCCACGCAAAATCCGACGGTGTGTGGAGGCACTGCCCGGTCATTGCAGTCTGCACGCCTTCTTAAGTGCCAGGTGCGAGCAAGGCCGACCAGGAACTGCCGATGGGCTTCACGTGTCAGACTGGACTGCCACCTGCCACACATTCATTGAACTTTTAATAAGCACTGCCGCTGTGCTTGGCGTTTTGCTGGGTTCCAGAAATAAAAAATTCAGAGAGGCCAAAGTTCTTCAGGGATGCAGACAGGTGATAGAACCATCATTTATTGAGCACTTGCTAAATGCTAAATACTCTTACCTGCGTTATCTTGTGTAATCCTCACAACCACACTCAACGACGACCTATTGAATGCGCTCTAGGTGTCTGGCAGTGTTCCAAACAGTTTATGTATATTACTTTGTTTGATCTTCCCAACCACCAATGAGGTAAGTACTGTTATTTTAATGCAGAGGAGGATTATGGAGGGACAGAGATTAAATGACTCAGAGCCACATGCTCATGACAGCAGAGCCAGGAGTCAAAATCAGGCAGGTTGTACTGGGTATACTGAGAGAAAGTACGTGTTTTTTTCCTAGTTGGAGTGAAGTGGATGTGTCAAGAAAGATTCAGAGGAGATGACTCTTATGTTAAGTATCTGCTGTGTCTTGTGTCATGGTTTTGTTGTTGCCCATCACTCACTGTGACTGTTTAGAGAAGATGTTCAAAGAGTACCTAAAAAATTGTTTTAAATACAGTTAAAGCTGTTTGGTATTTTCACTTGCGTTTTTCTGTGTAATACATCAAATTGCCTGTTCTTTGTTCAAGTAGCACCCCCATTAGAGCATGTTTTTTGGAACAGTTAGGAACCTATAGTTGTTAAGTGATTGAAAACCTTTGGTAGATAGGAGCTGAATTTGCTTTTCAGTTCTTTTTGTGACTGTTGTTAGGTAAGGATTTCAACTTATATATAAAACGAGATTAATAATAAACTACCATCTCTTGTGAGATGTGAATATTTTGAGGTCCCAAGGAAAAAGAGCTTGGAAGTTCATGACTTGTAAATTAGTATGTATTTCACACATCATGCTTTGAAGGTTGTTCTTGATGTGTTAGGATAGGACCAGGACACTGACTTTAGGATCACAGCTACCTCCCCGGAACCTCCCCTCATTTCTCCCAGCTAGAAAGGGTTCCTTTTACCCTACTTTCGTGCCTCCATTGTACTCCTTGCTGGAGTCTTGCCTTATAGTTAGTTGTATCCACTTCTGCCTGCCCCACTATGTTATACATTCCTTGGGGCCAGAGACTGCCCTACCCATCTTTGCTTTGTCCTTGAGTTTGAGGCCACAGTTGAGACCACAGCATATGCCAGTTGAGTTGAACTAGTGGGCTGCCTGGTTAATGTTGAGATGAAAGGTGATGTTTTTTACTTTCGTTGATGTTGTTGTTATTTTACTTTCTGGGGTGGAAAAAGAACATCTTGCATAGGTGGATATGGAGGATGGGCTCTAAAGCCTCCAGGGAAGAAGCAGGGGCAGGAAAATGGGAGAATTGGAGTAGGAATCTGCAGACAGCCCAGGAGATAGAGAATGTGGAAACTCAGGTTGTATTAGGAACATGAGCCAGGAATAAGTAAGAATAAACTTTCAGGAGCTGAGAGTGAGAATGGAAATGCAGCTCCAGACAGAAAATGGCTTCTTTTTGATTTGTCAAAAATGTGATATTTAGCGGAAAAAATACACCTTTAGGAGTCAGAAGACTTGAGTTCAAACCACCAGTATGTTGCCTGGGCAAATAATTTAAAGTTGGGGCCTCCATGTCCCCATCTTTAAATCTTAAAGTAGAAAAATGAATGTATCTCATCTCCTTCTGTATTAGTCCATTCTCACACTGCTGTAAAGAAATATCTGAGACTGGGGAATTTATGAAGAAAAGTGGTTTAATTGGCTCAGGGTTTCATAGGCTGTACAGAAAACATGGCCGAGGAGGCCTCAGGACACTTAAAACCATGGTGGAAGGTGAGGGGCAAAGCAGGCAAATCTTCACATGGCCAGAGCAGGAGGACAAGAGAGAGAAGGGGGAGGTGCTACACACTTTAAAACAACCAGATTTTGTGAGAACTCAGTCATTATCATGAGAAGAGCAAGGGGGAAATCCACCCACATGATCCAATCACTTCCCACCAGGCCCCTCCCTCTTCCAACACTGGGGTTTACAGTTCTACATGAGATTTGGGCAGGGACACAAATCCAAACCATATCACATTCCTGATGTGTTTTTATAGGAATTACATGAGAATGCCTGGAGAGGTATTCTTGTATTAAGTGTAACGCACTACACAAATGCTGGTGTGAAGGTGGGTGAGAGCTTCTGGTGGAAGAAGTAGCACTGGATTTAGCAGGGGCTATGAGAGCATATGATCTTTTTTGTGTGTGTGACCTTGGATTAGCAAATTTATCTGTCTAAACCTCAATTTCCTCATGTGTAAAATGGGGATAATCATGCCTACCTTACATGAAATGGACCTGCCAGGCAAAGCACATATGAGTTGGGTCTGTCCTGGAAAACTTGTTTCAGTGATTGACGTTAAACACCTGCTACCTTTACTTAGATATATTCCTCCCAAGTCCCTAACTTCTCTCACTAAGCCTGAGAGTGAGGGCTAAGTAAGATAGAGATGTACTGCATTTAGAGAACCATACTCAGTCGTCTGTTAAGACACTCCCAGGTCTGACACTGGCTTACTGCCGCAGGCTGTTTATTACTCTTAAGCCCAAGACAACTTCTGCAGTCCGGATAAGTTGCCTCCCTAGTTCATCTTTTTATCCTTGAAAAAGGCCCAGGGCTCCTAGGCATTTTCTTTTCTTTGGTGTCTCCTGCCATTCCCCACCCCCAGGGTTCTTCTCTTTCTATGATTGGCTGCTACTCCCCTCATCTTTGCTGCCCAGAAGGCAAGCACAAAGGAAAAAGGTCTTTTTTTCCTTTTAAGGCTTTTATTGCTAATTATAAGAGAAAAAGCAATAGGGCAACAGGACTGAAAATTTAATGAAGTTCATACTCTCTTTTTTTCTCTGTTACCTTGTTCCTAACTATGAGTATGGATGAAAAATGCTCTCTGCTTTTATTTCTGAGGATTGGGCTGCTCATCTCTTTGAACTGTCATTAGCAAAAGGCTCTATAACTCCTTCTACCTTGGCACCTTTCATGCCCGTGGTACCCGCCCCTTGTAGCAAGTGTGGCGTTTTCATTTTTTAGAGATCTCCAGACTTGGTAATAACAAGTTCACTGGGCCTCAGCTCTGCCCAGGAGGGACTAATTGCAAAGTAAATCCCAGGCCATAATAAGGAATTGATGAAAGAGCATCATCTTTAATCCTTTCTTTGGCTTCAGCCACTTGTTATTAAAAAGGTGTATTTGAATCAAATAAAGATGAACAGCTTTAGTTCATTTGTCTTTCTTGGCTTAAAAAATGGTAGGAAGGAAAAGGATCTTAGGGTAAAACACTCAAGTTATTCAGTAATTTTATAAGTCTTTATTTTTCTTTGACCATGAAATCAGCCCTAGGGTGCTTTTTAAAGTAGGGAAGTTTTGTTAAATCTCCAAGGATAGAAGGAAAACACTACATTATATATAAATGCAAAATTAAGACCGAGGTAGATTTTATGATATTTTTTCAAAACCTAATCTAGATACCTATTTTAATATTGTGACATTTGCATCCCTTTTCAGTTTATTAACAACAGGAGAGATTTATTTAAGACATAGCAGAGACAATTATTCTCAAACGAATACTCCTAGATGTATTTTGTCTTGCGTGATTACTGTTAAGATTTTTCAGTTTAGGATTTGGAAGAAATAATACCTTTCAGAAGAACACATTTTTTAAATGCTGAGAAACTGGCAACCCAGATAGAACATGCCCCACATATATACATTTCACATTTATGATAGAATAGTGAAGAGATATTACAACATTCATATAAAACCTATATTTAGGGTGACTTCGAGTGCTAGTTAAAACTGCTTTTTAAGGAAAATTTTAATGGGAGTCAAGAACCAGGATCCTCGGGTAAATTCTCAGTGCTGGTACATGACCAGCTGAGTGAACCTGAGCAAATCAGTATCTTCTCTTGTCACAAAAAAAGGGACGGGGAGGTAAAGTAGAGTTGCTCCAACAGCATTAAGATGAAGATTCAGTGAAGTTTTGGACACTTATTGCTGTTTCAGCTGACTTGCATCTTTGCACCCTTTCGGCTCTAGGAGCTGATGGGAGCCACAGGGGAAAGCAAGTGATCCTCTCTCCTGCCTTGGCAGCTGGGGCAGTATGTATGTTACATACACTAGGCCATTAAAGACTGTTCCCTGGGACTTTGAGCATTAGGCAGCAATAGAAATGGGACAGTCAATAATTTTAAGGTTATGGAGAAAAAAAGAGAGTCCAGTGACGACAGAACAGCCAGGTATTCACAGTCGCCTTTCAGCAAGGCTGTTTAAGTGGCTTAATCTCCGGGGCAATGTTGTCAACTACCTAACCACTAAGTTTCTGCCTCTTGTTGTGTTTCTAGTGTCTTTCTAATAAATCTTTCTTTTTTCTGATTAAGTTCATTTCTGTCTTGTTACTTTGTTGTTCTGGTGGTCATTATTCAGGTTTGCACAATTTTTAAATTGCTAAAACCAGAAATTGCCAGAGAGATTGGCTCACTGGGACGAAGATTCAGGTACATGCAGACAATGCCAAGTGCTCCTGTAAATCTCCTGCAAGATTGTGCTGTGATTTAAATAAGGTGTTGCATATTGGAGTGCTGTGGGTCCTTGAAAGTTCAATGCATGTATAATTGTTATTCCTGGAGGTTGTAATGAGGGGAATATCTATGGGATTAATATGGCTGTGGGTACATTGGGATTTAGAGTGTCAAAGGCCACTGGATTTGGTAATGGTTCTGGTCCTTGTAGTGGAGAATCCATTTTCCTTTTGCTGATATCTATGTGGCAGGTAAAATGCCTTTTAGATCATAGATATTTTGGACTGTGCTTATTTTTAGTGTACCTAAGATCTCTACAGGTATAGGACATTAAAGCAGATGGAGTATGGTATGTAGTAGGTTTGCAAATGAAGGAGACTAATCGTACTTCTACTGTAGAGCAGGTACTGTACTTTAATCTGTTTTTTTCTCATTTGATGTTACTTCCTCTTATAGATGAGGAAATCCTCACGAGAGGAAGTCTTAGTACCTTGTCAAGTATCAATTAACTATTGTAAGGGAGATTGAACATTCACGTCCAGGGCTTTTATATTTCAAAATGCTGGTTCTTTCCATTATAGCATGCTAGGATCATGAGAAAATAAAGAAGTGGAAGAAAGACCAGAGAAAGGAGTAGGAATTGCCTAGGAAAATAAACAACCATCAGGTTCCAGAGAGGGGTTGTTAGAAATCTAGAGTTCAGACAAAGAATCATAAAATTGCAAGATTAGAATGGACCTTAGAGAAGTAGAGCTCACCACCCTCTCCAGCTCATCTCTCTCTCCAACATCTACAAGTGGTCCCCAAGCTGCTTCCCACTACAATGATGGGGAGTGTCTTACTGCAGAAGACAATCTGTTCCATCTGTGTTTAGCTCTGGCCACGAGGAAATTATTCCCTATGAACCCCAGGATTTCCTTTGGCTCCAAGTTTACAAAGCAATAATTAGCACTTTGAGTTGGGAAAGCTAGGCAGCAAAGTGGTTATGAATCCCAGCTCTAGAATACAATTGCCTTCCTTGGAACTTGAAATGGCCTTTCTCAGCTTATCAGCTGTGTCCTTTTCTCATCCGAACATGGTGGCCACCTCACATTGTTGATATGAGAGTCAGATGAGATAAAGCATTTGGCATAGTCACTGGCATGTATAGTAAGACTTTAATAAGGTTTTATATATAAAGTTACTGATTGTTATTATTTTCCATAACTCTACGAGGTAGAAATTATTATTCACACTTTCTAGATCTTAGAAACTGAGGGACCTGCCTGATGGTCACAGAAAAAGCAAGCAGGGCTGGGCATGGTGGCTCAAGCCCGTAATCCCAGCACTTTGGGAGGCCAAGGCGGGTGGATCACCTGAGGTCAGGAGTTTCATGCTAGCCCAGCCAACATGGTGAAACGCCGTCTCTACAAAAAATAGAAAAATTAGCTGGTCATGGTGGTGCACACCTGTAATTCCAGCTACTTGGGAGGCTGAGGCACAAGAATGGCTTGAACCCAGGAGGCAGAGGTTGCAGAGAGCTGAGATCGCACCACTGCACTCCAGCCTGGGTGACACAGTGAGACTCTGTCTCAAAAAACAAAGCAAAACAAAACAAAACAAAACGCAGAAGACCCCTGGAGTTCAAGGGCAAATGATGCAACTTCTGCTCTTCCCCTTTTAACACTTCCTGCTGTTCCTCCTTTACTTTGAATGGAGAGAGGCTACTGCAGGCCAACTGGAGTAACCAAGACAAAATAACAGTCTGCAGGTGTGGCTAGGGACACACACATCCCTGCCAATTTCGGGCTAAATTCAACATTTCCACTCTTCAAATTGCTGTGCCTTCCTCTTCTTTCTCCTAAAGAGGAATTTTCATTTGAAACTGTTATTTCAGTCATTTGTATTCTCTGCTCATCAGCACATGGATTAGTTGTAACTTCATGTAGTTGTTTTGAATAGCTGATACAAAAAGTCTTTTGGGGGGCTAGAACTTTGTTTTTCAGTATATACATGTAAGCTTGATATGTGGTTAAGTTTTTTCTGCCGCCATTTAAGTGACTTCTGGACTCTTTCATGATCAGGTAAGATACACTTTATATTAGTGAATGTTAATCTCTGACCTCTGGATATTTTTACACAAGTTCATGCCAAACAGAGGCACAAATTTCCATCCTTGTTCTGTTTTTCCATTCTCCATTTCTGTTGTCACATTCTGACAGCTTGCCACCAGAGTTCAAATCTTGATTCTGTTGCAAGCTGGGTTACCTTGAGTAAACCACATTAATTTCTAGCCCAAGATTGTTCATCTGCAAATTTACAGCAATATTTCTGTGTTCATCTGGGTCATTTTAAGTCAGGTTTTCCCAACCTTAACACAAATGACATGTGACGATGGCAGGGGAGGGGGCTATCCTGTGCATTTTAGGATGTTTAACAACCTCTCTGGCCTCTACCCACTAGACACCGGCAGTAACTTCCTCCAAGCTGTGACAATCAAAAATGTCAAGTGTCCCCTGGGGGCTAAATCATCCCCAGTTGAGAAATACTGTTCTAAGGTGAAACACTGTTTTATGTTGAAAGGCTGCTGTAAGCCATAGAGCTCTAAGATAACTACTAGATATTTTATTAAATATCTGCTTTATGTAAAGCACTGTGCTGAATGCCATGGAGAAAAGGAGGAAGTAATCATGTGTAGGGGTATCCTTGCTTCCCAGCAGCTATGGTGGGGGGAAGTGATGCAGGTAGAATTTGATAAATCTGTAAGATTCAAGAGGTATTTCAAACACAAGGCATTTGACATTTGAGTTGCATCTTGCCAGGAATGGTAGCCATGAAAAGGACTCAAAGGAAAGAGTGCTTACTTTCCAGTTTTTTAATGGGCTGGCAGTCAGAAAATGGAAATGAGTGAAGTGGGACTTGAATGCCTATGACACAACTGGAGATGGTAAGAGCCACCTAAAGGAAACAGTTGCTGTTCAATGGAAGCCACTTGTTGGCAGCAGGAATGTTAGTCTGGGGATGCCAGATCTTCTAGTTTTTCTAAAGATGCTGGAAATCCAGATTTTTATAAGATGTAAAATTTCCTGAATTTTAAACATTAGCTCAATTTAAAACAACAACACTTGTGAGTCAAACAAAACACCTACGCGGGTTAAATTAGGTTGCTAGTTTGCAGTGGCTGTTCCAGATAATCTTTTTAGGAGGGACACTTCTCTTATCCTGTCTCTTAAAAAACAATTGGAGGAAAAGTTAAATTGGTATGTTCCTTCATACTTTATACAATTCATTTCCATCCATGTTTTACTTTCTCTGTTTGAACCTTAGCTATCAAGATAAAGTTTAGATCTGAAGTGTTGCTCTAAATAAAATAACATTTTGGAAACTGTGAACATCCCTCAGTTAAGAATTCTCCAGGGTCTTCAGCTAAAAGTGAAACCTGGAGTGGTTGCCAGTGAATGCTTTTTGTGGCCTTGGAAATTCAGAGTGATTTATCACTTGTCGGTAATAACTGGAGGCCTCTATATACAAGAAGGGAGTTAAAGGTAAAGAGGCCAAAAATAACAAGTCTAACCATATGGCTTTTTTCAAGATGTGTCCATATGGCTATCTAGTTAAAAAGGACTCTTGCCAGCTTGACTGTGAGTTTTCTTTTCTGTAGCTCGATATAAAAGTCTTTTAGCTTTAACATTGTAAGGAATTCCTAGGTTTCACTTCTAGGTTTTGAAAAACTGAACTGGGCAGTGGGGGAGGAATGTAGTTGTAGGCAGCTGAGCTAGATGCATAATTGACCATAGGATCGTTGGTATTTACCACAGCAGCAAAGCTATGTGATAACTCCTATTTATATTCTTTTTAGTCTCCAGCAGTAGTTTAGCTTTTTATGATGGTGTCAAAGTTCCAAGTCTGACAGTCTAGCTCAGTGTGCCTTCTTGTTCTCAAGAATGGAACATGCAATACTTTGTCAAATGCCTTGGTGAATTCAAGATATGTATTCATATAATTTCTACCTGTATATTAAATTAAGTGGCATAATTTGGCCTGATTCGTTCTTACAGAAGCCAAATTTGTTCTTCGTAATTACAATTAAATAACCTATTCTATAATATGCTGAGAAAGATGCAAAGTTGACTAGTTCCTAGGTTCCAGAGCTCGTATTTTCCGCCTTGGTCATAATGGAGACGTCTTGACTATGTGTAATCTCTAAATCTCTTCATTGGTATGCTGCCACCCATGCGATTTTGGTCATATTACATACAGTATTGGATGATTTAGGAGGAAAATACACACAGAGAAATAAATGTATATGCTTATGGCATAGAAAAGTGAAAATGTTGGATCTAGATTAATCCGAATGGTATTAATTCTTAGATTTTCCTTCCAGCAAATCCCGAATCCCCATTAATGGTAACTATTTAACAATTTCTACTAATTTTAATTGAACCAGATACTTACAAAAAATAATTGCTTTGGAGTATCCTTTGGAAAACAGAATTGGGGAGCTATGGAAGTTATGTTCAGGTTGTAACAAAAACAGACAAGAAATAATACAAACCCTACTACTTTGTGCAAGAGACTGAATTTAAATTACCCTAAGAGCCTCCTCAACCCAGATGTGTTTCCAGTATGATTGGTGTGACATTTGTTCAGGTTCTTTAGAATATAAGCATATGCAATTAATAATGAAAATGAATTCCTATCCTTGCAAATTCAAAATATCTCAAAGCATTTTTTCCCTTCTTAAATCATTTTGACTACTAGTATTTGTGTTGATATGGCTTCCTCACATGAGAAATGCTATTATGCAACAGCTGTAGTTGTGCTGCCTGAATGCATGCCAATTCTGTTCAGACTGAGCCACAGGGACTGCTTGTTAGCTCCCTAGCTGCCTGGGAGAGAGGGTAATGTAAAATTAATGTATGAAGAAAGGCCTGTTATCTGACACTATTTGTGGATGCAGGTGGTCTGAAGTGGTGTGCAGAAATTAAACTAACATGCTAATCTTTCCATGATTATAGAAAGGTGGCTGGGATTCATGGTTTCAACTCTTGGTATTAATTTTAAAAATTGGGAAGGGCATTGACTTGACTCCTTTTGCCTAGCTTTACTTCCTAAACTTAAAGCATGTATAAAACTTGAGATTATCAGATACTTTCCTTTTTGGAATTCAGGGCATGCTTCATAGTTTGGAAAGGAAGTGGTAGAAGAGATTGTTAATAGGATTTTCATATATAGGTTGCAAATATCTGAAAAAAATACTTGTTTATTCAAGTGGTCTTTTTCTTGATAAGTAGCATGTAAACTAGACCAACATGGAACATTTTCAAATTAGTTTTAAGTTAAGGACAAAGTAACACGGGTTCTTCTTCAGCAATGCCGTCCCAATTCTAAATATACCTGTCCGTTTAACATTTTCTTTTTTTTCTTGGTGATTCTGCAATCAGTTATCGCTATCTCTCCATTCTCATTTTAGCCAAAGCAAGCAATTTCAGCCTTTAATGTTAGTATTGCATCCTATGATGTTTAGTACATAACTTGCAGTAGCATTTCTCATGTGGTTTTAGAACAGCTATTTTGCTGATCTGCCTCATCTCTAGACTTGGAACCTGTCTTACTGTGTAACAGACCAGCTTACAGTGTTCATAAACAAAACACCTGGCATAGTGCCTGGCACACGCTAGGTGCTTAGTAAATGTTTACTCATTTATGAGATTCTGTCAGTGAGGCTGTCACATTGGAAAGAAGGAACGACCAAATAATGAGCCAGACTCGATTATGCATTTTCATGAATATTATCTCATTTAATCCTTAAAACAGTCTTGCACAATAGGCATCATTATCTCTTGGTTTAGCTTATTACTCACACATTGACCTCAGAGCTGGTTAGGGGGAAGAGTCTGAATCTGAACCCAGGTTTTTATCCTCTTATTGTTCTTTCTACTATACCATAAAGCATATTCTGTAATATAGAAACATTTCTAGAGAAATTTTTTTTCTGGAGACTTGTCTCTGAATTTACTGGAGCAATTTTTTCTTGTATTTTAAGCTGTTCCTCCTAGTAAACAAAATTGCAAAACTTGTCTAGCAGAGCTGGAGTGGGAAATTTAGCATTGCAGTTAACTGGAGTCAGTCAGACTTGGGTTTTCATTCTGACTTCTCCACTTACTAGCAATGTGATCTTGTGCAAGTCATTTAAGCCTCAGTTTTGTCGTGTAAATTGGGGATGCTGTTAGTACCTATTTCATGGGCTTGTGATGACATGAAGCAGGGAAAGCACTTGTTATATTTGTGAGACATAGTAGGTACTGAATGCTAGCTGCTGTTATTGTTAGTGAATAAGTGACGTCTCATTTATTCAACAAATATTATTAATTACATTTGATCCTAGCCAAAAGGCCAAGAAGTGATCTGCAAATATTTTTTCAGTGTATACTATGTGCTTTTAGTTCTACTAATTCATCAGTGATCAAAACAGACAAAAATCCATTTCTGCATGAAGGTTGCATTCCAATTGCATTCCACTGGGGAGAGCTAGACAATAGACATCATGAATACTGGGAAATAAATGATATCATATGTTGGAGAATGGCTAGTACTATTCAATAAAAAAGAAATAAAGGAGAATCAAGTGAGTGTGGGACGGGGGAGAGTTGGCAGGGAGATGTGGGGTTGCAATGAAATAAAATAGTCACTAGAGGCCTCATTGAGAAAATGATACTTGAGCAAGAACTCTGGGGAGACAAAGGAGTATGCCATGTGGATTCTCTGGGCAGAGCTTGGCCCGGTGGGATGAATAGCAAGGAGGCCGGTGGGGCAGGACGACAGTAAGAGCATCACTAGGGCTTTAAAGGCCATTTTAAGGGTAAGGGGAACCTGTGGGGAATCTTGAGCTGAGGAATGACATGATTGACTTTAGATTAAAATTGTGATCATCATCACCATGAGCTTCTCCTCAGGAGGAGGGACCTGGATAGTGTAGCACCTTTACCTGATTACTCTTCTTTCTCCTATTAGCTTAACCTTTTACACTTGAAAAGTATATTCCACCGCCCCAGGGTAGCTGCCCTGCCTACTCTATGTCATTGATTGAACTTGGCGGTCCTGTGGCTGTAATGGTTGTATTCCTTGGGAAACAAAGGAAATGATTAGATCTTAAGAGGGAAGGAAAGTAGAATCCTGTGGTAGCACAGCTTGTGATCCTCTTTGAACATGACTTGATCTCTTCCAGGCTTCCCTTACTGAACCAGGAAACCTTTGCAGAGGATCCTGGGAGGTGTTGGTTTGGTTTAGTGTTTTCTAAATGTTTGTATCTCCTTACAGTGAGAGGGATCCATTATGGAGCAGGGGGAAAAGCTTAAGTGTAGTAATTTGTCAGCTCATGACCTGTGCTTAGCTTCCTTCCTCTAAGACAATAGCAGCGGACATACTCTCAGCACACATGGGGATGGAAAACATTTCTGTGCTACTTCTCCAGTGAAAATCAATGACTTTTTTTTTTTTTTTTTTTTAACTTTAAGTTCTGGGATACATGTGCAGAATGTACAGGTTCATTACATAGGTATACACGTGCCATGGTGGTTTGCTGCACCTATCAACCCATCATCTAGATTTTAAGCCCTGGCTTTCAACATTCAAGATGGTCTTCCATTATCTCATTTATGTCCTATTATTCTCAATCAAGTTAATTGGAAATCTGTTTTTTTAGTGCATATACAGGAATATGGCAATATCAGGGAATGGTAGAGAAAATGGGAGCAGGTCTAAGATGCAAAATTTCACACAGAATCACATGGATTGGTGGAGTCAGAGGATCAAGGTCCATGACCAGCTCTGTCAAAGTAGTTGTGTGATTGTGCCATGTTTAAGCTGGAGTTGCTTTGTGCCTCATGGGATAGGAACAAAGTAAGGTATATAGATGGTTAGTTTTGTGACTCCAAATGATGGGAATCACTTTTCTGGTGAAGTTGTTTGAGAAGGGAAGGAGGATGGGACAGTCCTTGTTTAGCCTTTTCTGGATAGCATCAACGTGCCTAGTGTGGGTATTTTCCTGCTGCCTTGTTCCCTGGGAGTTGGAGCCTTTGTCTTTCTGTCAGGCTATTAACAACCTATTGTGTTCTAGAACCCCATAGATAAGGGCTTAGTCACTCCTTAGCTTGTGCCTTCCAACCCTAGTGGTTCTATCAATATCTTTGTGTCCCTCACAATACCTCACATTTCCCTTCCTCGTTAATTATTTGAGGTAATTTTAGAGATAGGTACCACTTAATTGAGTGAAAGCTTTACAATTGAGGGGTTACTCATTAGCAGGACCTGGGTTTTGTTTTTAATCTCATTAACCCCTTGTTACCCATTTGATAACAAAGACTTCAAGGAAGAATTTGCTCAAAAATCTCTGGGAGACAGTAATAACTTCTTGGGCCTGACTGATAAACTCTTTGCCTCCAGCAATGGAAATGTGGGAAAATTCCAGATGCTAAATGATCTGGCTTGGACCCAGCAGGTTGAGGAAGTGGAGCCTTTTGATTGAGGCACAGCCCAGGACTGCTGCAAGGGAGAGGCACAAAGATACCATAAGGAGGTCTGATTTCTGAAAAGAGTACCATAGAAAAATTACTGATCTGTCCCAGGCCTCAGTTTCCTTGTCTCTAAAGTGAAAAGATTGACTGACTTAGTAATAGGGAATTCATTTTATTCTAATAATGTAAAAAATATCTATCAAACTATCTGGTAAGTCTGAATTAACTTTTTTCCTTCCAGCAAAAAAAAAAAAATGAAAAGCATTACCAGTGACTGCCCATTAACTATCAATCAGATCCTCTGAGCAGTTCCAGTTCACCAGAGTTAACCAGAGTTACTAAGCTGGCATAATTCCTGGCCCAAGCCAAAAAACTTGATGTTTTAGTTAGTCTTACGATGAGCACATTTTGAGTTTTTTTTTTAAAAAAATAAAATATTGCAAACAGCTCTCAGTCATTACCACCTGTTGTAAGCTGATCTAAGCCAGTTTGGTTATACACAGCTCCTAGGTGCTTTTTTCTGGTGGATTTTGATAGCTGCCAAATTATTTGAGGTGAGAGGTTTTGCTACTATCCCACAACCTTGCTACCTAGTTGTAGCTAATGCAAGTCTGAGACGTTCTGCTGCACATACAGATGTTGATTAACAGCCATATATCAGCCAGTAGGCACAAAATATTTCTGCAACATTACTCTCTATACTTGATAAAGTCCCATCTGTCTTCTTCTAGTTGTTCTGCTCACCACTTTGCATGAAAGCTGTACTTGTAGACATTACAACATTCCAGAGGAGAGTTCTGTTATCTTTAATAGTCAGCATCAAGCAACTGGAAGTCCTCCAACTGTGCCAGACTCATGTCCACTTAGGGGACAAGCCTATCAAGGCTACACCCTTATTCATTCAAGGGTAGAGGTATTTCTAGAATATTTTGGCCAATTCTTATAATTTGAATATATGTTTAAGTTTACCAGGGATGGCCCATTTCTCACATTTATATTGCTAGCAAAGAAGCCATTCATCTCACACACCCACACAAATCCACCTCTGACATTCACTTTGCTAACTGGCAAAGGGCCTGGTGTTAATGAACATGGATAGTGGAAATATTTGCAGTGTGTCTTTCTGGAGTATGGGCTTCATGCTTAGAACACGACCTGCCTACCCCTGGAGTGCCTTCCTGAATATAATGCCAACCGCATTTGAGTTGTAGTTTAACCTAATTAACTCACATGCAATATCTCATTACCTATACTGAACTATTGTTAAGTTAATTAGGCATCCTAACATTGCCTTTGGAACCCCACTGTGGAAACCACTGTTACTAATGTCACACTGTAGGAGTAGACTTTGAAATGATTTGTAAGGATTCTTTTGCTTAAAAAGCACTGATTAACTTCCACATACTCAGAACCATCTCTTGTCACTGGGTGGGAAAACATATTAGTTACCATTTACTGAGCACTTAGCATGTGTGCAGTCCTTTATGTACATTGTCTCTACTCCCCCTCTAATCAACTGTGTGAAATAGAGACTTGGCTTCATTTCATAGATGAGAAAACTGAGACATGCAGCGGGAATCTTTATCTAAACCTAGGTTTATCTCTACAGGTAGGTTTATCTCTACAGGTAAGGCTTTCCTGTTAGTCCTACTGCTGCATAACAACTTACCACAAACTCAGTGGCTTAAAACACCACAAATTTATTCTATCCCAGTTTCTTTAGGGTAGAACTCTGGGCTAGGTTCTCTGCTCAGGGTCTTACTGGACTGAAATCAAGATGGCAGCTGGTACTTCAGTTCCCTTGTGGGCTTGGAGTCTTCTTCCAAGCTCACTGGTTGTAGATAAGATGCGTGTCCTTGCTGTCGTAGGGCAGAGGTCTCAGTTTCCCTCCTAGCTGTCATCTGGGGGTTACACTAAGCTCATGGAGGCTATTTTGTGTCTTGCCCTGTGGCTACCATAGACAGCTCACAACATGTGTGGTGTTTGCTTATGGGCCAGCTAGAGTATGTCTTTGATCCCCTTCGGCCCTAGCCAAAGAAAACTGCTTTTAAAAGGTTTTAAAAGGTTCACGTAATTAATTTAGGCCCACTGGATAATCTCTGAATTATTTGAATTAACTTTCTGAAAGTTGCTGTGCCATATAACATATATTACATGTGGTCTTTTGTGACTGACTTATTTCACTTAGTTTAATATCTTCAAACTTTTTCCAGGCTGTGACACATATCATTACTTGATTCCTATTCATGACAATAATATTCTGTTGTATTTTGTTTATTCTTCAGCGAATGGACATTGGATTGTTTCCACCTTTTGGCTATTATGAATAATGCTGCTATAAGTGTTTGTGTAGAAGTTTTGATATAGATATACATTTTCATTTCTCTTGGGTATATGTTTTTGAGTGGTATTGCTGGTTCATATGGTAACTGTTTAATCATTTGTGTATCTTCCCTGGAAAAATGTCTATTCAGATTCTTTGCCTATTTTTAAATTATCTTTTTATTGAGTTGCAAAGATGCTTTATATATTCTAGATACAAGTCTCTTATCAGATATATGATTTGCAAATATTTTCTCCCATTCTATGGGTCATCTTTTTAATTTCTTGATGGCGTCCTTTGATGCACAAAAGTTTTTAATTTCAACAAAGTTTAATTTATTTTTCCTTTGTTTCTCATGTTATTTGTGCCATGTTTAAGAATCATTGGCCAAATCCAAGGCCGTGAAGATTTGTCCCTGTGATTTCTTCTAAAATTTTTGTAGATTTAGTTCTTACATTGAGATATTTGATCCATTTTGAGTTAATTTTTACATATGTTGTAAGGGTCCAACTTTATTCTTTTACCTGTGGATATCCAGTTGTCCCAGCACTATCTTTTGAGAAGACTCTTCTTTCCCCATTGAATGTTTTGGCACCCTTCAAGACCATAGATGGCCATAGATGTATGGGTTGAAACAAGTTCTTTTCCTCTCCTCTCAACCCCAACTTTTTTTTTTTTTTTTTTTTTTTTTTGAGATGAAGCTCGCTGTGTCTCCCAGACTAGAGTGCAGTGGCATGATCTCGGCTCACTGCAACCTCTGCCTCTTGGGTTCAAGCAATTCTCCTGCCTCAGCCTCCCAAGTAGCTGGGATTACAGGCACATGCAACCACGACCGGCTAAATTTTGTATTTTTAGTAGAGATGGGATTTTACCATGTTAGCCAGGCTGGTCTTCAACTCCTGACCTCAAGTGATCCGCCTGCCCGCCTCAGCCTCCCAAAGTGTTGGGATTACGGGCGTGAGCCCTGGTCAGAGCAAGTTCCTAAAGTTCTGTTATGTAAGATGTTATCATTGGGGGAAGGTGGTTGAAGGATACAGGGAAACTCACTTTATTATTTTTGCAACTTGTAAGTCTGGCATTTTTTCAAAAGAAACTGAAAAAAAAAGTCCTTGAGGCATAGGCAAAATTTAGTAGATTTGGATTCATTTAATAGTTTCCTCCTAATCATGAATTTAGGAAAATCTTAATTATGAAAATCCCAGTGAGAAAAATGGCTTCCTGTATTTTATTCTGGTGTGGTACCCCTTCCAGGTGAAGGAACATTGCATCTTGGCTGCAAGAGAAAGAAAGGATCCTCAGTAATGTTTGGAATGATTTGAGTCCAGGGAAGTAGACCATACTGTGTCATAAGTGCTGGCACAGTTTTAAAACAAAAGCATAAGTAGCCATGATGACCTTCCCTTCTGTTTACTGCTGCCTCCATCTTCCCCAGTAGAGCAGAATTTGAACCTGACTATTTGATGATATTCGGGAATTGCTAATAGTATGACAATGGTATTGTTACTTTTATTTTACAAAGAGTCCTTATCTTTTAGAGTTTTATGCAGACAATTGCAGATGACACAATATGGTATCTTTTATTTTATTCAGAAATAGTCTAGGTTGGGGAAAGTGGGCATATAGATGAACAAGATTGACTATGAGTTGGAAATTACTGAAACTAGGTAATGGGTATGTGGAGGTTTATTATACTGTTTTGTCTTCTTTTATAGGTTTTCCATAATTAAAAAATAAGTTTTCTAGGGGGTTGTTTTTAATATAGCATTGAGGCATTTGAGTGGCATTTCCATTTGGAGCTGGCTTTGCTTCATATAAAAGTGAGTCTTTCTGAGTTTGGATGCTTGTGCTATCTAGGTCTGGAGGAGCATTGTGACAGACCTGTGAACAAACAGTTCCTGGAACAAACACTTTTAGGAGGCTGGATCCATCTGAGGCTTGCTAGAGCCCTAACAGAATAAACCTGTGGCTCACAGTGCTGTTTTTCCTTCATGTGTTATTGATGTTAATCAGCCATGCCCTTGGTTGCAGGGTTATGTGAGTCTGTTTTTCTGAAGCTTTTTAAGCCTCTGATTCTGTAAATCTTTGTACTTTTTAAAATGTAAGTTGACATATAAAATGTATAAAGTTGATAACTAGAAAAAGTCAGAAATAGTCTGTGGAGAATCTGCTCACTTGGGGTCGAACGATATTCTTTTCCAGTGATTGATTGTGCTGTTTGTAGAAGAGACTTTCACATGCTTTATTCTTTCTTGCTTCCTTTTTCTAATGGCTATGGACCTCAGTAAATGGAGTAGATAAGTCTTTATCCAAGAACAAGATTCTTGCATAGAATTATTATAGCTCTGTATTCAGATGACTAAAGCTTTCAGAACAATGTTAAATTGAAAAATCTGTACAAAAAAAAAAGACACCATCTGGAAATTATTCTATGCTTTATTCTTGGTTCTACTAGTAATGAAACGTGAGCATTCCAACTTCTCGTAATGGTTAGACTTTGTGATGTAAATGGTGCCAGGCTCTGGAAAGGCTTGTAAAGGTTTTGCTGACTCTTTTGTTTTTGTTTTTATGTGCTTTCAGTAAAACTATTTGTGCTGCTTTAGATAAAAGGAGGAGCAACTTTGAGTACCTCTGGATTATTTTAATATTTTAAATAATGACAAGCAAGTATGTGAATGAATATTGATTACTGTGTGAATAATTTGTATATAGGACGATTTTTCATCTTTTTCCAGAAGTGAGCCCATTGTAGTGTGTTGGCTCCATGTCTGCTTTTGTGAAACACAGTTCAGGATCAAATAGCACTGGGTTTTTAACTCTTGACTGTGTGACATTACCCACATTAGTGGCCTGTTCTGTGCCTCAGTTTTCCTGACCAGGGGTATAGGAATAATGTAATATGTAGCACTTAACTGTATAAAAAGTACTTTCAGGTACACTATATTTGCCTATCTACCTCACTGAATTTGCGAGGGTAATGACAAAAGTAGTTCATTACCAAAATCCAAAGAGAAGTTCTAGAAAAGGATGGTTCCAGAGATGACTTTTTGATTGCAAGAATAATTGAGTGGCAGAATGAGAAAAAGCAAATGTATCCTTGAAATGTTTTTAAGTTACAGAAATGACTCTGGAAGCAAAGACACATGATGATGATGATGAAGATGATGATAGCTTTATTGTGCTCACTGTATTTCTGGCCCTTCCCTTACTGCTTTCCGAATATTGCTTTTTTTCCTCCCTTAATATAGCACTCCCATTTTCAGATGAGGAAACTGAGTAAGAGTGGCCAAGTCACTAGCCCAAGGTTGCATTGCTAGTGAGTAGAGAGCCGAGCTTTGAACTTGGTGTGTTTGAAGAGCCTTAACTATTTCTTTGTACCTCCATATCCAGTACTTCCATAATACTACCAGTCGACCGTCTCTGAATATTTTCCCACTCATTTCTCTTTGCTTCTAATATTTATTAGCATATTAAAATATTACAATATTGTTTGTATTCTGCTTTATATTATAATTCTTCTGAAGCTCGTAGAAATCTGGACAAGAAAAGTTTGGTATTAGGTATCTTGCCAAGAATGACATCGAGAAATTAGTACTCAAGATCAGAGACAGGAAATAAAAATGTGATCCTCCAAGGGTTTAAAATGACAGAAGTTGCAAAAGAATTTCTCAATGATTAATACATAGTCAAAAAATGTCAACTTGATATTTACCTGATTTGAAAAGTAACCTATCAGACATTCTTTATCTCCCCGGTAAGATGAGCAGTTCATACTAGATGCTCTGAAAAATCTTATCCAGTTTTGACATGCTGGTTCTCAAGGCAGCTCACTTAACTTCTTATCCTGGCTTCTTTCCTACCACACTATATTACTGATGATCAAATACAGTAACCTGCAGTACTTAAATCTTTAGAATTATTGCTGATGTTCAGTTTTAGATGTAGGTCAGACATTAAGGGGACTGGGTGGCATTTCAGTATTTTCCTAAATATAAAGGTCATCTCCACCTAGTCGATTCCACGCGTGCAATGGCCTTAACTGGTTAGATTTCTCTATGGACACTTTAGGTAATGGCAACATTTTCTTTAGGTAATGGCAACATTGCGTTCTTCAGCCTGCCTGTGAACCTGTGTGGCGAAACCTCTATGCAGAGTGCAGAATGGAGAAAGGAGAACCCTTCTAGGTAGACACTGATGATTGCTAACTTTATTGCTCTCCCAGAAAACTGTAGGTGAGGATGAACACACTGCCTACACAATTTTCATGTGGTTATGAAATTCTTAGGAATGTAAGCAACAATTTTTCTGTTTTTGTTCTGGGTGTGTGCTTTCTTTAAAAATTATTATTGCTTTTAAATGGACAGATGATCCAGGACCTGGAAAGAATTGAATCTGTATTAAGTGCTACTATTAGGGCCAAATAAAAATCTATGCCAGCATTGCTTTATTTGATTTATGAACTGTGTCAACTTCCTGGGATTTAGGGTCAGATGATGGTGAGTTTGAGCTCAACCCCTTTTGGACAAGCCACAGCCCCTCAGAGCCCGTGTGTTTGTTGGTAAAGTAGGTGTAATTGCAATGGTGTCCACCCATCAAATATGACTGTGTGAACTGTCTTTTTTAAAGGTTTTCTATGAGATAATGGATTCCTGAGCCACAGTTAAGGTGCGAGCAAGATTCTAAGTTATGGATGCTTTCTCTTCTCTGTGGCCCTTTCTTTTTCATTCATCTTTTAATAGTGAAAACTGTCTAAAAAATGATTCATGTTTACCCAAATCTGTGGGGCCATTAGGACTGCAAGTACCTTTTTTTAAAAGCCATTTGAGAAAGAGACAAACAAAAATGGGTGATAAGAATAACAACATTATTCCCGGAAGAAAAGGTTCCAGCCTGCTGTGACTTGTTTTGGAATCTGAAAAGTCCTGAGAGGGCTGATTGCTCTGTGGCAGGGCTTCTTTAGACTCTCAGGTTTAAAAAGACTTGAGGAGGGGGGTGAGGAGAGCACGTCAGGGAAAGAAGCAATTAAGTTAAAATTTCAAAATTGATGAAGTGAAGCAATTTCCCATTCCTGCTAATGCAGAAAACTCTGCAGATTTATTTATTTTTTTCCCTGTAAGTCAGAAACCTGTACTTTTCCTTCTACGTGTCTGGCGCCCTGCTGTGTGAGAGTCTCAGCTCTTGCTGGGGTCGTTTCTTCCATCTTCCTTTCCTTCTTTCCTCTTCCCCGCCCACCTCTGGTTTGGTTTTTGTCACTGGGTGGTAGAGTATAGGCCTCAATTTATTACTGCAATTCTTTCGAAAAACCATTTATTCCTCCAGGGAAAGGAAAACCATGTGAGCCATCTAGCCAGAGGGTCATGAAAGATCTCCTTGGTGTAATGGTTCCAGACGCTTAGTCTACGTTTGATCTGTAGCGAGCAGTTCGGAGTCAGTAGATCCTACCTGATTTCTTCTCTTGGGTAGAGAGAAAGAATATAGGGAGTTAAAGACAGCATTGCTTTTTAAGGGCATCTGGTAAAATTGGCCAGAAAAATAACTTGATTCTTACTATGGCGTAAAATGGACGAGTGCAAGTGCAGGACCACAGAGAGGCACAGGGATAGTTGCAGATCCCCTTGCCTTCAAGAAATGGGGTGCCGATTGCCTTGAATCTGGGATCCATCAAGGACACCCCAGATCATTCAGTGCGGCCCATGTGACCTCTTGCTGGCATTTCTAAAGAGTGCTGTTTACATTTCAGTCCTGAAACATTGTGAAGCCACCCCATTCTCTTTGATGTGAGCTCTCACAGCACATCTGTATTTCATCCTCCCAACTTTAGGTGAGACAGTAGGCGTTTCTTCGGGGAGTCTTGTGATATGTGTTTTGAGCAGTAACAGTGTGGACACGCTCTCACGCGGTCCTGTTGTGAAATCATTTTGTGTGATGGCATTTGCTGCGTTTTTAGGGTCTGGAGGAAGTGAATTTTGACCTGAGGCAGGCTGGTATCTCACAAATTCTTGAAAATTTTATATTCTTCCTTTTGTTTATAACTTCATCTGTTTTCCTAACGATTATAGTTTAAAACCAATTTCCTTTCTCTCTGTTTAAAAGTAAAGCAGATGTTACTAACATGTATAATGTTGTACTCAATATACAAATCTATAAAAAGATTATATTTTATTTTTGTAGTAGGGGTCAGCAAGTACTGATGTTGATCTGATGGCCAGTACTGTGATCTTAGAGTACTTGCTTTGTACAAAAATCAAAATAGTTTTCTAAGGCCTCTTCTTAATTAGGGTCCAACAGTGAGTATGTTTCTCAGTTGTCATTTTGTATTGCTAACTGGCCCAGTGCTTGTGGAATGTCACTGTTTCTGCTGCTGCTAATGTTGACTTCTCATATCCATTCTTCATGTTAATGTATGTTGCACAATGCAGAATAAATTCTGGAAAGGAGGGGGGATGAGTTTCTGAAAGATTATCTCCATTTATAATGTGAGCAGCACTACTTGAGAATTTTACCATTCTTAATAAGCCTGGTATTTAGAATCCAATCTCTTACATGGTCTAATTATGGAGATGGATATTATTATCTCAACATCCTCATATGAGTTAAGTTTGAAGACCTTTTTCTTTACTGTTTCTGAAAGGAGGTCCAGCTAATTTACTGCAAATGAAATAAGAAGTATTTTGGAGGAATAGGTTGACATTTAGCATTCTGGTTTGAAAACCCTCTGACTGTTAAATATTTAATGTGCTGCAAAGCATCCTTAAAAATTAAATATGAATGAGTTTTAGAAAACCTTGCAGTGGCATAAAAAATTGAGATCCCCACAACCCCATTTCAAGTGTGAGTGTCTGCCTAGGGAATCTTAATTATTTTTAATGAAGATGACATTATATATTTGATCAGCATGGGGACATCATAAATAACAAAATTAATATAAATAAAATCCTTCTGAATAATATCACAGCAGAGATTTACTTTGAATAAATTATTAGTTTTGTCTTTGGAGGTTAATCACTCTACCCTCTTTATTTTTTAGTTAGTGTTAAGAGTAAAATCAAATGACCAGATAAAGTGCTTTTGTTTGAAAGAAATTTTCCTAGGTTTGTTGCTTTGCTAAAAGTAGTGGGTTACTTTTATAGACTCATGAGATTTAGAGTATTATAAACATTTTTTTTTGGTGGGATCTCTGAAAAGAGGCATTAGTGTATTATTATTTAAGAATAACCTGGTTGATGTTGATATTTATAATCACATTTTTTTCCATTTAAAAAATACCCTAATACCTGATGGTAGTCCCCCAATTTAATGGCATTGGAATTAAATGCAAGACTCTTGAATTTGTTTTACAATGCTGACATCTGACATTTTAAAAATTTATACCTATATTATTATACTTCCTACCTTTCATTGGGTTATATTCTGTTATAGTTGCATACTGTTTTAAGTATCTGTTATAATTTGGAGAAATCGGATTTGAATTCATGAGTCTATAGTCTGATGTTTGTCTTTATGAAAGGGTGTAAGTTACATGTTCAAAAAATGTTTTTTATTAAATTCCATGAGTTTTTCTTGAAACGCCCTCCTTTTCTAAGAGAAGTGGCTTGATGTATGTACCCTGTTTGAAAAAAGATGGGATAACTTTCAGTAACTATGCTTTTAATTTTTTCTGCCTTTGTAGTAACCATAGAAAAATGTTGCTTATTTCTCTTTCTTGTTTCTTTCATTTTGACTAGGTAAAAACTAACACACTCAAAATGGAACCTATCATTGCTGGTCCTGTAATTAACCAGCTTTCAAACTTCTTTGGCATGTTTATTCTCAATACTCCATTTATTCTCAATACTCCACAACCAATCCACAACTGAGAGCTCAAAAATGGCCCTTGTATCCATTTTCCTTCTTTTGCTACTAGAATCATCATCTTCTTCTAGTCTTCCAGTTCTCTTTTTTGGTTTATTACATTAGCAACAATAAAAGTTATTACTTATTAAACACTTACCATATGCTGGCTACTGTGTTACTGTGATAAATGAATTATCTTATTAATACAACAGTCCTGTGAAGTGGGAGGGAAGGAACTTAGGGCTTAGGTAATGTGCCCTTGGCCACTCAGCTAGTATTCAGCAGAGCTGGGATTTGAATCCACAACTGCCTTTGGTCCTCGTATCCATATTCGACCCTATGTTATGTTTTCATTTTTGAATAGGTCTTGCTGCCAAGAACTATTCTACAGGCCCAGATCAGATCAATTCATTCCCCTGCTCTATAATGTTACTTTAGAGGGTTTTTATAATTTCCAAATCTTAAGTCTTGCTTCTAGGTCTTCTATGATTTTGGCCAAATCTACTTTTTCATCCTTCTAGTTGTTTACGATTGGTAATGATTTACTGGCTAGAACAAAACAAAAGATGCCTTCATAGCTAACATTGATGATTCTATAGTGAAGATCATTTGGTGTTTCCTCAAGTAGCACAGTGCCTGGCAATAAAAGAGGGAGGCATCCTTCATGGTCAGGATTTAATAACACAGAACCCTTCCTTTAAAACTGAAAATTATGTTTAGCGTTTTGCCCTATAGTTTAATTGGAAGAACACTGGGCTCCTGCTTCAGTGCTGATTCCTGATGCTTGAACAGTTTAGCATTACCCGGGGCCATTTAACTTTTGCAAATCCCAACCTCAACAATAGAGGTTGTTTCTATCACCTTATTCCCATCTTCTCCCTAGAGACTTAAGAATAGCAACTTCTTAAATAGTCGGTGAAAACATAGCTTTAAGAAATAATAGTTGAGATGGAAACTAAGGTCGTTGACAAGATCTTAGAAATCTTTGTGTACACATCTGGAAAAAAAAGTTGGAGGATCAAGTTCAAAAACAGTAAAGATATAAAGTGAAACATACCTTTAGCCTTGTCTACCTGGTCATGGTGAAGAGTTTTTTTTTCTTTTGTTTTTGTTTTTTGGCCATTATTAACGAGCTGACTCTTCCCTGGAATGCTTAATTAAAAGGAATGAGCGCCGGGCGCAGTGGCTTATGCTTGTAATCCCAGCACTTTGGGAGGCCGAGGTGGGTGGATCACCTGAGGTCAGGAGTTCAAGACCAGCCTGGCCAACATGGTGAAACCCCATCTCTACTAAAAATACAAAAATTAGCCAGGCATGGTGGTGCACACTTGTAATCTCAGCTACTTGGGAGGCTGAGGCAGGAGAATCGCTTGAACCCAGGAGGCGGAGGTTGCAGTGAGCCAAGATGGCACCACTGCACTCCAGCCTGGGCAACAGAGCAAGATTCTGTCAAAAAAAAAAAAAAAAAAAGAGCTCAGATATGTATCAACATTCCATTGTCTGTTTTTTTTCCTTTTTTTTTTTTAGATGGAAGAATGAATTCTCACAAGTACTTACTTCCTAAGCCTCAATCTCTCTAGGAATTTGTTTTAAAAAATCCAAGGAAAACCTTATTGGCAATGAACTGTATATCAGATTCAGCCAGTTCTATAATACAGCACAAGTCTGTTCATTACATGGAATGCTTCTCTGCTGGCTTCATTCCTTAAACTTGAAATTAATGTATTGTGGATAGAATGAAAAGCCTCCTTATTTCCTGCCTGCCCAAAACGCTTTAACGGAAACACTCTAGAGTCTGTAAGTTGGACAGTTTCAGGGAGTCCAGTTCATTGTGTTTGGATGCAGTCCTCCTCTCCAGTGCTGACATTGAGCAAACTGATTTCACCTGCCTGCATTTGCACAGTGTTTGTGGATTCTTCCAGGTTTCGTGATTATTAATTAGGGTTGAAGAGATTGAGAAGGGAGAAATCTCGGCAAACGTCTAATTTAAGTCAAGAGTTTAATCTGAGGATGAATAACTCTGCCTTCTGTACCTTTGCTTTTCATTAGTTAATGATTTAGGATGAATGTGGTTGTGTGTGTGTGTGTGTGTGTGTGTGTGTGTGTGTAGCGGTGGGAGGAGAAGGAGAACCAGAACAATGACAAAGAAGACCGTCTTGAAGAACTTATTCTGGGAAAGTAAACAAGGTAAACAAGACCATAAACTCTGACAGAACCAGTATCTACCAGCAGATATGTTTAGAGTGATTCTCAGCTTATTAACTTGCACATTACCCCCTGGTGTCTCTTTGTTGCTCAAACATGGAGAAGTGTTTGCTATACCAGCACAGGCTGTGTGTGTTTATACACCAATGGGCTTGGTTGGTGATACTGCTCTTTGTGGTGGGAAAATCTTCCATGTTACAGTTTAATGCCAGACTCATACCGTTACCTGAATACTGGAAGCTTCTGTAGGACATGTTAGAATGTATCACTACCCCATATATTAAAATATGGCAAGCCACTATATACTGTGAATTGAAAGATGAGAAAGAATGAGTCCCTGTGTTCTAGAAACTCACAGGATAGGGATAAGGGTGGGGAGGACTAGATATGTAAACAAATAATTGCAATGCCTTTTGTAAAGTGTTAGAATAGCGTGAGGCCCCCAATAAATAAAGATCAGAATACTTTCCAAGGAGGTGAAAATTAAGGGAGTCTTAATGATAAAACTTATCAGGGAAATTAGAGGCAAATCACATTCTAAGTAGCAGAGAGAGACTCTTCGAGTGGTTCTCTGTGTTTTGAATTTCCAGTGGGGTATGGCTGACTCATAGCAGATGTACAACTTGGGCCCTTCTTGTGAGTTAATTAATTGCATACCTACTATAGGCTGGTTCTAGGCACTGGGGACACTGGGAACAACAACAACAACAAAAAGCCCTCGTGCTCACGCAACATATGTATTGTGGAGACTGCAGACAGAGTAGAGCGTAAGGTGTATTGGATGTGATGAGCTACTGGAGTTGCTATTTTGCATAAAATGGCATTTGAGCAGAGGCCTGGACGTAGGCTGGGAGCAAGCCCATCCCAAGGAGATGTGTTTCAGAAAGAGGAATGGGGAGTGCCAAGGCCCTGTAGCTGGAGAACGCTCATCAAGTTTGAGTGGCAACCTGGAGGCTGGTGTGTTGAGGGATGGGGAAAGAAAAGAAGGGCCAAGGACTGGGGAGAAGCTCAAAGGGTGTGCATGATAGGTAAAGACTTTGGAACCAAGATAGGACTTGGGGTTTTACTCTGAATTCATCGGTAAGCCATTGGAGAGTTTTGGGCCTGGAAGTGGCAAGAGACTTAGTTTTGGAGTCAGACATATCTGGGTTCAAATCTACTAACTGTCTATGTCTGACTCATCATCTATAAAATAGGGCTTGTTGTTCTTACTTGAAAGCTTGTAACGAGGAGGAGGAGGAGGAAAGTAGTGGTACTAGTCGTAGTAGCAGCAGCAGTAGTGGTAGAAGGTAACAGCTCAGAAGGATTTGTTACTGTTTATTGGTATCTTTTATAACGAGAGGCAGGACATGAATGAGTGAATTCTGTAGGATTAGGACAATTACTTGAATATGTGAGGCTGGAGTTCCCAACAGAGCCCCAAAGAGAGGTCTTGCAGGGCCAGGCGTGGTGGCTCATGCCTGTAATCCCAGCATTTTGGGAGGCCGAGTCAGGTGAATTGCTTGAGGCCAAGGGTTTGAGACCAACCTGGTCAACATGGTGAAACCCCGTCTCTACTAAAAATACAAAAATTAGCTGGGCGTGGTGGTGCAGGCCTATAGCCCCAGCCATATGGGAGGCTGAGATACAAGAATCACTTGAACCCAGGAAGCAGAGTTTGCAGTGAGATGAGATTGTGCCATCACACTTCAGCCTGGGTGACAGAGTGAGACCGTGTCTCAAAAACAAGAGAGAGAGGCCCTTCAGACACCGAGATGTTGTGGCTATAGGTGGGGAATACTGCAAATACTTGGGTAACTAGGATTCATCCATATGTATTTACAGCAGCTGGGCTTTTCAGAGGCTGAGAGTGGCCCAGCCCACCTCTAGTTTTCGAAGCTGTTGGTATGTTAATAAGTGAGGAAATGCCAAACAGAGTTACCAACACTAATATTTTAAGCATATCTGTTTACCAAATTAACTCAATGTAAACATGCAGTACAATTGTGCCATTTATGAACTAATTTCAGCATTTGTTTTTAAAGCATTAATTCAGAGAATACTATACATGATGTGTTCTATTAGTGGAATGCAAGCTCAAAATTGAATAATAGATATCTTTTTCTTCTCTCTCTCTCTCTCTTTTTTTTTTTTTTTTTTTTTTTTTTGTGAAGACGGAATCTCACTCTGTCGTCCAGGCTGGAGTGCAGTGGCATGATCTCGGCTCACTGCAAGCTCCACCTCCTGGGTTCACGCCATTCTCCTACCTCAGCCTCCTGAGTAGCTGGAACTACAGGCACCCGCCACCACGTCTGGCTAATTTTTTTGTATTTTTAGTAGAGACGGGGTTTCACAGTGTTAGCCAGGATGGTCTCGATCTCCTGACCTCGTTATCCACCTGCCTTGGCCTCCAAAAGTGCTGAGATTACAGTCGTGAGCCCAGCATTTTCTTTTTCTTTTTTTTTTTTTTTTGAGACAGAGTCTCATCCTGTCACCCAGGCTAGAGTGTAGTGGCATGTTCTTGGCTCACTGCAACCCCTGCCTCCTGGGTTGCAGAAATTCTTCTGCCTCAGGCTCTGGAGTAGCTGGGATTACAGGTGTGCACCATCATGCCCAGCTAATTTTTGTTTTTTTAGTAGAGATAGGGTTTCGCCATGTTGGCCAGGCTGGTCTCGAACTCCTGACTTCAGGTGATCCACCCACCTCGGCCTGCCAAAGTGCTGGGATTACAGATGTGAGCCACCGGGCCCGGCCATCTTTTCCTTTCTATTGTGTTATTTTATCTCTGACTGTGTGTAAAATCTCATTAGGAGAGAAGATCAAAAGTATAGATTTGGGGCTCTTGATAAATATGAAGGGCAGGTAAACAAACAAAAAGCATTCCTGTTATATCCCCAACTCTGCACATCAGGCCTTAATAATATTCCCTGTTGAATGCTGAGCCTGAGGCTCTTGATGACTTTGCATAATATTTGGATGGAATGTCCCTTCCTCACACTTGACACTACATATCCTGCAGTATCTGCTTGCACTTGCCTCTTCTCCCTTGCACTCTGAGCAATTCAAGGGCAGGACTGTCTTAGTGCTCCATCTTCCAGAGCCTAGCTTGGGGCTGGCCCATAGTCTGTGCTCAATAACAGGAAACAGAGTTGGGCCATGACTGGCAAGTGAGCATTTCTAGAACATTCAGCTAAGGAAGGCTGAAGCTAGGACAATGGAAGCTGATCACCTTCTTCAGCTCCTGGAAGGACCGAGAGATCTAGATCCCAGATTCCAGCCCTGTGGCCTTGCCCTTGGGAAGCCTAGAGTTGTGGGATTGCAGTTTCACTCTGCTGCATATTGGATGTGAGACTTTGATGGAAGTTGCTTTGTCATGCATTCTTCCAAGCCTTAGTTTCCTCATTTGTAGAACAGGGATACCAGTAGATACTTTTCAGGTTGGTTAAGGCAGAGACATTACAAATCAAAGTGCCCGTTCCTTCTTCTCTTTCTCCTGTCCTCTCAGGAGGCCCACTAAAGCTTATTTCATCTCTAATTCTGAACTTGGTGGACACAAGTAGAAAGTGGTTGTTAATACCTAAAGATTGGGAATATGTCCCTTTTGACCCCTCTAAGTGGTTTAGCAGCAGTATATATTGCTTTTCTTTCTTCGCTCTCCCTCCCTCTTTCTCCACCTCTTTGTTAAGAAATTTCTTTTAGCCAGAGCTTACTTTTAAGTATACTTGATGGGAATTTGGAGGGTTTTTTTTTTGTTTTTTGTTTTTTTTTTTTTTGAGATAGAGTTTTGCTCTTGTTGCCCAGGCTGGAGTGCAACGGCGTGATCTCGGCTCACCACAACTTCTGCCTCCTGGGTTCAAGTGATTCTCCTGCCTCAGCTTCCCAAGTAGCTAAGGTTATATGCATGTGCCACCACACCTGGCTAATTTTGTATTTTTAGTAGAGGCAGAGTTTCACCATGTTGGCCAGGGTGGTCTCGTACTCCTGACCTCAGGTGATCCACCCGCCTCGGCCTCCCAAAGTGTTGGGATTACAGGCGTGAGCCACCACGCCCAGCTCTGGGAATTTGGATTTGTACAGAAATTCAATATAGGGAGACCATTACTGACATTTCAAGAAATTGACAGTAGAAATGTCTCCATTTGAAAGGCCCCCTAGTATAGGACTTTTAAAGCAGTGTTTAGTAGGCCACCTCCCTCAGGGCCACCTCCGTGAGTCTTACACATGCTGACCCTCCCCCGGCTTCCTCTGGGCCTCTGGACTCATCTGTGGTGGTGGGGGGCCTAGGAATCTGCCTTTTATAACCAGCAATCCAAGATGTGTTTTGTACCCTTAAGTTTGATAACCACCACCTTTGTGTCAGAAATCCAATTTATGCAACTGTTATTGAGCACCTACGATGTATTCCCCATCATATTCCTCACATAGGTAATAACTAATTAAGTCCTCAAAGCTATGACCATAAGGTTGATATTATTGAGATGGTTTACATTCCATAAAGTCTCCTATATAAAGTGTACAATTCAGTGGTTTTTAGTAAGTTTCTAGTTATGCAATGATCGCATGATCTAATTTTAGAACATTTTTCATCATTCCATAAAGAAATGTTGTATTCCTCCCTTAGTAGTCACTCCCCAAACATAGATTTATTATACCCATTTTTGGAGATAGGAAAATGGAGTCTCGGGGCATTTAAACAACATGCCGTCAACTCTAGAGTAAATGGGGAGCCAGCAGCCAGAGTCCAACTTCCTTGCTTCCAGAACCCATGCTCTTTCCACTACACCATGCTTCCCATCCAGGAACTCAAGCCAAATTAAATATTTACTTGGTGGGGAGAATAATTTGATGTTCTGGTTTTGTCCTTGTTCAGTAGTTTGGGATAATAAATTTTCCCTTTCCGTTCCAACTGGCATTGAGGGGTAAATAAATATCGTTGAGTTTCTAGTTCGGTGTGCAGTACAGCCAGATTTTGAAAATTACATGAGGAATTAGCATGGTAAAAAATTTAATAGTGGGAGGCTGAGAGTTAGGAGAAGTATTCGGTCCTGCCTCTGATTGGTCACTTATCACATACCTCCTGGACGCTTATTTTCTCTTCTGTCAAATGAGTAGTTGTACCAAATCTTTTATTTAGTCATTAAACATTTACTGAACATGTATGGGTGATTAACACTGGATGTTGGATATTCGGAGAAAACCACAACAGTTTTAATACCAGCTACACTTAATTGGGCAAAAACAGTATACCAGATGCTGTCTTAGCTGGTCATGCCATTTAATTCGAAGAGCAAACCTAATAGGTGGCTGTGATAAATCTGTTCTGTCTCCGTGGGGTTGGGGGCATGTTGCTGAAATTCCTGTGAGGAAACAGGCTCAAACAGTTTGGATAATTTGTTCTGGGTTACACACATCTGACATACCTGAATTCTGGAAAATCCAAAGCCCAGACCTTTGTCCCCACACTAGACTGCCTCTCTAGGTGAGCAGGAGTCCTGTTGCCCTCTGTGAGGGTCACTGTATTTGCAGCATGATGTGAAAGTAAATATTCAGTGACAGCACCAAAAGGGGTTTAATCTTTTTTGACTCTGCTTGCTTAGGTCTGGGAAGGTGTCTCAGACCAGCCCTCCTATTCTATTTAAAGGTTAGCCAATGATTGCATTTTCCCCTCACCCAGTACTTATGCTGCCCTGCCCAGAAAAAAACGAATTGTTTGTTGAGCAGTGCTAGATTGGGAGGGACCAGCACCTCTGCAACATATTTCTTAACTTCAGTTTACTCCTTTGGCCTCCTTGGCGTGTACGTCCAAAGCCTTGGGCTAAAGTAAACTGGAGATTTGGCTTGTTCTCAGACAGGTGTTCCCATCAGGTCTTATAAACAAGGGGAAAAAAATCACTTTCTCAAGGACCCAACTTGAACTTGAAGAGGCCAGTTTGTTGAGACTGGCAGCGGAGCTTATAAAGGCACTGGGAGCTACCAGTGTCACAGCTGGATCTTTAATACCACAGCCATTTCCTGAAAATGTATAGCTTTGCGAAAGTCTTGTCACTTCCGAAGGCTTCAGAAATGCTGATTTGGAGGAGTTCCTATCATTAGGAATGGGACCCAGGTAGTCCCAAATGACATTATTTCTATGAATACATGTTCTTTTTGAAGGATTTTTAAAAGTTACTATTTATTGAGCTCTTACTATATGCAAGAAATAAGTGCTATACTTGCACTGAGCCTCACAAAAACCAGTGAAGTAGCTATTATCACCTACATTTTATGAATAAGCAAATGGAGGCAAATCCAACCTCTCCAAGGCCACTCTGCTGGTAAGTGGCAAAGATTTTTTTTTAACTCCCCATTTTATGTTTCCTTTATTTTTAACCCTAAAAACTTAAGAAAATTTCCACCTGGCATTTATTTATTAAAATTATATTGTGCATCTGAGTCCAGAAAGCCATCATTCAATCAAGATGTTAGTTAATAATTATTGTTGAGAGTCATGGCATGTGGTGCTGCAGCCTTTACAGGCAAGGGCTGTTACCATGGCATTCGATATGCGTGACAGGCACCCTGGCTGTGAGAGCCTGAAAAACGATATAGTCAGGAGGACCTGGGAGTCATTTATGTAATCATATTAGCATCACATTTATTCCATAAAGGCTAACTACTTTGACTCATGGCTTCAATTTCCACATTTAAACTCATCATTTTCAAGATTGATTCTATTTAAATTTTCATCTTAAAAAATTCATTGCATCAGTATTTGGGTACTCCCCCCTGCAGCAGTTTCAGAGATATATTTATAATTATTTTTAAACAATTTAAGTCAGCAAATATAATTTTCTTGAGACATCATATGACAGAAAGACTCTTAGCATTAGTAGCTTTTCAAAAGTCTAGCAATTGGCATGTCAGTAAAATTCTAGCACAATGGTAGAGTAGAAATTTTAGGTTCACGGTATTTTATAGAATCTAACCCAGTTTCCTGTTTTTTATGTGAGGGAAACTAAGCCTACGGAGGAGGGTAAATGACTTCACCAGACTGTAGAGCTAGTTCGCACAGAGCTGCAATTTGATATTATTAGTTATTTAGGTTTTGTGACGTTTTGATTTATAGTTTCTGTACCTGATGATTGTACTGAAAAAGTATTTATTTGAATAAAGGAATATACTAGAATCGTATTTATGAAAATTCTCTCTTTGGATGTGATATAAACGAACACTTCTTCAGAAAAACATCCAAAACAGCCTCACAGTTAGTAGCATATTTTGAAGTGTTGAAAACTTATCTTCATCTCAGAATGCAACATTGCAACTGTGTTTTAAACCCCAACAGTTGTTTTCTATTAAGTTATTTTAAAAATATTTTTTGAACAAGTATTTCTCAGTCTCATTCTCCAACACTACTCCATGCAAGTGCTATATGGATTGCAAGACTGAATAAAACTGCCCCTCAAAGGATTTTATAATCTTTTGGAGGAGGTAAGACACATGGGAAACTCCACATCAGAGCCTCTCAAGCATCATACTAGAAGATGATGCTGTTCATTTGGTTCTTAGAGTTGTCACAGACCCTTGGGATGCTAATGGATTTCTAAATGGACTGCATTTTTTTCTTTGCGGAAAGGCTTAGGAACAGTTTAGGAAAGTGGGTGCCTGGCCCTGAGCATGTGGAATATAAACATTCTTAAAGCACCTATTTTATCATGTCACTCCCCAGTTAAAAATCCTCTTAATGGCTATTTATTTCTTGGCAAATATACATTTATTCATTTACCCATTCAAAAAAATATTTACTAAGTGCCTACCACACGCATAAAAGCCAACTCCTCTCCCTGGCTTGAAAACGCTCCACAGTCTATGTATTCCATTTAGTTCAGCTTTATTTCCAAAAGTGCCCCTTATGAAGCTTGGCTTTCTATTACCACATGTAACTTTGTATCATAATTATTGGCTTCAGGGCCTCTCTAGAATGTGAACTTTTTCAGGCAAGAAACAGCATCTTTATCTTTGAACACCCCATTTCCAAATATGCAGGCCAATGTGTAGTGAGTGCTTTGTAAGTTGAGGCCAATGGGGCTAGAATGTAGGGTCCAAACGGGCAAGGATTTTCCTCTGTTATACCCATTCTTGTATCTCTAGGGTCTAGAGTAGGACCTGGCCCAAAATGGGGCTTAATAAATATTTTCTTTATGAATGTGTACTAAGCGCCAGACCCTCTTAGTGAATGCTCTCGCCCAAGCTTTTTTTTTCTTTTCCTATTTAAATCCCACCTCAAAGGCAAGTCCAAGTTTCTCCCCTGCTGAACTCTGACAGCACCTTGGGCCTGTGCCAAGCATACTGAGTTCATACCAGAGTCTGTATTGCATTGTTCACTGTTGCTTTTTATTTTTTTATTCCTAATTTCTCTTTCCAACTAAAGGGTGAGTTTCTTAAGGGTATGGGACCATATTTTATATAGCTTCTGACTCCTTTAGAAAGGACTTGATTGATTGCCCGAGACAGTAATTAAACATCAGTCACTTAAGTCTGGAAGATTAAGCATCTCAGGTTTTCCAGTTCCCTTTGTCCTTAATGGATAGATTCCCAGAGACCTAAGCATTTGTGTGGATTCGTGTACCCACAGAACACTGAATATTGAAGGCTTATGTAAAGCACCACCCTCCAAGAATACGTGTATAGCTGCTAAATACCTTTTTTTTTTCCTTTAAAAGTGAAACAAAAATTGCCTTAATAGAGATCTAGGGGGTAGGGGTGGAGGCATTTGGTGTTGGGAGAGTGAAAATAGGGGAGTGGAAATTTGGCACCATCTGCAAAGAGTTTGGGCAACTCGACTTTCCATTTCTGAGAGGTTGCCATGTGCATTGTCATGAATATTACTTTTAGTCAAGTTATATTGGCTAACAGCAGACTCTTTCCAACATGTGGAACTGATTTGACATTTTTCCTCTTACCCGCTTTGAAAGCCAAAACAACAACAAAAACCCAATAACCCTTCAGAACCTTTATTGCATTTAGGGAAGTGTTTCCGTCTTGGTTTGCCTGCCTTTGTTCTCCGGGTTCATGTTTACTCACCCTCTCTCCTGGTTTTGAATGCTGTAACAGCAAATCAAGTGATCAAGACTAGAAACTCTTCTCACTGAGATGATCGCTTTAGATTTTCCCTGCTAAATCAGAGTGCAGGCTGTCCCTTTTTCCCTGTAATTTCTTTTGAGGGATGGAGTGAACCAAAATAGGCAGCCCTTTGTAAAGGTGACACTTGTCAGCAAATTGTGACTCACTCACATGCTTTCTTAAAATTCAGAGCTCATGTTGGTTTGTAGGGTGTTAAAGTTAAATGCCACCGGACTAAGGAATTCATAATTTGAGTTCTTTGGCAAACTTGAAGTATCCAAGTGGCTGTGAGAGTGTGTGTGTGTGTGTGTGTGTCCACACGTGCACACACACATACACATACTTAAAGCTGAAAGAGGATAGGGAAGGAAAGACTTATTAATTGTTGAGAGAAGGGGAACATTTTTTAGCCTAGGGAGAAAGGATATCTTCCTGTTTTTGCTAGCTGGTTGAGTACCCAACCAAAATAAAATAATGATCTGTATAATTTAGTGCTTAGGCTAGTGGATACACAATGCTTATTTATGCTTTCTGTGTACAATCCACTGTGTTGAGGAATCATGGCATGGGCCAGTTGTCAAGGAAGTTACAATAAGGTTAGGACCTAGAAATTCTGAAGACTGGAAGGAAATAAAGTAAAATGTAAACAATATTGGTTTTTATGGAGTAGTCAGATACAGATTTTTTCCCTTCTTTATATATTTTCAAATGTTTTATAATGGACATATTACTTTGATTGTAGCATAGACAATCTTTGCCGTAGAACTTTAGAAAATGGAGAAATTGCCATTGGTAGGAGGTTGTTAAGAATGAGGCGTGGGGCTGGGAGCGGTGGTTCACACCTGTAATCCCAGTGCTTTGGGAGGCTGAAGTGGACAGATTGCTTGAGCCCAGAAGTTCGAGACCAACCTGGACAACATGGCGACACCGTCTCCACCAAACAAAACAAAACAAAACCAACAAAAAAAAAACAAAAATTAGCTGGGTGTGCTGGTACGCTCCTGTATTTCCAACTACTCAGGAGGCTGAGGTGAGAGGATCACTGGAGCCTGGGAGGTCAAGTCTGCAGTGAGACGTGATCGTGCCACTGCACTCCATCCACCTCGGTAATAAGAAAACAAAAACAGAATGAGGTGGGAGTTGAGTCAGTAAATATGTAAACAGGTATTTTTGTTCCCCCCATACCTCCAACTATCATAGAACAACTATCATTAATAGAATGTTATTATATTCTTAAAAGATTAACTATAGTAAAATAGAATAATAGTAGATAACTATCATAATGGTGTGTGAAGTACATTTATAATATTTTTAGCGTGCTATGAATTCATCTTCTCGTTTATGAGATAAATGAGTTATGTAAAGCACTTAGTGCCTGACAGATAGTAAGCACTATATAAGCATTAGCTATTATCATTATTTATAGCAACATTAAAACAAAATAAGGAAGTTTATTGAGCTGGGTCATGTGTACCTGGGTGTACAGTTTGATTTGCACAAGGTCATCTATTGTGTCACTGATGCATTTTTTTTTTAATTCCCAATGTAAGCCTCTTCCTTTGCCATGGTTTTCAGTAACTAAGCATTTCCTTTTGTTATATAAACTGGAACAGCCCTGGTTTCTCGCAAGTCACTGTGCCATTCAAGACATAGTTTTTTTTTTTTTTTTTTTTTTTTTTTTTGAGACGTTGTCTTGCTCTGTCTCCCAGGCGGGAGTGCAATGGCGCGATCTCGGCTCACTGCAAGCTCCGCCTCCCGGGTTCATGCCATTCTCCTGCCTCAGCCTCCCGAGTAGCTGGGACTACAGGCGCCTGCCAACACGTCCGGCTAATTTTTTGTATTTTTAGTAGAGATGGGGTTTCACTGTGTTAGCCAGGATGGTCTCGATCTCCTGACCTCATGATCCGCCCGCCTCGGCCTCCCAAAGTGCTGGGATTACAGGCTTGAGCCACCGCGCCCGGCCTCAAGACATAGTTTTTATAGTGAGCATCAAACATGAGCCTCTGAATTTATTTTCTCCTCAGAAAGCTCTTGAGGTGGTGTAGAGTCTAGTTGTAACTTTGGATGTATGTGCTTTTGTGAGTTTGACAACTCTGAAAAATGTTTGTCTTTCTCTCTTATATATTCAATTTCAAGATTTGTGGGGGAAGAAAGGAAAAAATATATATTTTAGGTATATATTATTTACAAGCAAGCCCTGTTACTATTTTGATCAACTTCTAGGTGTTACATAAGTTTTCTCTATTAAACTCTATTAAAGATGATCTTTGCATAGGGGATTACACATAAATTTAGGAGTAAGACAGGCTTTGTATTCAGACTTGACCATGTACTTACTAATATTCAGCTTTATCAAATTAATCTCTCAGAACCTCAGTTCCCTCATCTGTAAAATGAGGACATAGTTATAAAGGTCATTTTTTTTGTAAATATTAAATGAGACAATGTGTTGCAAAGCACTTGAGTGCATTCCAGGCCCTTGGGATACATGGCAACATTACAATACATAGTACATCCACACACACAACCACACACACACACACACACACACACACACACACATAATTAGAATAATATTTATATATTAAATGCTGCTTTACACATATTAACAATAAATGTTTTATATAAACATGCTTTTAATAGCTGCACAATGTTTTTGATTGGATGAAGAGTCTTTTAATTGGTTTCCTACTGTTGGATACTTAGGTTACTTTCTATTTTTCTTTTTAGTGGTAACCTTTTCCATACTCTTGGCAAACTATTTTCTTGAACCACCTGTATCCAAAATGAACAAATTCTGAGATGAAAAATTGACCAAAGGCCAGGCATGGTGGCTCATGCCTGTTATCCCAGCACTTTGGGAGGCCAAGGTGGGAAGATTGCTTCAGGCTAGAAGTTTGAGACCAATCTCAGTGACATAGCAAGATAAAAAAAATATATATATATATATATATATATATATATATATTTTTTTTTTTTTTTTTTAATTAGCCAGCAGTGGTGATGCACACGTCCTAGCTACTTGGGAGGCTGAGGTGAGAGGATCACTTGAGCCCAGGAATTCAAAGCTGCAGTGAGCTAGGATCATGCCACTGCACTCCAGCCTGGGTAGCACAGTAAGACTGTCTCTAAAATAATAATAATAATTTTAAAAGTGATCAAGATCTATAGTAACAGATTTTTGACCTCAGAATGCAGAATAATTAGCCTCATCAGAGAATGCCATTTTTATTGGGCCTTCCATTTGTTTAATAGTATGAGGTTAAATAGTCTGGTAAAAATCAGATGATGTCTAATCTGGACAGGAGGGTTCCCTTTAAACCTTGTAAAAGATTATTCATGGAGTATACTTAGGGAAGAATACAGTCATACACATTTTATTTCTTAAAATACTTAAATTAGGTTTTCATTAATTACCTTTTCAGTGCCTTTTTTTTTTTTTTTTTTTTTTTGGTAGAAACAGGGCTTCACCACGTCGGCCATGTGATCCACCCGCCTTGGCTTCCCAAAGTGCTAGGATTACAGGTGTGAGTCACCACACCCAGCCCCATGATTTTTTTAAAAACTTTGTTTAAATGACAGCATTTTATCTTTTAGTGGTTAGTGTTGGTCAACTTCTTGCGATAACAGTAGTGATCTATATTTTCCTCCCCTTTAACCACAATGCCTGGAATCATAGGAACAGATCCAGGGCTGAATGAAGCCATTACTGAACTGTCTGCCATATGTGATTGCCGCAGAGACCCATAAATAGCAAGAGAATAAGCTTTTGAATAAAAACTCTGTCCACATTTTCTTAGCAAATATCAGGGAGGGAGACCCACAGAATCTCATTAGGCTTGCAAAGGTATTTATTTCTTTGCTGTGGTATTCTGCTGTAGCATTCATTTCAATATCTAGTTAAAATTTGGCAGAGTTGTTGGTAGCGTGAAGGTTGGGCCAACTGTCTGGACTAACCATCTTATTAAACACACATGTAATTGTCCTTGTTCCAGCAAAGTGGAATTATCTTGCCATCTGTCAAGCAGGCTCAATTAATTTGGGAGATTTGGGAAGGGAGGAGATGATGGTTTGGGAGGGTGGGTCAGTGGATGGAGAGAGGGAAGGACTAAGGTGCAGCCAGTACAAGGTGGGGAAAGCAGGCTACCCATGCGCACGTGCACACACACACACACACACACACCCCAAGATGTTTGTCTTTTTTTTTTTCTTCCCGTTGGAGTAGAGGTAGGGGGAACTGTATTCAACTGTTATTATGTGACTCTAATTTTTAACTTCATTTGTGTTGAACCTGCTCTTTTGGGGAGGGAGCGGGGAGGCAGTGCTTAGGGAATAAAAGAAAGGAATATGTAAAGAGATTTGATTTAATAATATAACATACCTTTAGAACATCTAGGTTGGATGAAACTCAGTAAAGATACCCCTTTTCTTGCTGAAAATTCAGATTTGTACAGTACTGTTAGATGGGAAGCTGGAGAACTAAGCAATATTGTATGTACTTAAAGTGTGAGGGAGCAATTAAGATGTAGCCTCGGGGAAGGCTCAGGAGACCTTATCTGTGAATTGCTAGGTGACTCTTCAGTTAGCATAGCCCCAGTTTTATCTGGATTATGGATTGGGGTTTAGATTTTTCTTTTGAGTTTTTATAATAGCCCAGTTACTAGAGTCTTGCCCTTCCTTTTTAAGAATGCATAAATAGTTTTAAAAATATACAAAACATTTGTGAATTTACAAAAACATTTGAGTAGAGTATATTTTAGAGAGACTACCTAGAATGTATTTTTAAAGTAAATTTATTGAAGCATAGCATAAAGAAGAATGCACAGTCTTTTAAGTGTACATCTTGATGAATTCTCACAAAAGTGAACACATCCAGTAACCAGCAACCACATCAAGAAACAAAATGTCAGCATCCCGGAAGCTCCTTTTATGCCCTATTCTATTCATTCTCCCACAAAGAATAACCACTGTCCTGACTTTTAACAGGCTAGATTAGTTTTGCCTGGTTTTGAACTTTATGTAAATGGAATTATACACTTTGTATGCTAGTGTCTGGCATCTTCCACTCGGTATCATGTTTGTGTGATTCATCATGTTGATGCATGTTGCAATCGTTTTTCATTCTCATCACTGAATATTCTGTTATGTGAATTCACCACAGTTTAATTTTCTATTGCTGATAGGCATTTGAGTATTCTAGGTAGGTGCTACTATGAGTAGTTTTGCTGTGTGAACATTGTTGTATACTGTACTTGTCTTTTGATGAACACACAACCATGTGTCTGCAAGGTGTATACCAAGGATTGGAATTGCTGAGTCATAAATATCCATATAATTAACTTGAGAAGATACCGCCAGTTTTCCAAGGTGCATGCATTAATGAGAGAAAGGTCAGTTTTGTCTCTAAATCAGAGTGCTCAGTTACCATGCACATAAGAATAAGATATTTTGTTCTTGTTTTCTTTTAATTACAGAAATAAATGTAACAGAAGATTCTGTGAAATGTTTCTGTTTAAAATAACATTTTAAAACTCCTCACCTATTTTAATCTGTTCATTATATAATAAAACATATTTTTAGTTTTAGTATTTGATGAAGAATTTTAAAAACAAGAAAGAGTAATGGGCAGGGCTGGGCAGTATCTTTGGCTTCATTTCCAGGGATTTGCAAAGTGAGAAGAGTTAACTTCTGACTCCCTTGGGGTTGTGTTCACATTAAGAGTTCGGGTTTCTGGGATTCCTTTAGCCCTCCAGGGAGTTGGGATAAAGGAAAGTGACAACTTGGAATAAGAAGCAGAATGCTCACCCTGCCTACCCTAACCTTGTTACTGTGAGTAAATCATCCAAGAGGACTGAAGGATCAGACCTGTCATGATGGCTCTTCATTTTCTTTTCTTTTTTCTTTTGCGTTTACTGGGTTTTTTTGTTTTTTGTTTTTTGGGGTTTTTTTTGAGACATAGTCTGACTATGTTACCCAGGCTGGAGAAGCCTCTGCCTCCTGGACTCAAGTGATCCTCCCACCTCCGCCTCCTGAGTAGCTGAACTACCCGTGGGTGCCATCACACCCGGCTAATTTTTATATTTTTTCATATAGACGAGGTTTTGCCATGTTGGCCAGGCTGGTCTTGAACTCCTAAGCTTAAGTGATCCACCTGCCTCAGCCTCCCAAAATTCTGGGATTACAGTCATGAGCCACCACACCCAGTGGCTGATCATTTTCATGTTTTAGGAAAAATTTTCCTCTCCATTTCCATTTTCCAGGTCCTCTATTAACCAGGAAAATCTTTACCCTGAAGTCACAAAAATGTCGGCTAGGTGTATCATTTTGAATTCCTGGCTCTTGCATTAAAATCAAAAGCTCGCAAAAGCCCCGTACTCTATTTCTTTTATAATTTTACATAGCAATAGAAGTCATAAAAAATAAAAACCTTTGTCTGGGATTCTTTAATTACCCTGGGCAATATATCTTGCTTAAAATAAAATGGATAGAAAAAAACCCCCAAATGCTCATTTTTTTCCTACATGCAAGTATTAGGATTCGTAGGCTACACAGAAGAAGAAGGTGATATGAATGAATTTGTTTAATAGCTTTGCTAAATACAATGCCTGTTTTTAACTCAAGGTCTAGATTTAGGCCTCAATGCTTCAACTTTTTACCTGGGATATATTTTCTACCTTTGGAAGTGTAGCTTTTTAGTCTGTAAAATGTGGTTTCAGACCCCTGCCCTGCCTACCACATACAGTTGTTATGAAGATCAAATGCAATAATTTATGTGAAATTGTAAAGTATAAAAGTACTAAGCCTTTGAGAGCTGGGCTTAGCAGGCCCTACATTTTAAGAACGACGATTACTGTCCATTGACCTAGAGCAAAGTGAAAATTCACCCTGTAGTTTGAGATCTTGCGCACACACATAAGCCTGAACGTTTTTGTTGTTGTTTTGTTTGTTTTTTTGAGACAGAGTTTCGTTCTTGTTGCCCAAGCTGGAGTGCGACGGTGCGATCTTGACTCACTGCAACCTCTGCCTCCCGGGTTCAAGCGATTCTCCTGCCTCAGCCTCCCGAGTAGCTGGGATTACAGATGTGCACCACCATGCCTGGCTAATTTTTTGTATTTTTAATAGAAACAGGGTTTCACCATGTTAGCCAGGCTTGTCTTGAACTCCTGACCTCAGGTGATCTGCCCACCTAGGCCTCCCAAAGTGCTAGGATTACAGACATGAGCCACTGCGCCCAGCCTAAGCCTGAACTTTTAACCTTGCACCAAATGTGGCTGATCGGTTAAGTCATGAGTTACTTGTCTAGGTTCTACTGGCTTCCCATGGCATCTCACTAAAGTTCTTAAAGCTCCTCTCCCTCCCACACCCCAACTACTTGAGGAAGGAGAAGGGGTAAAAAAATGTTTTGCTTTGGTGATAGCCCCACCTAACACATCCCCTTTCACTTCTGGGGTCGATACAGGGTTATACAAAATAGGTAGTCTATAGAATCACTACTGCTCACATTTAAAACATCTGTCTTGCTTTTAAAATTTTCTTTTGCCCACCCACATTTACTAGATATGAAGAATATAAAAATGCTTATGTCATAAAAAGACCTAGTAAGATAAAAGTGTTAGTAATCACTCCTGTTAAGATAATAAATGAGTAAAATAGGGACCAAAACACAGCTTCTCGAACCCTTCTGGGCATATGTTCTTTATTACTACTGAGGAATTCACCTTTGTTTTAACAAAAAGGAGAAGGGAAGTAGTATCTGATTTAGCCCTCTGTGGGTGTTGGCTTGAGCAGGGTGGATCTGGAGTAGTTCATGCCTCCTTCATCAGTCAACTCTGGTGGAAGCATTTGCCAAAATAGAACAGATACTGTATCAATTGGAATATCACTACCAGAAAGGAAATAAGAAATTGACCATGTTTATCAAGATCTGGAGTCACTACATGAATTATGTTACTTTTAATAAAAATGTACTGTTGGCACTATTTAACAGCTTTTGGAAATCAAATTGTATGAGAATAGAGAATATATTCTGGGGGGCATGGGTGGTAATGACATTGACCAGGTCTCTAAGAGCATTGTAATGTAGTGAACTAAGGTGTCCCCCAAAGATCTGGGAGAGGTCTGTAGGTTCTTAATCCTTCTTCCAAAATGAGTATTTCAGGATTTAGAATCCTAATGCCCCCTGAATGTAAAACACCTGTAGTGGTACCTAGAGCAGAGCCCCATAATCAAATACATTGGTTGAGATCTGCATCAAAATGTATAAATAGCACACTAAGTGGTTTAACAAGGACTATACATACACATCAGTTCAAGTTAGGATTTACTGCCAAATAAGTTCAGGCTATTTCGTATTTTGCTAACAAATGCGTTATGTAAAACTTTTGATTTTCAGAGACTTTTGAATTTTGAAATTACACATAGGGATTGTTGATCTCCATTATGTTCAGGTGTTAACTCATGACCGCAGCATCTTTTAATGTATGTAAAGCAATCAGGTGGCAAATTCTTATAAGACAATAGAGTTAGGAGCGCCAGATCTGAAGTCACATTGCCTGGGTTCAGATTCCAGCCTTGCCAAGTGATTTGGGGGTATGTTATTTAATCTCCCAGACTCTTAGTTTTTCATCTTTAAAGCTATAGTAATTTTGAAATGAACATTAAATAAAATATACACATGAGGCACAATATCTGGATTGCCCTAGGCACTTGGTAAATATGCTTCAGTTTCTTCATCTATGTAGAGATAATAATAGTGCCTATCACAAAGGTGTTTTATGAGAGTTAAATAAATAAATGTAATGTGCTTAGAATAGTGTCCACTCCATGGTAAGTATTCAGTAGATATTAGCCAATGATAATATCAATATGAACATTACTAGAAACCTGTAATGAACTTTCCTACCAGCAGTCATTTTCAGAGAAGAAAATGACAATAAACATCTGTTGAATGAATGAGTGGCACATTGGAGAATGATGGGAGGCACCATGATTTGTAATTATAATTTTCCAGACTGTAATTGCATCCTAGTCCTTCTCAAGTTTGTTTGCTTCCCTCCACCCTGCACTCCACCCGCTGACCAAAACCTCCCTCTAAGCCACAGCAGCTTGATCTTCCTTCATTTGGTCTGTTTAGATGTACATTGCATGATGAACTTGGCTTCATTTGTCTTCTGTACCACAACCATGCAGGTGTGTTAGGTCGTCTGGGAAGCTGTCCCAGATGCTGACAAACCCTTGGCAGCAGGATAGAAAGGAAGAAGGAAATTTTGGCTGACAGCTCCAGGTCTGACTCCTTACTCGTCTGGAGAGTTCAGTGGTATCTTTAAAGCTTAAAGATAAACGATAAGGCTGCTGTTCTTTTTTTTTTTTTTTTTTTTTTTTGCTCCTCTAACAGATACATAACTTAGATTCTCATCTTTTAGTTTGTTATATGTTAATCTCTTGTGATTACTCAGTAACGGTACAGTTTGGTAAAGTCGTAAGTCTGCAGAGACATTTTAAATAGAGGCAATGTACGGAGGAGTAGGTACCAGCTAGGCAGGGACCAGTGGAAGAATGTGTGTGCTTGTGTGCTGTAGTTTGGCCTAATGTCTTGGCACAGCTGACATATTTCCTGGCATGTAAGAACTGGATCTTCTCTTAAGTCCACACATATTTGGCAAGCCCTATTATGTTACTCTCCCAATGGGGTGCTTGAGTAACAAAGGTGATAGATAATATTGGGTAGGTACTGACTGAACAGGGACATGAGAGAATAGGGAAAGAATCCCTTTTAAAGATCTTTATTGCATTAGATGTTAGTGTCTGTAAACAATTACAGCATTCAGGGAGGGCAGGATTTAAATGAGAAACACAACTTTGTCAGATTATACCAGTCGGATAAAATGGCGTGGACTCCGGAAATCTATAATTAGATGTATTTTTGAAAATGAAAAATATAGTGTAACACCTGGTTTATTTCACTACAGAGGTGCCTGGGTATTGCTTACATAAGTGTGATTGACTTTGGCTGATACTTGGGTTTCTCTCTGTAAAATTACTGCATTTTAATTAAAATTTTTTTTCTGCTAGATTCTATTTGTTGTAAACAAATTATTCACATACACACTCATATAGAAAATGACTTATTTAGAAAATCTCATGTTCATTTTCTTTTCATTGCAGCGGATATTCAACTCCTTTGTTTACACTGAGAAAATCTCAAATGGAGAAAGTGAAGTACAGCAGGTAAGAGGCTATGAGTACTTGACACCCCCTGTCTCTGTCTTGCTTTTAGATGTGGCTTCGTCACTCTTTCCAAGCAATCTCCACTTGAGGTTTCCTGTTCTTTCTCTCTGTATAATTTCACGTGCATCTCATGCATAATGGTGACAACCTTACACTTTGGATTCTTAGAGGCAGTTAAAAACTTATGTGCATGGTTTTCTGCTATCCACGCTATAATTTGGAACTATTTAATTCCTTTTTGTTTTAAAAATTCTTAAACGACTCACACCTAAAAACATTGAAAATTATTTTATCTGATGTAGAAAATAAGTGTCTAGGCTTTGGAATCAGACAGACCCCACATCAAATTCTGGTTTTCCTCCTTATTTTGTGGCCCCAGTAAGCAATTTAGCCTTTTTGAGCTGCAGTTTCTCAATCTTAAATAAAAGGAACATAATACTGCCTTATGGGGTTGTGAGAATTAAATGATGACAAATTGACCAAGAATGAAATAAAATTGTAATTCTCACATAGAAGCAGCTCATTGGATGTTGGCTTCTTTTGTTCTTTTCTTTTTCTTTCCTCTTTTTTTTTTTTTTACTTTGCTTCTCCCCTCCCATCTTCTTTCAGTTCTCTGTGGAGTCAAGAAGTTTTGAGGTCAGATTCTATTTACTTTATTTATAGCTGGCTTCAGATGGACTGCTTCCTAAAACATAGTGTTGGTGAACCTGGTCGTAAATAATTGATCTGTGCTTGAAAAGAAGGGTGGTAAATAGGAGTTGGTTTTAATTTCAGCGAATCCGCCAACTTCATCACAGTATGTGACCATCAACACCATCAACTAGTAATTTGAAGCTAGGTTTGAAACTCAAGTAAAAAACAGAACCAAGCTAAAAACCAAAGTGTAGCAGACTGCTTCCACAGAATAGAAAGATAACTATAGTAAACTGCATACGATTTTAAACTCCCTGAGATTCCGCCATCATTATGTTCATGGAGAACAGCTTGACATTTGCAAATGTCCTTATAGTAAAGTTGTTTGTAGGATACTTATTTACTTATAATAAATTACTGTGGTTTAATCTTGAAGTGCAGCATTTCCTGTTTATAGACATCGACTTTTTAAAGACGGGGTTTCTGCAGGTTAAATATAAAGGATATAAATAGTCATGTATATGTATATTCTTTCTCTTAGCTTTGGATATTTTTAAAAGCTGATGGCCTGAGTATTTATTTATCGTAGTAAATAGGATGTAGTTTGTTGTGCTAAGTCTTATCTTCATAATTCCTGTCTTACTTTTATTTCAGCAAACCAGAAAGTTCTTTATGGTTGTGAAATTTAAGAGATTTTTTATGGGTGAAGATTTCTGAACAAAGCATGTTCAAGGAAACTTTCTGGGAGACCAGAGGCCATTTGATAACATTTTAAAGAAACTGATCCAGGGATATCAGTTTTGCCAGTTTCCTTCAAGTAACAGATACAAGTTCTTACTTAGGCTATTTTCAAATGTGAAAGTTTTTCCCCCCACCCCCCTTGCACTGATGTCATTTTTTATTTATCTAGCTAGGAACAAGTTTAGAAGCCTTTAATAATAATTTTAGAAATTATAGCTGCTGACTGAGCATTTATGGAACATCAGTGCTAGGCAACTTCCATATATATCACATTGATTTTTACCAAATAACCTTGAAGGAAAGATACCTTATTACAGATGAGGAAATTGGGGCTCCAAGAGGTAAAATAAGTTATTTGTAGTTGATGGATATTAAGCAGTACAGCTAGCTTTTGAAATAAATATGGCAGAAAGTTTTATTATTTGTATTTTTATTTTGTTTTATTTTTTTGAGACGTGGTCTTGCTCTGTCACCCATGCTGGAGTGCAGTGGTGTGATCATAGCTCACTGCATCCTTAATCTTCCAGGCTTGATCAAGTGATCCTCCCATCTCAGCCTCTCAAGTAACTCGGACTACAGGCACATGCCAACATGCCCGGCTGATTTTTTGTTGTTGTTTTTAGTAAAGATGAGGTCTTGCCATGTTGCCCAGGCTGGTCTCAAACTCCTCAGCTCAAACAATCCTCCTGCCATGGCTTTCCAAAGTGCTGGGATTACAGGCATGGGCCACTGTGCCCAGCCTATTATCTGTATTTTTAATTTAACATAGTTTATTTTTAAAATACATGTTTTCATCAGATATAGGAGTCTCTGCTAAACTGTCTTTATCTGAATAATTCAAGTGCAAGGGAATTATCGTACAGTCTATTCTGTGTGTCCTCTTACTGATTGTCAAAAAGTTCTTTTTTATATTGGACCAGAAGGGTACTGACTTTTAAATTCCTCCAGTCTCTCCAGTCCATCCTCTGGAAGAACCCTTAACAAATAGATCTATGTCTGTTGTTTATCCCAAAAATGAGGACAGTTGTGTCATTGTTATTATCATTTAGCCTAAATTTTAGTATAAATAGGTCTTAAATAATTTCTTCTTCTGTGACATGATTTCCAGATCCTTTCAGTACTGTAGTCATTATTACAACAACATAACAATAAAAGCTCATATTTAAGCATTTATTGAAAAATTTGCTATCACTTCATTATGATGGTTCTCCCATGGGTTGAATTGAACACGGGATTTCTCATTCTACAATGAGAACACAGACACTTCAGTACCTTCTTGACTTAAATAACTGCTTAGACATTCTAGACTCTGTGGTCCTGGACAGTACCCAGAATGAAATCTTTAGGGACATGTTTACCTTGTATGTTTCCTATTCTGTAAAATATCTGCCATCACAATCACTCACACTTCTATGTCCTTTGAACTTCAGAACAACTCCATGAGGTAGGTGGCAGTATTATTATTAGCAATGTTCAGAAAGGCCACGGATCCCAGCTAGTAGGTAATTAAGCTGGCTTTTAAAACAATTGTGAAACTTATCAAATATATGGAGACATGTGTAAAACATACGTATAAATAAATATATTAAAATGAACATCTTAACTTACTACCCAGCTAAAGAAATGAAGCATTACCAAACTTAGAAGGCCCTTGTATGACCTTCCAAAGAAAGTATCTTCCTCCCTCCCGCTCAGAGGTAGCCTTATCCTAATTTTTTGTTAGCAATTCCCTTGCATTTTTTTGTTTTGATTTGTTTTATATGTACTTATCCCCAAATTAATTTTATGTTTGGCTATTTTTGTTCTTTATATAAACTTTAAGCATATGTTGATATTCACATATCTTGCTAGTTTCACTCAGCTTTGTATTCATTAGAAGCACCCATGTTGACATCTGTAATTAAGGGTCATTTATTTCCATTTCTGTGGTATCCCATTATATGCAATTTATGTATCCATTTTATAGCTGACATTGTTTGGGTTGTTTCTAATTTTGTTGTTGTTTTGTTTTTTAAGAGACGGGTTCTCGCTCTGTTGCCCAGCCTGGAGTGCAGTGGCATGATCATTGCCCATTGCAGCCTCAAACTCCTGAGCTCAAGCAATCCACCTGCCTCAGCCTCCCAAGTAGTTGGGACTACATGTACACCACTAAATCTGGCTAATTTTTAAAATTTTATTCTAATGTTTTGATTTTTGTTCATACCTCCGTACATAGTACAGAAGGAGTAATTCCTTTAATTGTAGGAATTTTATTATCCTTGGCCCCCTGCCAACTTAATGATGGTAGAACTGTGTGTTGTATGTGTGTCTCCACACACCACTGCCATAAATAGTGGGGCAGGGGACACTAGTCAGCTCAGGTGAAGAATCACTTCTCTAGAGTAGAAGTGCTGGGTGTCAGTGTTCAACATGACTGAATAATGCCAGACTGCTTCCACAGTGGCTGTCATGGGTCACTTGCTTATCTGCATCTCCTTTAATATCTGATATTATCTGATTTTTAATCCTTTGCCAAATGTGGGGTGTCTGAAATGGTATCAGGTGAGTTTCATTTGCCTCACTCTGATTACAAATGAAGTTGAAACACTTTTTTGCATGCTTATAGTAAATTTTTGTGTTTTTGTTTTGTCAAATATCTATGAATGCTCCTTGTCCAGTTTTTTAGTTGTTTATTTTAGAAGTTTAAAAATGCTGTATATGTTCTAGATCACTGCTGTCCAAAGAGAACTTTCTGAGATGATGATCTTCCATATTAGGGCAAGTAGAGTAGCTACCAGCTACGTATGACTACTGAGTACCTGAAATGTGTCTACAGCTACTGATAATTAAATTTTAAATAAAATAGCTACATGTGGCTGGTAGTTACCATATTAGATTGCTGTGCAGATTTATGATTCATAAATAAGTCCTTTTAGTTTTTGGCTTCCTTGTCTTTTCATCTCATTTTATCGTTTTTATGTTTTGTTTGGTTTTGAGATAGGATTTTGCTCTGTCACTCCAGTTTCAGTGCTTGGTGCAATCACGGCTCACTGCAGCCTCCACCTTTGGGGCTCAAGCATTCCTCCCGCTTCAGACTCCCAAATAGCTGGGACCACAGGCAGGCACCACCATGCCCAGCTAATTTTTGTATTTTTTGTGGAGACAGGGTTTCTCCACGTTGCCCAGACTGGTCTTGAACTCCTGAGCTCAAGCAATCCGCCATCCTTGGCCTCCCCAAAGTACTGTGATTACAAGCATGAGCCACTGCAGCTGGCCTCATTTTATCTTTTAAAGAATTCACGTTTTAATTTTAACTCAGCTTTTTAAAAAATCGATCTTTAGACATAAAGATATTCTCCTATACTGCCTTCTAAAACTTCTGCCTCTCTCACTTAAGACTTTTTTTTTTTTTGAGATGGAGTCTTGCTCTGTCACCCAGGCTGGAGTGCAGTGGCACGATCTCGGCTCACTGCAACCTCCACCTCCTGGGTTCAAGGGATTCTTCTGCCCTTAGCTTCCCGAGTAGCTGGGACTACAGGAGTCCACCACCATGCCCGGGTAATTTTTGTAGTTTTAGTAGAGATGGGGTTTCGCCATGTTGACTTGGCTGGTCTCGAACTCCTGACCTCAGGTGATCTGTCCGCCTCAGTCTCCCAAAGTCCTAGGATTACAGGCATGAGCCACCCCTCCTGGCCTCATTTAAGTATTTTATCCATCTGGAATTGATTTTGGTGTTGGATGTGAAGTAGGTATCCAATTTCCTTTTCTTTAGTAGATATCCAATTTCCTTTTCTTCCCCCATATGTGTTTTTAAATATTCTATCTCTGTCGAACAATCTGTACTTTCTTCATTTGTTTTCAGTGTGTTTTCTGTCATTAGTTGAGTTTTTGTGTATGTATGAATTTGATTTGGTTCCATTAGTCTATTTATCTATCCTTGTGCCAGTACCACATTATCTTAGTGACTAGTTTTATAACAAGTTTTGAGATCTGGTTGGGTAATACCACTCCCTGCATCTAGATTCCTTGGTTTCCCATCTTGGCCAAACCCTGAGGCTCTCGTATCCCTGGTGCTCTGTGCTGTCATCAAAGTAGAAGGTCAAGGTCTCCAGGTTATGCCCACATTCTCAGGAAGAAAGCAGGGTGTGACATGGGCTTACCTCCTAGATTTCCTGCTTTCACCTTGTTTGAGGACTCAGTCTTCCTAACAGCGATTCACCAGTTTCCCCACTTCTTAATAGTTATAAGAACAATTGTAACGGCTTATAGGATTTGTTTGATAAACTAAAAATAGGTTAGTTACTCATAGCAGATTATTGACCTGTGTGCTTTTAGCTCACAACCTTTAGGTGAAAGGGAACCGTTTCTTTATGCTTGGTTTTGTATATTTTGTATTATCTAGAATTCTGGCTTGCATTTTCTATCCATTATTTCTCCTTTGGGTTAATGAATATTAGATGCCCGTGGGTTCTTGCCCTCCCTCTTTACTAATCAAATCTTGTTGAGAGTTGGATCTTTTCTTGTGCATACTATCAAACTTGGCAGGAAATCTAACATGTTGTTAATGTCTTCTGGTTAGGGGAGCAAAGGAATTAACACTAATAAAAAACATTTTGTGATCTTTTTACTCTTGGGTATATACTTTTACTTGCTTTTACTCATTATTTCTTTTAAACTAACCTTCAGAGAGTGTGGGTCTAAATTGTCTAACAATGTGTTTTAAATCCTTAATTAGTTCACTATATGTAGTTTTGCTGCCAAAGAAACTATGGCAACAGCCTTGGAAAAATTAAAATTCCACGCACACATTCTGGTGTGGAACACCTCTCATAGACTTCATTTTGGAATACTTTAAGAAATTGGCGAGGCGGGCAGATCATGAGGTCAGGAGATCGAGACCATCCTGGCTAACATGGTGAAACCCCTGTCTCTACTAAAAATACAAAAAATTAGCCGGGTGTGGTGGCGGGCGCCTGTAGTTCCAGCTACTTGGGAGGCTGAGGCAGGAGAATGGCATGAACCCGGGAGGCGGAGCTTGCAGTGAGCTGAGATCGCACCACTGCACTCCAGCCTGGGTGACAGAGCAAGACTCCATCTCAAAAAAAAAAAAAAAAGAAAAAAAAAAGAAATTAAGTTGTGTGTTTGCTTAAGGGTATTATATAAAGTTGAACCTGAATCAAGAAAAATAAATTTTTGAGCAAGTGCCTCAGAAAGTAGCAAAATATGGTCTGTAAAACACAAAGAAGAAACAAAAGGAGAAGGAGCTTCTTGGGGGGCTTGATTGGATCATTAAATGGATCAGAGCCTCCTTGGACTTGTTTCAAGAGTTCACTCTTTTTCTCAAATGCTCTAGTAATTATTTATATTAATAATTTACTCAGTGAAATTGCAAACATATTTTCATAGTGTTTCAGAAACTGTTGAATTGATGGCAGTGATGGTTTTAGATTTCAGAATTCCTTTGAAATGGGTCAGAGAGAACTGAGAGAACTCCTTATACAGGAGACATACCTGACATCTGGTCAAGGGCATTCCTCTAGCAGCTCTCCCTACTCTTCTGTGGTTTTTGATCTCTTTTGGATCATATCCATCACCATGTAAACACATTTCACCTATATTAAACAAACAAAAGACCCTTTTCTTGACCCCACTTTCCTCTCCAAATGCTGTCTAATTTCTTTGTTTCCCTTTGAGTCACAACCCATCAAAAGAAGTGTCCACACTCATTAGATCCAGTTCTGCCATTTTCTTTTACTTTTTCTCTTTTTAAAAAATTATTATGATTATTATTATTATTTATTTTAACAGAGAGTCTCTCCCTGTCACCCAGCCTGGAGTGCAATGCGGCGATCTCGGCTCACTGCAACCTCAGCCTCCTGGGTTCAAGCAGTTCTCCTGCCTCAGCCTCCCGAGTAGCTGGGATTACAGGCACATGCCTCCACGCCCAGCTAATTTTTGTATTTTTAGAAGAGACAGGGTTTCACCATGTTGGCCAGGCTTGTCTCGAACTCCTGACCTTGTGATCCACCCGCCTCGGCCTCCCGAAGTGCTGGGATTACAGGCATGAGCCACTGCACCAGGCCCTCTGCCATGTTCTCTTAAGCCTACTTCAGTCCTACCCGTCCCACAAATCTGCTCTCTTTAAGATCACCAAGGACCGCTACTTTGCTAATTCCTCCTTTGCTTAACTAACATTAGTGTTGAACAGTTGATCCTTTTCATCTTCCTTGATAAATCTTCCTAACTTGGGTCTTTGGAATAGCACACTTGCCTCCTTGCCTTTCCAGGCACATTCCTTTGCACAAGGTGCTGTTCAGACAAAGATCCCCATGGGCCCTCACCTCCTTCAAGTCTGTTCTCCCATGTCACCTTCTCAATGAGGTGAGCACCATTTTCAAAGCTGCAGCCTGCCCTGCTTCCATGCTCCTGATTTTCCTTTTCCTTGTTCCATATTTCCTTTTTTCCCCTATCACTTATCACTTTTTGGATTTAGGTACTGACTTGATAAAACCAGTTTGGCTATGAAAATTCTGGAAGACAAGCTAGGCAATAACCATCCTGGACATTGGAACAGGCAAAGATTTCACAACAAAGAGACCAAGAGCAATTTCAACAAAAACAAAAACTGACAAATGGGATCTAATTGAAGGTAAGAGCCTCTGCACAGCAAAAGAAGCTATCAACAGAGTAAATAGGCAACCTACAGAATGGGAGAAAATTTTTGCAAACTATACATCTGACAAAGGTGTAACATCTAGCATCTGTAAGGAACTTAAACAAATTTACAAGAGAAAAACAACCCCATTAAAAAGTGGGCAAAGGACGTGAACAGACACTTTTCAAAAGAAGACATACATCTTCCCAACAAGCATATGAAGAAAAGCTCAATGTCACTGATCATTAGAGAAATGCAAATCAAAACCACAATGAGATACCATCTCACACCAGTCAGAATGGCTATCATCAAAAAAGCCAAAAATTAAAAGATGCTGGCGAGGTTGCAGAAAAAAGGGAACACTAATACACTGTTGGTGGGAGTGTAAATTAGTTCAACCATTGTGGAAAGCAGTATGGCGATTCCTCGAAGAGCTAAAAATGGAACTATCATTTGATCCAGCAATCCCATTATTGGGTATATACCCAGAGGAATATAAGCATTCTACCATAAAGACACATGTGTGCAAATGTTCATTGCCACACTGTTCACGATAGCAAAGACTTGGAATCAACCTAAATGCCTATCAATGACAAAATGGATAAAGAAATTGTGGTATATATATATACACCATGGAATATTATGCAACGATAAAACAAGATCATGTCTTTTGCAGGAACATGGATGGAGCTAAAGGCTATTACCCTTAGCAAACTAATGCAGGAACAGCAAACCAAATACTGCATGTTCTCACTTATAAGTAAGTAGGAGCTAAATAATGAGAACTCATGAACACAAAGAAGGAAACAACAGACACTGGGGTTTACTTGACAGGGGAGGATAGGAGGAGGGAGAGGAGCAGAAAAGATGACTACTGGGTACTGAGCTTAATACCTGGGTGATAAAATAATATGTACAACAAACCCCCATGACATGTGTTTCTCTATGAACAAAACTTCACATGTACACCCAAACCTAAAATTAAAAAAACAAAACAAACAAACAAACAAACAAAAAAACAAGTTTGGAAGTATTCCTTCCTCCTTTACTTTCTGAAGGAAAGGTGTTATTTCTTCCTGCAGTGTTTGATAGAATTCAACAGAGCACCATCCGGACCTGATATTTTCTCTGCGAGCAGGTTTTTGAGCATCCAGTTTCTTTAATAGATATAGATAGGGTTTCTTATTTTGTTTTTGCTGCTGTCCTTTTGTTTTTGTTTCCTTGTTTTTTAGATCTTCTGTATCATATTGTGTCAATTTTGGTAAGTTGATATTTTAAAAAGGAAATTTGCTATTTTCATCTAAGCTGTCAAATTTGTTGGCATAAAGGTGTTTGTAATATTCTGTATCTTTTTAATATCTATCAGCAAGAAGAAGAGCAATAGAGCCAAGTCAATAAAACCAAATGCTGGCTAGTTCTTTGAAAAGATCAATAAAATGGATCAACTTCTAGCTAGACAGACAAAATCAGAGATAGAATGAATGGTAAAATATTAGTGATGACTTATTTTTTCAAAAAATGAATTTGGCTTCCTTAATTTTCTCTTGTTTTCTATTTCACAAATTTATGTTCTTTATTATTTCCTTCCTTGTACTTTAGGTTTTGTTCTTTTTCTAGTGTTTTAGGTTGGAACGTTAGATCTCTGATTTTTATACCTTTTTTTCAAATAGATGCATTTAAAGCTGTAAACGTTTCTCTTAGTACACTTTATATACCTCAAAGTTTGACATGATTCATTTCTATCATCAGTTTTAAATATTTTCTGATTTCTCTTGTGATTTTTAAATTTTGACCCATGGATTTTTAAGTATTTTGTTCAATTTTCAAAACATTGTGATCTTTGGATATCTTATTATTATTGATTTCTAATTTAATTCCATTATGGTCAGAGAACATACTCTGTTTGATTTCAATCCTTTTTAATTAATTGAGACCTGGGTTTTATGGCTCTACATATGATCAGTCTTGGTGGATATACCAAGTGAACTTGTAAAGAACATGTGTTCTGCAGTTTTTAGGTGTTCTTTATGTATTAAGGTGGTTGCTAATGTTGTTCACATCATTTATGTTTGGGCTGATTTTTATTTTGTTTGATTTTTATTTTCTATCATTTGTTGAAAGGGATGTTAAAATCTTCAACTGTAATGGTGAAATAGTATTTTTTCCATTTAATTCTGTTCATTTTTGCCTGATATGTTTTTATATACACATTTAAGATTATGTCTTCCTGATGAGTTGTGAATTAGAAATTATGAAATGTTATTCTCTGGTAATATTATTCTCTCCTTAAAGTCTATTTTACTCAATATTGATATAGCAACTCCATCCTTTATATACTTACTGTTTACATGGTGTGCCTTTTAAGAAGCATTTACTTTCAATTATAAATAGCATATAGATGAGACTTGTTTTTTTTTTAAATCTATTCTGAAAATTTCTGATTTTATTATTAGGAATATTTAGGGGAAATTTTTAATAAATTAATATTTTGGGGTTTTTTTCTGTTTTTTTTTATTAGCTCCTCCTTCCCAACCCACTTTTGAATTTTATCTATTAATATTCCATCAACTTCACACAAAATCTAAAACCCTTGCAACTTATAGGTTCATTTCCCTAACACTATCCTTTATGCTAGTTATCATATCTATTACATCTGCATATATTACAAACTGACAAGAAAATGTTATAGCTTTTGCTCTAAATTGCCATATTTAATGAAATTAAAAGAAAAAATATTGTACATTCTCACATAATTACTATATTTCTTATGCTTTTTTCTTTCTAAAGATAACAGCTGATATTGAATCTGAAGTTCCTTTAATATTTCTTGTAGTGAAGATACCCTAGTGACAAATCCTCTTAGTTTTTTATCATTTCTTGTACACAGCAAATGTTTCTTGGGTACATGCAGTGTCTCACACTCGTAATCCCAGCACTTTGAGAAGCTGAGGTGGGAGGATCGCTTGAGCCCAGGAGTTCAAGACCAGCCCAGGCAACATAGGGAGACACCCATTGTCTACAATTTTTTTTTTTTTTTTAATTAGCTAGGGGTGGTGGCATATGCCTGTAGTCCTAGCTATTCAGGAGGCTGAGGTGGGAGAATTGGTTGAGCCAAGGAGGTTGAGGCTACAGTGAACTGTGATGATGCCACTGCACTCCAGTCTGGGGAACAGAGCAAGACACTGTCTCAAAAAAAAAAAAAAGTTTCTATTTTGCCTTTTTTCTTAAAAGATATTTTTGCTTTAGATAGAATTCTGAATTGGCAGTTTGTTTTTTGAACACTTTAAAAATGTTCCACTGTCTGCTGGACTCCGTAGTTTCTGATGATAAATCAGTGAAAGTTTTTGTTACCCTGTATGCAATGTTTTTTGTTTATTCATTTAATTATTCTGGCTGCGCTCAAGATTTTTCTCTGTTTCCTGGTTTTCAGCAATTTGACTATGATTATGCCTCCCTAGACATAATGGTTTAAATATTTATTCTGCTTGGTGTTTGTTGAGTTTTTTGAATCTGTAAATTTGTGTCTTTCATCAAATTTGGGTACTTTGGGACCATGATTTTTTCAAATATATTTTCTGTCTCATTATTTGCTCTCCTTGTAGGTCTCTGATTACATGTATGCTAGATCTTTTGATATTTTACTACAAATCCCTGAGACAATGCCTTTTTCTTCTCTTTTTAAATTTTTTTCTCTTGGATAAAGATAAAGATGGTTTATTCTTCTTATGCTGCAGAATTTCCTTTTTTTGTTGTTGTTGTTGTTGTTGTTGTTGTTGTTTTTTGAGATGGAGTCTTGCTCTGTCACCAGGCTGGAATGCAGTGGCATGATCTCAGCTCACTGCAACCTCTGCCTCCCAGGTTCAAGCAATTCCCCTGCCTCAGCCTCCCAAGTAGCTGGGATTACAGGCACGTGCTACCATGCCTGGCTAATTTTTTTTTTTTTTTTTTTTTTTGTATTTTAGTAGAGACAGAGTTTCACCATGTTGACCAAGATGGTCTCGATTTCCTGACCTTGTGATCTGCCCACCTCAGCCTCCCAAAGTGCTGGGATTACAGGAGTGAGCCACTGTGCCCGGCCCTATTTGTTTCTTTTTAATAATTCTATTTCTCTACTGAAATTTCTCATTTTATTCAAGCGTATTATCTTTGCATTCTTGAGCATAGTTATAATAGCTGCTTTAACATTTTGTCTGCTCATTTTAACATCTAAAAATGGTTTGAGGTTTATCTCTGTTGACTGTCTTTTTTCTTGAGAATTGGTCACACTGCTTTTTTCTTCATATGTCAAAAAGTTTTGGTTGTATCCTGGTATTGTGGAAAAATCTGGATTCTGTTATATTCTTGTGAGGAGTGTTTGTTTGTTTTAGCAGGCAATTAACCTGACTGGAATCAAACTGCTAATCTATTTTTTAGACAACTGGTCAAATCTCAGCTCAGCTTATCTTTAGATAGAGTTTGCCCTGCACACATACAGTTCAGGGATTTAAGAATTTTTCTGCTCTAGTATTTAAAATATATTCTGACAGACAGTTTTTTGGAGTATTTTTCTGAGTTGTTATTTGATAATGAGAATTTTACAGGAAAGGTTTAAAATTTGACGTTTTATTTCTCCAAATATCTGCTGGGACATTGTAAAGGAGAAGCAGTTTGGTTTTGTAAGAAAATGATACTTAGCAGGTATTAATACTCCAAATAATTATTTTACTCATGTATACACTCAAGGCTGTAGACGTGAAGAATTTGGAAAAGGTCAAAGCAATGAACTAGAATTCACCTGAAAGCAAGATATACTTCCAGATATAGACCTTGCACAAAATTCTATCCTTTTATTCGTAAGAGAATAAAGATGCCCGGTAGCAGAACAACTTACATGTGGCCTACAAACACAGAATAGCTCTTTCTTTAAAGAAATTTTGAATTGAGGGTGAACCTTAAAGAGACAGCACTTTATGTGCCCTGATGTGAATCATCAGTCCTAACTAAGGTGATGTTTTAGAATTTTAGAGCTGGTATCCTCAGATACCATGGAGACAAGGCCAAAGGGGTTAGGAAACTTTTCTCTAGTCTTTTTTGGACAGCCCCAGTAAGGGTAGCATGGGATACAGAATTAAAGAGCCTCATCTTTTGAGGTGGAAAACTCAAGGTCCAAACAAGACTCTGTCATTTACTATTTGATTTTTAACAGGTATTTAGCCTTTCAGTGTCTACATCAATTTTATCTATAAAATGTAGATAAAAGTTGTTTAAAAGATTATGTGATTGCCTACTCTGTAGTAGGCATTCAGTATTTTGTGTTCTGCTTCCAGATTACAAAGGGTGATATAATGTCAATATAAGGATACCAAAAGAGTTCATGAAATGTCACCCCAAAATATTACTTTGAACTGAGGGTACTTGGGGAACAGCAGGTGCAAGTAGAGGCTTTCTCTGAGCACCACTTGCATGCAGAGCCTTTCCTCTTAGCTCCTCTTATCTGTCTAAAGACAGATCCTCCGAAAGGAACTCAATTGTCATGAATCCCCTCCCTGGGAATTTTATCAACCAGGGAAGATTAACTTGGATCACAGGAGGGGAGACTAGAGGTTGACCCTATGCCCAGACTATCACCTCTTCTGAGGGCTGCTCAGAAACAACTTTTATTACCGACTTTTTATCTGTATAACAAGACAACCTTTATTCCCCGTGCATTTCTTCCCCTCACCCTCCCATAACTTGTGTTGCCACCCCCTTCCCCAGAAGCCCCAAGCCCTGATGCCTTTCTGTAACTTGGGATGCTGTATCAGCATCAATCATCTGACCCTTCTTTGAGGCTCCTATTTTGTGAGACTCCTGTGCATACTTATGTAATTAAATATTTACGTAAGTCTTTCTCCTGTCTTATGTCAGTTTAATTTGTAACCCAGCCAAGGAACCTAGAAGGGTAGTGGGATGCCATTTTCTCTCCCCTGCAGTGTGCTACAGAGAAGATTGCTATTCTTAATTTGTTATTTAATCCTCTTAGGTAAGGCCTAGAAGGAAAAAATCTGTAAATCTGTAAACTTTAAAAGGGGAATTTTCAAGAGAGAATGTTCACAGAAGGCCCTGGAAGGAGCTAGTAGAAGCTTTTAATAGAAGCAAAACTAATTGAGAAGTGTGAGACTGGACATTATATTAGCTTTGCATTTGTATTACTTTTGTATTTCTACTCCCAAACACTTTCCACTGTAGGAAAGTTTGAGCGTGTTCTTGAATTGTGTACTGAGCCACAGGAAGAAAAGGGACAATGGTTAGACAAGAGCAGGTACAGAAGAGTTGAGCACTAGGCAGGCATTTAATATATATTTGTTGAATAATGACTGGAGATAACTCTGGCACCTCAATATTCATATTTCCAGGATCCGGATTTGTTTAAGGTTGCCTTGCCAAGTGGAATCTAGTATGGTGGTAGCCTGAGGGCTCTCATTTTGTTCACAATTTACCTGCTGAAGTATTTTAAAGGCTCAGACTTGTCCAGGCTGCAGGAATCTGGAAGGTGGGGTGGATGAATTCTGTTCTTTGTCCCCAACTTTTCCCTCATCTGTACCCAGGGAATTTGTTCAGGTTGGGTCCTGGTTTAGTTCACCCTCTTACCCAGATCCACACTTGGCTCCGTGTTGATTGTGCTTGCTAAATGTTTATTGAATGAGTGAATGGAAGGCACTAAATCTGTAGGAAAGCAAAAGAAAGGTTGAGAGGTATTGATGCCACCCAGATGGGGACTTTACAATGAATCAAGCAAGGACCAGAGTAAACAGGGGGCTGTTCTGTCCAGCCAGAGCCCTGGCAGGTTTACCTGGTTTAGTGTTTATGTTTCCTTGATTGGAAATCAATCTCTGTCTGTCTTAGCTCTTACTGTTTTTGGTCTGACTCTACAGAAAAGAAGCTAATTTTTATCATTTTAGAAACCCTTTTCCTGAACCTCTTATCAAATCATTGTATTCCCTGTAAATCAAAGAGGCTGGTGGTCTGTCATTTCTGAAAGAGAGCCTTAGAGGAGACATAATAGTTCTAATATTTATGTTTATCAGTTTTCTTTGTGCTTCTACACATATTTTCTCATTTTATCCTCTTAATGACGTAAGAAGAGCAGATATTATTATCCTATCCATAGGAGTAAACTATTTCAGAGAGATAATAAGTATAAATGGTTCAAGACCTCAGAAATGAATGTGGCAGTGACCAGATGTTTAATCCAAGTTTAGTGTTTTCTTTGTTTATATTGTGCTGGCCATGATAATAATCAGCATTATTTATTAAACATATGATTAATTAAGTACTATGATTAAATATTTTCTCACATAACCACTTGCATGGTTCCCTTACATCCTTTTATTCTTGGCTGAAATGATACCTCTCAGGGAGGGCTTCCTTGACCACTCATTTATAAATTTTATTAATTGCATCTCTCTTCAGTTTTTACCCCCCTCTCTGTTTTATCTCCTTACAGTTTATCATGTAGGGCATAGGTATGTATTTATGTTTTTCATTGTGTATCTTTCCCTAATAGAACAGAAGCTCCACGAGGGCATGGATTTTTGTCTGTTTCATTTCTTGATGTGCCCCCAGCACTATTAAAACTTTGTCCATGTAGTATATGGCAGGTGCTCAGTAAAAATTTGCTGTATGAATTAATAATCCTCAAAAACAACTCTTCCAGATTTACTGACAAGAAAAATTATGCACAAAGAAATTCCCTTTCCAGGGTCACCCAAGTAGGGGGTTAGAGAACTGATTTGAAATTCAAGTGTATTTAGATTCAGTGCTCCACTGTATGTTTTCAATTTGTTCCCCCCCAAGGTATGGAGGAGATACTGCCTGTCTTACCACAGAATGGAAGGGGCTAGACTCTGTCCTCCTCACTCCTTCCCCTAGCAATTCCTCTTATTTGTTTGATATATTGAAGGTTAGTATGAGGCTTTTTTTTTTTTTTAATGGTCTTTCCTTTTCCCCCAGCAATTCATCTCATTTGTTTGGAATGAGGCTTTTTTTAAATGGTCTATCACTTTTTTTTTTTAAGGGAAGATTTACAAACAATTATACTACAGCAAAAATTATGCAAAGCTGAATTTGAATTTCCTTTTAAAACATGCAACAATATTGTAATTAGGATGCTCTTTAAAGTTTGGAAGAGGCAAGAAAAAAATAAATATTATTAGAGCTAAAAGATGATATGTTCACATATATATTAGAGCTTTTAGCTCTAATAATATTTAGAATTAAATATTATTAGGGGTATGTATATGTTTACTGCAGAGAGTAAATGGTATGTGTTGCCTCCTCTAAAAGCCAAAATTAGGTTTCTTGTGGAAGTTAAACTCCTGAGTATAGGGACCATGACAGAATAGTTCACACTGTAGTGCTTTGCTTTGTAGATATTGGGGAATGAGTGGATAAACTAGATTATGATCTCTTTGAGGGAGAGATTCTAAGCATATCTCTAGTAAGTGGTAGGCAGGTGATGAACTCAGCACACATTTGTTGAGTACTTATTATATACTTGCATTGTAGGAAGAGAAACAAAGAGCTTTTCCCAAGGACATTGTTAAATTGCAGAAGCATTTGTTCATGCATTTGATATTTCTTGCTAATCTCTTGAGGGTGATACCCTGATGGACTGTAGATCTCATAGTGTGGCATTATCTTCATTTCTGTTCAAATTATTTATGTGTCCCTAGAATCCTAACAAATGCCAAATGGGTGCAAGAATTAGTACACGTGTAAATCGTGTTGCATTTTGGAAAAGATTTTATTTATTCAACATGATAGTTTGTATTCGTTTAACAAACACTGCTTCACATAAGTTATCTCATTAAATTTGTGCCACAACCCTCTGATACAAATACAGTTCTTCTCCTCATTTTGAGGAAATTGAAACTCAGAGACATTAAGTACTTTCCTAGAATCATGGTTGAATTAGGTGATAGGATTGGGATTTTAGCCAAAGTGGTCTAACTCTAAAACCCATGTTCTTAACCATGTTCTAAAAACGTATGCTGTGTTGTTTTTCATACTTTTTCTGCTGCAAATTCATCTGTACGTTTTCAATTTTTAAAATGAAGGTGGTTTATTTTCTCTTGAGAGTCTTACATCAGCTGATATAAGATAAATAATATGTCTAAACAATGTAAGTACTATGATGAAAACTTAGCCGCTAAATGAGGAAAAGATCGAGTTTAAATGCTCAGTTGTCAGGGGTAAAACAATGGTGGAGGGTGCCTTCTGTGCTGTTAGCGATGAGCTTTTAGCTCTCATAAATCACAAGGATATAACTGGAGCCTCAGGAGGAAGCGCATTATATTACTAATGGATCATCCTGCAGGAACATAAACAAGACATAAAAATAAGTGAAGTCCTTGATGACTCTTTTGTCTTTCTTCCCAATTCATCATTATTCCATTATTAACATAACCTTAAGACAGTTGGTTATAATTTTTATCCTCATGGAATTTCTGTTGGGCTATTGGGGTTTTGTTTTGTTTTGTTTTAAAGTAAGTACCTCCTAAATAAGAACTTTTAGCTAATTGAGTGAGTGAAAAACTGCAGCTGTTGGACCAGTTTGTGGGGTGAAAGCGTAACCGTGAGCTTCCTTTCTGTCACACGGGAGAAGCTGATAACAACTTGGCATTCTTAGTGTAGAACTGTGGTGGGTAAGCTTCTGTTAGTATGGTCTCCCTGGCGGATATAGCAACCCTTAGATACCTCTCAGAACTCTGGATCTCTCTTCCCATATGCAGCCTGGACAATAGTCAGGATGCTTGGAGGAAAGAATGAGATGGGCACAGAAAGAGGAAGCCACCCGACAGCTCCCCATCTCCCCACCCCCCATTTGGGATTTGGAGCCATCTTGTTTCTATTTTAAGGAAAACATACATGTAACCTCTGTTCTGTATTCTTATATATATATTTGCAAGTTAAAATATATGTGAATGCATGCATGAAAGCTTAAATTTCTGTACTAAATATAGACCCATTGACTTCAGGGCTGTGTATTGTACATTAGTCAATGTACATGCCTGGTGTTGAGGTAAGCTGAGATAATCCTGCTTATATACACTCATGCACACACCCTGTGTATGCACATGTTTTATGTATTGCATTAACCATGTACACACAAAAGCAGTATATATCTATTGTTTACAGTTATTAATTGTACTCCAGGCACATATTTACTCTTTGTATATACAGTTTTCTGGTTGTTTGTTTGTTTTGAGATGGAGTTTCGCTCTTCTTGCCCAAGCTGGAATGCAATGGTGCGATCTCATCTCACCACAACCTCTGCCTCCTGGATTCAAACGATTTTCCTGCCTCAGCCTCCCGACTAGCTGGGATTACAGGCATGCGCCACCACACCCGGCTAATTTTTTATTTTTAGTAAAGATGGGGTCTCTCCATGTTGGTCATGCTGGTCTCGAACTCCCAACATCAGGTGATCCGCTCGGCCCGCCAAAGTGCTGGGATTACAGGCATGAGCCACCACGCCCAGCCTTATGCACAGTATTTTTATATTTGTAAAAATAGAAATATAAATATAAAAGTGCATTTATAAAAACACACAAATATACAAACGTAAAAATATACACCTATGCCATCTATAGAAAATAGAATATTTAAATCTCTCACCATCACTGCCACCATCACACACATTTAAGTCTTGGAAATTCTGGTTACAGGTTTTTTTTGGTTGTAGTGTTGTTTGAGCAAAACCACAGATTAGTCCATTTCCTCATTCCCTTGATTCTCATATAGTTTGTGTTCCCACTCTAAGGAAACAAATAAAGGGGCTGGTACTGCTTCTTTAGGGGGAACGGGTGTTGCAGGCAGGCCCAGCTGGAGAGGAGCAGGGGGGTCCTTGCGGCAGGGCAGGAAGAGACATGTAAGCTCCCACTCTGGTGTACTTCTCTCTGTGTTCCAGCTGAAGGTAACACACTGGGTGTTACGTAAGCAGCCATTAGTTTAGTTTTATAAAAGTCAGCTTTTCACATAGCTCTGCGATCTGTGTATGTGGAGATGTCTTCTTTCAGTGAAGCAGACCCTTGAAAAAAACATGGATCTGGGCTTTTTACTCAAATAGTCAAACTTCATTTAACTAGAAGGGAATAGATTGAGTCCAAGTCCCCATTTTAAAGGTCAGCAAGCCTGTATCATGAGAAATGAACATTCCACCAGAAATGGAAACAAGTAACCCCATTTTACATGCATTTGCAATATCTCAAGTTTGAATCATATTTGGAAATGCTGGTAAGGGAGCAGCCAAGACTTCTCCAGCCCTCTCCCTACCCCAGCCCTACCTGACTCCATCCTCCACCTAAAACGGCTGCTCCCACTGAAAAATAAAATAACCTCAAATTATCTGTACTGGCAGAATGAGTAAACATAAACTCATCTGAGAACATATTATAAAACCTGGCAAGCAAATCAAGAACAGGGACCACCCATCCCTAACATACCCCATGGTGCAATAGGAAATATTTCGGTAATGATGTGAAGGAATTAATTACTGCTCATATCAGGAACCCCTGAATTGGGTAAATGCTTTGAAAATCTGGACCCATGAAATAACATGTGGTGTGGTAAAAACTGGAAACCTGCCAAGAACTATAGCTTTATTTTAATATTAAAAGACTCTGGGGAGGTAGGGATCGTGTTGAAATAGCTGTTCATGGGCATTTACACTGGGTGTCACTTAAGCAGCTGTTAGTTTAGTCCTTTTACATGCTGCAGAGTCATCAGGAAGTGTCACTGTCACATCCGCTGACACGCATGTCAGGCCTACCATGGCACCAGCCTCTAAAGGAAGGTGTTAGCAGTGAATCCTGCAGCCAAACAGCCAATAGAAAGCAGGCATGCCCCAGTTCTGTTTGCAGTTCGCCCTGTCATCAGATAGGGGATAAGAAGACCTTCCTAAATCCAACTGTGACTTAGAGAGTGATATTAGATGCAGCTTGGCAAGGGAACACACAGAATAGTTCAGAGAAGGATATAATAAAATTGTTGCGGTTCAGGCAAATATCCTCATTCCTCTGGTTGGAAACCCATACGGGAAACATTTCTTTTTGTTGTTGTTTCTAGCAAGTCTTAATAGCAGGCAACGTACTTTCCAGCAGCACCCAACATTTGCACCTCAACTAAGTTGTGGGGGGCGGGCGGGGGTGAGGGTGCTGTTATTGTTGGCTTAAAAAATTTTTTTCCCAATGATATTAAAAAAAACTTGTACCTCTAGATCAGCGCTTACAGCTATATGCCTGCATTGTAAAGACCCCAAAATCTCAGGAGTTGCTTTGCCACTGCTAAAGTATCTTGAAACTGAAGCCTAGAAAGGCCTTTTCTCTATTGAGTGATATTAGCGCATTACAACTGGCTTCATTGTTCAAAGGTAGGACCAGGAGAGAAAGTGCTCCTGCCTCCTAATGCCACATCATACTCAAGACTCAGGTAATGTGGATACTCAAGGCCAGTCTTTAACAATTGAAGAAATCAAACATTCATAAGATGCTTCCTTTTGTACTGTTTTTCTTTCCTTAGTTTTAAAGGGAATTTACTTTGTACAAATTTGTTACTCTAAATATAGAACTCCACTGCACATGAGGCTCTGTCTTGCAGTCATCTTTTTAAATGAGGCACTAGGAGGGAGAGACCTTGCAATTACTGTAATTGAGCTCATAGTATCAATGAAATCTTAAAATGGCACAATGCTATATTTCATTCGAAAGACAAGCTAAGTTAATATTATTTTAAAAGGGGAAATAGAAACATCTAGATTTTTAAAAATTTTAGAGAAGGTCATTGTGTCTCAAGATTGTCATCCCAGGACTTGGATTCAGTAAGTACTTGGCCAGTGTGAGGGTAAGGAAGTGCTTAGTGGTAACAGATACTTGTTTCCTTGCCAGTGTCATCTTTCCACTCCATTGCTGAGCTAATTGACTCTTGCTGGCAAATGTTTGACCGATATTCTCTCAAAGGGGCCCTTGAAGAACCTTTACATGCTGTGGTCAGTTATCCTCTAACGGGAGGCTAGGTCAGGTTTCGTCCTTCATTTATGCAGCAAACATTTTTCTGAGTTTCTACATCGTGTGGCAGGCTCTGGCCCAGGTCACAAGGTTGGTTTGTGACAAGATATTATTTGCATTGGGTCTGGAGAAGAGAGTCTGGGCTCTGTGAAATTTCAGGTTCCCAGAGCCTTTCTGACCTATCCATCCCCATTGTCTAGTGGCCTCCCTTTTATTTGAAATGCGTCTATGTTACACTTAGTGTTTATAAGTTATGCACAGATATTTGTTCTTCAAGTAAGAGTTTTATGTAGGAAGTGACTGGGTTTGCTTTTCTTTTCTGCCGTTGAGTGTGTCTTTCACAGGCCACCAGAGAATTCCCAAGTTCACGAACCCATAGTATTTTTCCCCTTTCCCTCGTGATTAATATTCTACACAAAAAGTTGTGACGTAAAATGTTAGAGATATTCTGTGGCTCCTGCTCTCTCCTCTTCCCAATTCTCAGCTTCTCAATTTTTTTCTAAGGTCAAGAACAGGTGGAACTTCTTTTTCCTTGTGAAGGAATAGATGGTAAACTTTCAAGGCCTGGGCTTATTTCCGATGTAAAAGAATCTCGGGTTGGGGCTCCTGTTACAGAGTGAAGTGAGGAGAAGTGGGTTGAAGCCTGCCTTTCCCTTTGTTTCTTTTGTTATGATCTGGTTGTTAAGGGTAGAGTGGGGTGAAAGACAGGGCAAGAGTCCATTGAGCCCTTGAGTTGATAACCTTGGCTTTTGGGAGGCTTGGGTGTGTATTGCAGTGACTCTCCTGGAATATCCAACACAAACTGTTAGCCAAACCAACCCCATTATAACCTTTAAAGCAAATGTTCATTTTGCATGAAGAAAGAAGCTAAGCTGCTGGTCTCAACTGTTTCCCAGGGCTCAGCCTCCCCCTGTTCTCTGGCATGTCAGCACTTGCCTCCTGTTTTTTCCATTGTACTCCTCCCAGCTCAGCACAGGGGCCCCACCTCTCGCAGGATCAGAGTATGTGACCCTGGAGCCCAGACAGCCTTGCACATAAATCTTCCTGGTCCACCTGCAGATCGTCTGTCAGCAGCTGCCCTGCTTCTCTGTTGGATGGGCTATTCCCTCACATCTGTCAGACTACCCTGAAGTCTCCATGGGCCAATGGAAATTCAGACTGGCCCTATTGCATCTCCAGGTCTTCATCTATCTTGTCCTGTGTCATTGCCTGCCATGCCCAGGCTCTGTCCTACTGAGTAATTTCATGAGGCCCAAACTAGTGGTGATGAGCAGCCATATCATGACAGCGGCCAGTTGCTATCAGTATACCTTTCTGAACAGGTGCTCTTTTGGGGGCAAGTGTGGACTGAATGTTTGTGTCTTCCCCAAGTTCATATGCTGAAGCCCTAACCCCCAATGTGATGGTATTTGGAGGTGGGGCCTTTGGGAGGTAATTAGGGTTAGAGGAGGCCATGAGGGTGGAGCCCCCATGATGGGATTTAAGCTTTTGTAAGAAGAGACAGAAGCACTGGAGTACTCTATATAAGACGAGGAAGAGACAGACACTCTGTCTGCCATGTGTGGATACCAGAAGGTTGCCATCTGCAAGCTAGGAAGGAGGGCCCTCACCACACACTGAATCTGCTGTCATCTTGATCTTTGACTTCTCACTTTACAGAACTATGAGAAATAAATATTTGTTGTTTATGCCACTCTATAGTATTTGTAGAATAGTTGGAGCTAAGACAGCAAGACTTGCTTTAGAGCAGCTGATATTACCTAGGAAGCAGATCAAGATAGGGAACTGGAGAGGCCCTGAAGCTTCTGATTGGCTTGAACCAGATATGAGTAATAGTCATAGATTATCTGCCTTTGTCTACACTCAGAGGAAGATCTTTTCAATATGGCAAATAATGGTATATTGTGTGGGGGCATATGACATTAACATCTTTAAGTCTCTTCTATGTGCCAGGCAACAAATAAAAATGCATAGTGCAGTGGTTCAAGAGGATGAATGTGATCTAATTATTCTGTTTATTAGCTGTGTGACCTTGGGCAACTCAGTCCATTGGAATCATCTGTAAAAATAGCATAGGGTGATTACCAAGGGCTGGTGTGAAGATTAAAAGGCATCAGGTAAAGTCACATGTCACACAGTGCCCTAAACATAATCAGCAATCAATTAGTTCTAATTATTGTTGTGTTATTGGTTTGTTGGAATGAACAGGGTCTTCAAATGAGGAAAGAACAAGAACAGTGTGAAGCAGAAAGTGAGTGGAACAAAGAAAGTGAGTGAGTGAGTCCTAGGAAATTTTGGAAAAGGACAGAGAAGGCTTCAAAGAGACTGAAATTGGGCTGGAACCAGAAGGAATGAGTAGAATTTAGATAATTTGATCTGGGAGAGTTCACATTTTTCTTCAATTTGGGGGAGCTTGTTAGCAGAAAGAGAATTGAGCTAGAGATGAGAAGAAATGGTCTTTTTGTTTTCTACCTTTACTCAGCATGAGCTTGGGCAAACCACTGAGCCTCGATTTCCTTGATTGTAAAACTAGGACAGAGAGAATATCTGCTCCGCCTAGCTCCCAGGGTTGTTATAAGGCACAAGTGAGACAATTCAGGTAAAAATGCTTTGAAAATTGTAAAATGCAACAACACAAGAGTAAGGTCATTATTAGAGTCTTAAAAGAGGATCCCAGAAAAAGTCTGAGCTGCCTGAGACTGTAATTACCTATCCTGTATGACACAGTGCTTTAGAAGAGTCACTGACAGCTGTAGTAAGGTCATGGCCTACTGCTGACACATCTATCCTGACTGTGTTGACTACTTACCCTTCTCCAAGTACAGAGAATGTTCTTTGGATTCTCCATTCATACCTAGCCATTGTTAAGTTCCTCAAACAATAATAACCATTACAATAATAGTAAACAGCCACTACCATTTATTTGGCACTTATAATACATTGGACACTCTGCTAAGTACTTTACAAACTTTATCCCACTTAGTTCTCAAGCAACATCACAAAGCAGCTATTATTATATCCAATTTAGAGGTAATTAAGTTGAGGCTTAGAAAAATAACTTGCCTCGTCTCCTTCAGCTAGTAAATGACAGCTGAATTTAACTGAAACTTCTTTGACTACAGCCCTCTGTGCCATTTTGCTTTTAATCTAAGAAAAAATGGTTTCCCCCACAAGACCTTGTGCCAGATTTCCCATGTAGAATTAACCATGTGGATGAGTTAAATGAATAAAATGGTTAGTTAACATTCAGTTTATTACTTATAGCTTTATCCTTTTACTTCTAGCCCTGTTGTTAGAAAATTTAGACCCCACAATATTTCCCCAGTTACTACTACATTTCTAGGCCAGAGACTGTCCACTATGATAGTAAGAATAATCTCTTGTAGTTGTCCTAGCCTTTGTATATTCACTGTGTTTCATTTGGATATCACAATAAGTCCTTTAAGGGATATTATTTCTGTTTTACTCATGAGGAACTGATGCTAAGGGAAGTCAAGGAATTTGCCCAAATTCCCAGCTAATAAATGAGAGAGCTCTATGTCTGTCTGAACCATTCCGACTATTACTAATAGAAAGAATAGCAGAGAGTTAGGGCATTTCTTATATCCTGTATATGATGTGCAACATGAAACAATGAGAATATTTTCTATGAAGAACTTTAGAATGCAATGGTGTGATGTTCAGAGATGTTAAATATTTGTGCTTAAAATTATTTTTATGTCACATACATTCAAATAACTAAACCCTGAAACTTACTAGAAAACAAAATGCAAGGTTTATTCTTTAGTATTAAGGCTAGAGTTGAAGGAAATAAGGATCAACTATTAAATTCTTACCATGGCACAAAGGTTTTTGAATGTCAAATATTAAACTTTTCTAGGTTCAATAGGAATTTTGCTATGAATCTTCAGTCCCCTAGGGTATATTTCCTGTCTGTGCCTGTCAGCTTCATTGTTACGTATTTTAAATAAAGCTTTCCCTAACATTCAAAACTCCTTCCGGCCCTTCCTCTTAGGAAGCAGACATAAATAAAGTACCCACTATGCCTTTGCATTTTTGTTTTCTTTTACCTTTTTCTAACCATGGGCCCACCCCACCCCCAATCTTCTGAAGTATAAAGCTAAGGTAAAAAGAGCTTTTAAAAAAGGGCTCTGGGGAAGTATGCAAATGACAGAAATGTCTATGGGAAAATTAAGGGAAAAGAAATTCAGCAAGAAAGAAATTCATTGATGTTGTGATGAAACGTTGTCACTGGAGATAATGACAAATTAGAATCCGTTCCCATGGGGACTGCACGCTACCTACTGATCATTTGACCCATGGCTGGATGTTGGCTAGCCTAAGAATTGACCCAAAAGATGACAAGATGGTTTTAGTCCTGTTGTCTCATCCGTATTCAGGAACCCCTTAGGGGATGAAGGGGAAAGGATAAAGAAGGATAAAAGATGAAAGCTGAGCTGTGGAAAGAAAAATGTTTTTAATTACACTGAGGAGGATTGTGGGTCCACCTGTAGCTTTTTGCTGAGAATGTCTTTGTTTTCTTCTGTCTGCAGGGATCATGGCAGGATACAGACCCAGAATCTGTCTGGCCTTTTGGAAGGTTCTACATTGGCCCTTCGGTCCTCTTCAGTTTATTGGATACATTTAGGATTAACCTCTCTGTGGGCCGTCTTTACTCTGAGGTTCTGTTATGCTTGCTGAGCAGCCTGGGTTTGGTTGGCGTGCTAAAAGAGATTCCTTTTAGAGGGAGGGAAAAAAAAAAGACGCAATAGTGGAGCACAAGATGAGGTTTCCGCAGTGTGTCACCATCACATTCCTTGTCAGAAGGACACAGGGAGCTTGTCTCAGGCGGTGAGGTGGAGGGAGGCAAGAGCACCCCCGGTAGTCAAGAGACTTTTACGCTCTATATGCCTCAGTTTCTTCACTTGTAAACGGGGAATCACAGTGTTCTCTTACTATCCTATAATGGTAGATAGTCAATTAAGGTGAAATTCTTTAGGAAAATACTGAATTGTGAAGAAAAGGAACAATACTAGCAGTCTGTTCTCTAGCCAGGTGGCAAACCAACAAAAACTCCTTGAGTAATTTGAACAACTTAAAATAGTTTAATGTAATTTATTCCATGGTACTCAGATAATATTAGGTAGGCATCGTTTTGGTGGTTTTTTCTTTCTTTTCTTTTTTTTTTTTTTTTGAGAATTCTTTAAAACAAATTTGATCATATCCCCACCTCTTTCTTGAGAGGTAGGGATGGGGTATCACAGGGTGGAGTGCAGTGGCACGATCACGGCTCACTGCAGCCGCAACCTCCAGGGCTCAGGTGATCCTCCCACCTCAGCCCTCTGGGTAGCTGGGACTACAGATGCACACCGTTATTCTTGGCTAATTTTTTGTATTTTTTGGAAGAGACAGTGTCCCACTATGTTGCCCAGACTGGTCTCGAACTCCTGGGCTCAAGTGATCCACCTGCCTCAGTCTCCCAAAGTGTTGGGATTACAGGTGTGAGCCCCTGTGCCTGGCCCCTTTTTTATATTTGTGGTAAAATTTAACAATTCTAAACTTCTTCAAAGTACTTAATTTTCATAGGAATTTTGAAGAATATTATTAGAAATCATATTAATTTTTAAAAATCTAATTCTTATTATAAAGCAATAAGACTGTGCATAGCTTATGGTATCCTGCCAAGCATTTCACAACATTCGTTAAAATTGATTTGAAAAGAAATGTGGGGAAAGGGTTGATGTGCATATTACAAAGAGAAGCAATGTTGAGTAAAGGTTGAAGGCTTGGGCTCTGAAGTCAGAATATGGGTTTGAATCCCAGCCCTACCACTTACTAGCTTTGTAACCTTGAGCAAATTACCCCTTAGTGTCTACTTCTGGAAAATGGAAGTGTGCACCTAATAGGGTCCTTTAAAGGATTAAGTTAGTATATGCATGTGAGAGGCCTAAAATTGTGACTTGTACATAGTTGGCATTCAGCAGATGCTGGCATTTTTCTTAGTAAGGCAAGATAGAAGAATGTCGCTATATGAAAGATTGGGGAATTTCTGACTGACAGCTGTGAATCCAAGTAGACAGAGCATGCATTTGACACCTTTTGTGAAGTGTGATAGGTGTTTGGACTCTGTATTCTTGGTACTTACTGTCTCTACTGATGAAGAATGCAGCTGAAGGCCCACCCTAACCAGGAAGGCAAAGGCAGACATTCTACCCCGACCCCCCAATAAAACACACCTCTGCCAGGGCCCCTCTGCCATCAACCAGTCACCCTGCAATCCCGAGGAACATTTGGTTCCGCAGCCAGCCCAGAGTTGAGGACCTTTTACTCTGCTCTTTGCCTTGTTTGATTATGTTAACAGGAATTCTCAGCCTGTGTGATTTGTCATATTTTAATATTTCAAGCCACCATTGCAGCTTCTTTTAGGTTTGGTTTGTCTGAGGCACCACAGCCAGTGCGTGAGCACACAGATTTTGAATTTGTACAAGTGAATGGCTCTTCCACTTATTTTGTGGCTTTGGGCTCATCACTTAACTCATTGATATAAAATGAGAATATCCACACTGTAAGGTCCTGGTAGCTATTAAAATTTTCTGAAGAACCCTGAAATCTCTTTGCAACAGGTTTACAACTCACAGGGTGCAATCTTGATAATTTTGATGCTTTAGATGCAGTGCCTGCATTTAGGAGCTTTGTTTCACCTGCTTCAATATGTATATCCTAGGATGGAATTCAGCTGATCCTGCATTTTCCCGTTTTCTGTTGTTGCGTAACAAACCACCCAAAACTTAGTGGCATAAACAAACATGTTTACAAATTCTGTGGGTCAGGATTTTGACCAGGCACAGCAAGGATGGCTTATCTCTGCTTCATGATGTCCATGGCTTCATCAAGGGGCTAGTCTGGGGGCTGAAATTATCTGGAAGTTTCTTGGTTCATGCCACAACTTGGGCTGGGTTGACTTGGAAGACATGCTAAGCTGGGGAGCTGCCAACTAAGCACTGACTGTGGCCTCTCCATGTGTCTTGGACTTCTTACAGCTGTGTAGCTGACAGCTACCACGAGTAAGCGTTCCAAGAGACAGGCATGTCCTTTTATGACCTAGCTTTAGGAGTCACGTAGTATCACTGTCTCTGTACTCCACTAGTAGAAGCCATCATAAGCCTACCCAGATTTAAGCAGTGGGGACAGGGGGACATGTAGACCCCACCTGCCAAAGGGGTAGACCTGTTAAGGAATTTGTAGGAAATTTCTATAAAACCACCACACTAGGATTATGGTACCACACTGGGATTATGGTTCCTTCTGGGGATAAATTAGGGCCTCTGACTTCTACCTATAGGAAAGCAGGCCATACAGACTCTTGCAGCTACTTACTCTGCCATTGTAAAATGAAAGCTGCCATAAACGATATGTAAACAAATGATCATGTTCCAATAAATATTAACAGTAAAATTAGAATTTCATATAACTGTTAAGTATTAAAAATATTCTCTTCTAAAAAACACTTAAAAGTGTAAGAATCATTCTTAGCTCATGGCCTATGTAGAAACAGGCAGTGGACCAGATTGGAATGTCTGAGTTTAGCTAGATCTGACTCTTTAAAGTTAGAATCCTCCAAATGTATAGAAGAAACCCGTGGGTATTTCTCAAGTGGAGTTAAATATTAAGAGTGTGTGTGAGAGAGAAAAGGACATATGATTACAAATTTTGTTTTTATTTTAAAGTGAATTTGTGAAGATATTTCAAAATTAATTCTTTTAATTACATCTTATGTTCATTATGTTACAAAACATTTATTCCCAAGGGCAATAAGGGACTATACACTCTTAATACTCCTATGTGGGAGATTAATGATATTTACTTTATCAGAAGTCAAGACCTACAAAGAAAAGGTAGAACTTGCTTCTTGATGGGGCTTCCAGAAATACATATTGTTGTATATTTTTAAAATAGTTATGTTTTAAAAGAGTTTATTATTAGAACAGAAGATAAGGTTGATGACTCTCAGGAGTGAATTTTAAAAGTCTTTATCACTTCATTAAATATTTTTTCTATGTCTACAATGCCAGGCAGTGTACTAGAGCCTGAAGATACAGTGGTGAACAAAAACATATATCGTATGTTATCTTTTAACATCTGGCTATCTCACGAGACTGTATGTCCTAACAGTGCTTTTGTCTCATGAGATAGCCAGATGTTAAAAAACAACAGCATTAAATTTAATGTGTGTTATGAGCAGGTTTATGCAGGGCATTATGAGAATATAAGGTTTTCAAGCTGGGCCTGTTGCTCCAACACCCTCTACTGCCCATTGAATGTGAAAGTCTAGGAAAAAGAGGGTTGTTAGATTAGTTGCAAACTGCTGTTTAAAAATCACGTTAACACGTTTGATAATGAGTGAATAGTCCTCTCTCCATATTTGGGCCACATGTGATGGCCTGTTTAATATTACTTTGGGGAAGGAAAAGCAAAGAATGAAAAAAATTGCAGTTGTTGAAATGTACAGGGATTTTTTTCCCTGATGAGTTATCATTTTGGATGGGTGGAGAATTCAAATAGAATAACAGTTTGGAACTTATTGACTGAATTACAAATTGGGATAATTAACTGATTTTTCTCTAAATCAAAGTTTTTCTGGGTGACAAAATCATTTGTACAGCAAACCCTAGTAACACGCAATTTATCCATGTAACAAATGTGCTCATGTACCCCCGAACCTAAAATAAAAGTTGGAAAAGAAAAAATAAATTGGTCAGAATCATACCCAAGAATAGCCCTTAAATAAAATGTCTGGTGCATAATTATTTGACTGCAATCAGAGGATACTGCTAAAGATATTTAGAGGGCCCCTGAAAGGATTATATTAATATCCTTAATAAAATGTGAATTTTTTGCTTAAAAAATGATTTTCGAACACCTGTTAAAAAAGCAGTCAATCGAGGTTTCAAGTTTTCTCATCTGGGCCATTAGTGACATTTGAACCAGATAATTCTTCATTTTGGGATGCTGTCCTGTGCATTGTAGGATGTTTAGGAGAATCCCTGGCCTCTATCTGTCTACTTTGCAGCATTCTCTACCAAGTTGTGACGATCAAAATTTTCTCCAAATGTCCTCTGAGGGTGGCAAAGCCACCAGTTGTCTAAATTAAACTGGATTTATATGTTTTAATGCAATGACCTCAATGAGGAAAACCTACTTTATTTTAATAGTAAGAAGTCTAGGTCAGGGAGTATTGCGAGTCATCTTATAAATTTCCAAGACCCACAACTCCTCCTTTGAAAATGATAAAATGAATTTGGACAACCCATTATCCAATTAAACATTATACTCATATCTCTTTGTTATGTCTGGAAGTTTTTCTAAACTTTATAGTTTATGTAATTTCTAGCAAGGCTGAGAACCTCAGTTATTTAATTGAGACCCTGAAAGCTATAGAATATCCCTGGAACAAAATCAAGATTTAAAATTGGCTTGAAATAACAAATGAAGATATTTTGATTTGACTCCATGTTCTCAGCCTGGAAGCTATTGGATTGTGTGAGACGCATGACCCAATGGAGATGTTTAGTTTTCCTTCAGTGTGATGATAATGAATAGCACTACAAAACCAATTAGCTATAATTCTATCAGTCATTTCGTTTGGGTAACATTTTGTTTAAGGGGAAGAAAAAACAACACAGTTTTCCTTGGAGATCTGTGATGAAGCTGTGGTATTTGATGGGAACAATGGAGGAAAAAGCAGTATGCTCACCAATTTGCTTTTATTATTCCTGCTTGAAAGTAAATCATGATGAAGTGTTCTGTTCACAGCAGTTAAGAAAGACATTTGTTCATCTTAAAGGTGTAGCAGACCAAACACAAGTATATTTCTAAGTGTGCATTTCATTTATGTGGATTATACAACTCCAGGGAGTTGACATTCACATGGAAGACTGAGAATGGTGTACCCTAGGACTGTGTAGCAGGAGACACTGAATGTTGTTTCCTTTCCTTCTGTTATTACCCCCCTTGAAAAACTGTGAACCCAGAACCACAAGTAACAGATAATGTCTCTCCTCTTTATTCTCCCAGTCACTGTCGTTGCTCTGTAGCATGCAATGCCCACTGTCACGCTGACAATAATATCCACAGTCTTTGTTTTCCTTTTTCCAGCAAGGTATTTTATGGATAGGTATTGTTCTATTTAACGTGCCATCATCTGTTACAAGAAGATATAATTTTACTGTTGTCTGAGTATCCTTCTATGACTTCTGGGCATTGTGCAATTTTTATCTCAACCCACACAGTGGAATATGACTTGGGTGTGTGTTGTTTGTTTTACTTGAATTTTAACATATGCAGCTTGTGACACAAATTATTAGTTTATTAGAAAAAAAATAAAACGAGTTATTGTCTTGGACTTTCGATTTATTTTGCTCACTGTCATCCCACAGCTAGCCAAAAAAATCCGAGAGAAGTTCAACCGTTACTTGGATGTGGTCAATCGGAACAAGCAAGTTGTAGAAGCATCCTATACGGCTCACCTAACCTCTCCTCTAACTGCAATTCAAGACTGCTGTACTATCCCACCTTCCATGATGGAGTAAGACTTTAAAACTTTTTGTTGTTGTATAAACCAGAAATTGAATTGCTTATATGTTTCATTTCATATTCAAAATACCTGTGTTTATTTATTGCAAATTGTGTAGCTTATTTCACACTATTTAAGATAAGCCCTTTATCTTTAGATAGACAAGTGATTTTTAAAGAAATGTAATTCAGTATTCTATAGCCAGGAAATTCCTGGACCCTCCCTACTCACCTTTTTCTCCTGATGAAATTCAAGTTGAGGAGTATCAACTATTTATTTGAGTACAGAATCTAAATCTAGAAAATTGGAAATGCTTTGTCATGAGTCAACTATTAAGCCATGTCACTTGCTTAATTTAAGGGAGTGACTTTTGTCTTTAAAAGAGTAACCAAAAATTCCCATTCCTTACTTTAGTAGATACTATCTTTAAAGCTCCTATGGGAAATGTGGTTTCAGATCATATTGAAACAGATTTGTATCTGATATTTTTATTTATTGGCCTAGTGATATTTATATCTGGAGGGTTATAGGGCTATGGGATGCTGGAAATTGTAGTGGAAAGAACACTTATCTGGAGGTGCAAAGAGCTTAAAGTTTGACTTGGTCTTCAATTAGCTGTGTGTCTTTCATCAAGTTACTTAATGTTTATTTTTATGCTCAGTTTTCTACCAATGTGGAAAATAATCTTCTACCAATTTTCTAGTGCTACTTAGAATAAATGAAAGATGCTAATATGTTTTTAAAATATGAGTAAATTAAATTAGTATTTATTATTCCTCTCTTTGCATGACAGGTGCTCTTGCGGCTAGGCAAAGGATGGATATAATGTTTTTTGGTGGTTAAATGGTTCTTTGTTTCCATAAGCAAGTTTTTACTTATTATGATTTCTTGCTGGGCTTTTAGGTAGCAGGGCATCCTCAAGTCATTTTATTTCTCCATTTGTATGATGTTAAGAGGTGCCTTTGTCTGGCTTACCCTGTCTGTGGCCTGAAGAAACTCATACTAGTTGTTCTCTAAACTAAATGGAAAGCATATATAATTTGGAATGAGACTGTCTGGATAGGAATTCTACCCCTAACACTCAATACCCACGTGGTTTTTGGATATTTGGTGTCTTTGAGCAACCCTGTCTTTATGAGAACAATAACTAATACTCCAGGATGTTGTGAACATTTCAGTGAAATCAAACGTGAAAATATTTTGTAAACTGTAATGTTCTAGACAAGTATTAGCTGTAATATTAAATATTTGTTTACCTTCATATCAGAGTGAACATTTCAATTTTTGTTTGTTAAGTATTAGTTCCTTCTCACACCACTAATAAAGACATACTTGAGACTGGGTAATTTATAAAGGAAAAGAGGTTTGGTGGACTTACAGTTCCACATGGCTGGGGAGGCCTCACAATCATGGTGGAAAGTGAAGGAGGAGCAAAGACACGTCTTACATGGTGGCAGGAAAGAGCGTGTACAGGGGAGCTGCCCTTTATAAAACCATCAGATCTCGTGAAACTTACTCACTGTCAGGAGAACAGCACAGGGAAACCCACCCCCCTGATTCAATCACCTCCCACTGGGTCCTTCCCATGATATGTGGGGATTATGGGAGCTACAATTCAAGATGAGATGTAGGTGGGGACACAGCCAAACCATATCAGGTATAATCAAAGATTATCTTTTATAGTGGGGCACCTGTAACTTAATGTTTTGACAACCTTACCACTATCTAAAAATAAAATGAGGGTCCAGTTGGGTTTTAGGCCCAAAGAAGAAACCATTTTCAGGGCAGGAAGAACAGGTGGTAAGGTAAGGAGAAGTTCTTAGAGCTAAATTTATGCATTTTTCTCCTAGGGAAATACATGTGGCATTGTCTGGATGCATTTTCAGTTGTCACAACTTAAAGGCTGGAAGAAAGCTCCTGGCATCTCCGGAGTAGAGTCCAGGGATACTGCTACACATCCTATAACATTCAGGACAGCTCCCTAAGACAAAGAATTACCTTGCCCAAAATGACAGTAGTGCCAAAGTTGAAAAACCCTGGCTTAGCACATTGGGGATCTTCATAAATTCCTAAGTAGAACTAGTGCTCTAGAGGGGGAAAAAACCTGAAACTTGAATTGGCTGGCTGCTACTGGTGAATCTACCCAGTCACTTGCCCACCTGGTGAATTTCTATGAATGTTTCAAGGAGCAACTCAACAATTGCCCTTTCTTCATAGCTTCCTCTCCTTATTCCCTTTTGTCCCTGGAAGAATTTATTGCTCTCTCATCTTTATTCCCATAGTAATTTCCATACATCTCTATATAGTGTAGAACTTAATGTATCAGACCTTGTTGTGAGTTGGCCTCCCCTTCTGTTCTGGGCAGGAATTAACACCTCATCTTTTTTTACCCCTAGCACCTGGCCATTGTATTTAATTTTTATACTATTTGTTGGAATCTGAATTGATTTAAATTGATACAGGAACGAGTAAGAGAGTGTCTACTCTCTAGAAATGTATAAATTACTGGGTGTGGAGTGGCAAGTGTTGAGCATAATTAATAGGGCAAAATGTGACATAGCAGAGAGGTATTGTGGTTCCTCAAAGCAGAGAACTATACCAGATAGGTTGTATTGGAAATGATTTTATGAACTTCAGAAATATGCCTCTTACTTGATTTGGCCATTAGGAGGAATATCACAACAATATATATAATATAAACATGTAAAGAAAAATATTATAGTACCATTTAGAATAGAGAAAATTATAAATACCCTAAATTTCTAGCAATAGAGGATTAGTTAGGAAAATTGTATCACATCCATATATATGAGATGGTAAGATGCAGCCATGCTGTTGAAACTGACTTGTGAGAATGGTCAGACATACATACACACATGCATACATTACACTTGATGTTAGCCAAAAAGCCAAGAACACAAATGTGTGCATTAAGTTTGGGAGTAAAGACAGTGATTTCCATTTTGAATATGTTGAGATAAAGGTTCAGGTCTGGGACAGAGGCCATCTAATTTGGTAAAACCCAGTGGTCAACCTTTTTGTTAATCCAATCAAGCATAAAATGTAGTTTCTGTCCTTTAGGAACTTCTCATTTAGTTTAGTTGAACATCCATGAGACCTTAACTGTACCCCTAGAAAAATACACACCAAGTAAGCAGATTAGTAGGAGAGAATGTTGCTCCTTCAGAGGTGGGACCTCTGCACTGAATGCTGAAGATGCAGTATTCTCTCCTGACCAGGAGTAGTTGACAGAGCCAAGAACTGCTTGCGGTGGATATTGGAAAACCAAGGCAGTTCTGAAGGTAAAGCTGAACAATCAGAGAATGTACAGATAAGCAATACAAGGAACCTCCTTCAACAAATTTTAAAGACATCGGACAACAGAGAGATCTTTTGCAACAGGAAGTGGCCTATGAGGACTCCCTTCAATTATACTGTGTCTACTTGGCTTTGAATGGAGCCCCCTTTCCAGTGAAATGTGTGAAGGAATTTTGGGAGTGAATCCTGAGCTAATACTTTTCTAGACTTTGGCTGAACACAAGCACTTTGTAAAATTACAGGAACTCCTCAGTTTTTTAATGAAGATTTAAAAATGGAAACAGTTAGTAGTATGTTGTTGCAGTGAACAAGGGTACAAATTCTCAGCTAGCCACCTTTGTTCCAGCCCCTCAGAAAGTGCTTTATCTGCATATTCTAATGGCTGGGGTGCCTGCTGAACACATTTTCAGTTCACGCCTTCCTTTTGTTTTTTTGGAGATAGAGTCTCACTCTGTCGCCCAGGCTGGAGTGTGATGGCACCATCTCGGCTCACTTCAGCCTCCACCTCCCAGGCTCAAGCGCTTCTCGCGCCTCAGTCTTCCAAGAAGCTGGGACTACAGGGGCGTGCCATCACACCCAGGTAATTTTTGTATTTTTAGTAGAGATGGGGTTTCACCGTGTTGACCAGCTTCTGACCTCAGGTGATCCACCCACCTTGGCCTCCCAAAGTGCTGGAATTACAGGCTTGAGCCATGCTTGAGCGACTGCGCCCAGCTGACACTTTCCTATATTCCAGTCCTTCCAAAAATGTCTCTATTTTGAATCTCAACAACTTCATGTTGGAGTTAGGTGAGGAAAGGAAGATCTTCTAGTCTTTTGAAGCAGTTTAAGGATGTGATTAAAAAGTTTTTTTTTAATACTAGGGAGATTTGGTTTTGAATCTCATGAACTCATATGTGGACCTTTGGAAGTCACTTATGCTGAGCCTCAGAGGTTTCCTCATCAGTGAGATGAGGATAATGAGAGTACCCACCTCACATGGTTGTTATAGAGGAGATGTTTTTAGGTTATGCTTAGACATTTTTTAAAATTTGATTATGTATTTATTTCAATATTACTATGTCAACAGTTTTTTTTTTTCTCTACTGGCAATAACAAAGTTTCTTTTTAATATAAATGTAGCTAAATAAAATTGAATTATTTTAAATGAAAACATTAAGTGAATGTGACCAAATGTTTGAAAGGGATAGAGATGTAGTAGTGACTGGAGTTCATGAAAAATGGGCTCAAGATTATTGCTAAAGTCCTTCCAAACTGTAAGATATTGTAGTTCTATGAGGCAAACTCTTTAAAACTGTTTATGCCTATGGACTGTATCTTGCCATATGTGTATGTATTAATACTGCCTTTATAATAAATAGAAGCAGTTGGACCTCAGATAAGAGACCTCCAGGCTTAGTTCTGAATCTTCTTCATTCTTAAGTCATCTGGGCCTTATGAACATTTTTTTTAAACTCAGCACTGACCCAATGGTATGATGGCTGTTTGTTACTAAAATTTTAAGTGCCTGTGGCCTATTGACCTTGCTTCTTCTCCAAATATATTAAAGATTAGTTAGAACTAGACAATGTTTTTATAAGTAATTGTAACTAATGGCTAATTTTTACTTTTTGTCTCAGGCCTAACTTTTCATTTTTAATGATTTATAATCCATATTTGGTTTTCTTCACTAGTGCTTAATAGTACATATTTTTAAAAAATAAAATGCCTAGTTCTGAAGAGAGAGGAGCTTTAAAGAGCTGTGTTACAGAGCATTAGGCTATAGTATGATGACAACAGAGAGAACCTGCAAAGTGGCAGAAAATTAATTTTTCAGATGGGTTTCATACTTTCCTTCTCAGACCAGTCAACTCTTAAAATTCTTGCACAGGAGCCTTAGAAGTTAATTATTCTGCACAAGGCGCTGCATAGTGATTAGGTACTCTGTCAATGTTTGTTGTTGAAGGAATGATCTAAAGAATTTGCATTCTTCAATATGGAAAACAATAGGCTAAGTTTAATAAAAAACAAACTCATTTTCAACGGTATCTCTTAAAACAACATAGTTTTGAGAGTGGGCTCATTTATTTATATAATTTAATTCGCAGCTCCCTTTGTGTTCCTTTAGGTGAGGTGCTAGGGACACAGGAGATCCTGGGCTCTCCCACAAGGAGTGAACAAATGCATAATTACACCCATGGACTATATCTGACCTGCAGGTATATTTTTTCGGCCCTCAGGTGTTTTAAAGGTTTTTAAATTTGTAAATTTTAAAATCTGTTGCCAACATTTAAACTTTGAAAGATTAGCAGTTTAAAAATCCAAATATCTGTCCTGTCTTGAAAAATCAGAAGATTTGGCAATACTGGATCCACACTGCTACTTGGTAGCAGTCTGCTTTCATGAAGAGCAGCTTCCCTTTCAAGACAGGAGATGAGTTCCTGACCTGATGTGTTATACCCAACCTATTTTCCTGATTTATATCACCTGTTTGGCCAACCTTAGCATGTGAATTTGCAATTCCTGACCTTAAAAGACCATACAATGTTAATAGATTTGACTTAAGAAAAATGTCTTATCCATGTGTATTCCCTGCCATGCCAACTTAAAAATGTCCATTCTCATTCTCTCAAGTTTTAAAGAATATAACTCCTTTAGGCATAACACTAAGAATACCTATCCCTGAAACCCAGCTTGCCACAGAGATGAGGTTCTGATGTGTGTTTCTAAAGCTATTGTTTATTCAGCAGGCCCTACTGATCCTTGGCTTTTATATAAACAAATCAATACTTTTTTTTTTTTCTTAAGACAGAGTCTCGCTCTGTTGTCCAGGCTGGAGTGCAGTGGCATGATCTCACGCCTCAGCCTGCTGAGTAGCTGGGATTACAGGTGCGCCACCATGCCCAGCTAATTTTTGTATTTTTGTAGAGATGAGGTTTCACAGTGTTGACCAAGCTGGTCTTGAACTCCTGGACTCAAATGATCCACCTGCCTCAGCCTCCCAAAGTGCTGGGATTACAGGCATGAGCCACCATGCTGGGCCCAGATCAATAATTTTATTGTCCACATCACTTAATTGATTTATCTATTTCTTTCCCCAATTTCTTCTATAGATGTTACTACCTGTTGGTATTCTTAGTTTTTTAATTTTTGGTGTCTTTATTTAAAAAGAAGAGGGCAAAGGGGAGCATAAGCTAGGGAGGAAATACTGGAAAGATGAATTTAGATTTTTATTCTTTTTTGTATCTCCAAGTGGGGTTCAGTGCTGTTATCCTCATTTAGTTAATGCATGTTAATTGGCTAATCATGGTGAGAACTGGCATTAAGGCATCTATGTCTGGCTTGATGAGCAAATTGATGCTCTGATGGAGCTACAGTAAGTAAGCAACTTGTTTCCAAGGTTCTCTGAAGCCAGCCACCTGGAGCTGGAAGACTTCCACTGAATAGATAATTCTCTCAGGGGAAACTTAAAAAGCTTCACTGATTCCAAAAATGAAGAAACTCTTGGACCCATTGTCAAATTGGATTCCTGCTATTTTACAGGGAGCTCTTTGCATTGGGGCATCCACTGAGATTGATATAGTCACTGTGGAAGGCAGATAGGACTCGTCTCATCTTCTAAGAACACAAATTTAGTGCATTTCCAGCTGGCACCCACTTGAATTGTATGATTTCAGGAATCCCATCTTATTCAACCTCTTCAGGGTATTGTGCTGCAGACAAAGCAACTAGCATAGGTTTTGATACAAGAACACAGTCTCCTGATTATAATAATTCTCATGAATAGCACCATTATAACCCTGTGTTAGGGTTCTCCAAAGAAGTAGAACCAATAGGGTGTGTGTGCATGCATGCGTGTGTGTGTGTGTGTGTGTGTGTGTGTGTGTGTACATACAGAGAGATGAATATTTATTGTTAGGAATTAGGATTGTGGAGGTACAAGTTCAAAATACATGGTAGGCTGGCAAGCTGGAGACTCAAAGGAGAGTTGTAGTTGGAGTTCAAAGGCAGTTTGCTAGGGAAATTTCTTCTTGCTTACAGAACGTCTGTCATTGTTCTACTAAGTCCTTCAATTGATGAGGCCCACTGATGTTATGGAGAATAATCGACTTTACTCATAACCTATTATTTAAATGTTAATCTCATCTAAAGCATTTTCTTCACAGAAACATCTAAAATAGTGTTTAGCCAAACCTATCTGGGTAACATAGCCCAGCCAAGTTGATATAAAGTTATCCCTCCTGCCCTTTTACCCCTTTTATCTTTAGAAAGGATAGAAAAGTGTACTGCTAAACCTATCATTAAAATTAAGGTTTTGTTAACCTTCGGATTTAGAGTGGAGAAGACTAAACTCTCGCTTACAGAACTTTCTACCGTATTCTCCTACACAGCTTCTCTTAAAAAAGTTAATGCTCAGCTGGGCGCAGTGGCTCAAGCCTGTAATCCCAGCACTTTGGGAGGCCGAGGCGGGCGGATCACGAGGTCAGGAGATTGAGACCATCCTGGCTAACACGGTGAAAACCCGTCTCTACTAAAAACAAACAAACAAAAAATTAGCCAGGCGTGGTGGCGGGTGCCTGTAGTCCCAGCTACTTGGGAGGCTGAGGCAGGAGGATGGCGTGAACCCGGGAGGCGGAGCTTGCAGTGAGCTGAGATCTGTGCCACTGCACTCCAGCCTGGGCGAAAAAAAAAAAAAAAAAAAAGTGAATGCTCATGTAACTGAGCTGCCTGGAAAGGAATCTCAGCATTTGAGTAATTCTTTTTTCCCTGTAAATTGGTTGTGTATTTTGTGGCATGATTTAGATGTTGTATACATTTCTATAATAGGATTTCAAGTTCTTTAAGTATTATTGACATCATATGAGCCAGAGGTAACTTACTCAGAGAGTTGTTTTTAATTTTGATGATTAACATGCTCACCCATCATGTTCAGATTCCTGTACTTAGCTCCTTAGGGATTTATAGTAGATTTAAAAGATACAATTTCTATTCTTAAGGGACTTGGCTTCAAGTCAAGGGTTTTGTTTTGTTTTGTTTTTTAATTATTTGTTTTTAAACTGAACTCAAGCATGAGCTTCTATCATTTCTAAGAAGAGGCAAGTCTTTTTATTTTATTTGCAGCTACTGTGGTGCAAAAGAAGTATCATAAGCAGTAAGTTCAGTTGTGATGTAAATTATACTCGAGTCATGTAGTACAAAGAGTGGATGAGCCTCCACTCTGCCACTTTGCCATGTAATCTTGGGACGTTCACTTGACATCTTTGGTCCTCAGTTTCCTCAACTGTAAAATGAGCAGTTTGAACTATATTTCAGAGACTCTTCCAACTTCGAAGACTGATTTAATTTTCCTCAAACTCCTTAGAAGGTTGTTTGTTTGTTGTTTGTTTGTTTGTTTTTAAACTGGAGCCATTTGCCATTACAGGCAACTTTTCCTACTGCTCAAATTAATAAATTCTGGATTCCATGAGAGAGTTTGTTTCTATCTTTTTGAGAATGAACTTATGGGGGGATAAAATATGATATGCAGCAAGACTTACAGAGGTTAAATCACTCATTCATCCATTCATTTGAAAAAATAAAGACTTGTGGAATGGTTTATGGAAGAAACATTTCAGCTGGGTATTTAAGCAGGAAGAGGATTTGAATATATGGAGATATGGAGGAAGAGCTTTCCAGGAGAGGAAGCTCAATATGAAGAAACCCCATGCCGAGAAATGACCAGGAGCACTGAAGAGGGACTTGTATATGGAGCAAATGATGGAAGAGGCAGCTAAGAAGTTGGATCAATATTAGATCATAAGCATCCTCAAATGCTAGACTAGAGAATTTAAACTTTGTTCAGTAGGGTTTAGGCTCCATAAGTGAAGTGAAGAACAATGTCTATCTTTCTCTTGCTTCTATATCTACGGTCTAACACATAGTAGACACTCAATAAATATTGGTTGCTTGAATGAGGGAATTAATTTATGATTCTTGAGAAAGAGAGTAAAATGATGAGACCTGAACTTTAAGGGAATTTCACTTCTTAATCATGTAACAACTAGAAGACCTACTTGATTTCATTTATGTAAGCAAAGAGCAAGAGGAGGCCTGGACTTGGATGTTGGCTCCTACTTCTTGAGTTTTGGAAGAGGGAGGAATCATAGGTGGCCAAAGTTGATTTTGGGTAACTGAGAGTGATGGTACCAGGTGCTAAGGCATATTTGTTCTTTATGTACTCTCTCATCTTTCTTAGTTACTTTAGTTCAGGGACCCTGTCAGATACAACTGTATTCAATACCTTGCTTAAATAGGTCTTCGATAAATATTTGCCAAAGGAGTTAGTTTGTAGTAGCAAAACTGACTTTGTCTTTAGTGTTTGAGTCTCAGTCACTATGATGCTGTCAGAATTAACAAGCTACTTCCCTTCTGGGCAGAAATTGAACAATATTATTAAATACTTTTTTGCCTATTCGTAATAGTCATTATTTTAATCTGAACAGTGGTATTACAAGCTCTGATGTGAAACATGTTTGATATTGATTTAGTTATCTCAGTTATCAGTTATGCTTAATAATTTTGTTATATGCATGATGAATTTAAAAAATATGCATTCCCAAATGCCTACATACATGTGTATTATTTTCAACTCAACTTGTCTGTACTATCTTCAAGGCAGTTAATGTATAAGACATTGTACTAGGTACTGTCTGATGCACAAAGATGAATAACACAGTATGTACCTTCAAGAGCTCATAGGACACATGTAGAGTAAGCTAAGGCAGTCTGTGGCAAATGTCGTAAAAGAAATCCAAAGACTTTTAGAGGAGGAAGAGATTATGAACAAAGGCCTCCGAATGCTCAAGCTTGGTGAAAAAGTGGTAGTCAAGGCCTTGAAGAGTGGAACTTCCACATATAGATCTAGGGGAAGAATGCTTCAGACCAGAAAACAGCAATTGAGGATGGGGAGGTGGAAGACCCAGCTGGCACAATGGATAAGAGAAACACCATGGTGGACTTGAAACACTAGGTCAGCTACACAAATTTCTCTCGGTAAGCAGTAGTTTTAAAGCAAGGAACGGCTGTGGTCAGGTCTTGGGCAAATTAGTTAGTTGGCAAATGAAGAACAAATTACAGTAGAAAGGCAAGTTGCTTGTCAAGTTGGGCCAGTTAGATAATCACAGACAAAGTAATGACACCTTAAGGGACAAAGGTACAAAAGCAAAGACGTCCAGGGGCTGGTGTCAAAATAGGGATGTACAATATGTGGAATCTGGCAACTAGGTTTTCTTGGAGAGTTTGGTAAGGAGGAAGATTAGAAATGACAGCTCCAAATTTTAAATTGAGCATTTTAGGAGATGGGAATCTATTAACTAAAGGGTGAAAATAGGAGCAAAAGAAGACTTTTAGGAGGAAAATGATGGATCCAGTATAAACATGCTGATTTGGAGTTGCACGTAGATCATTCTTGGGAGATGTTTGCTGAGCAGCTGAGATTAACCTGCAGCACCATATTATTTTCATCCCACAAGTTTATTTTCATCCCACAAATATTTTTACGCCCATAACTATGTCATGTGCATGGCAGTTCAGGTGAAAGGGAAATTTGAGATGTCTACTTTTAATGTTGTGTTAGTGTATAGTTTTGTATAGAATGATGTTTCAAGACATAACAGCTGACTCATAAGTTGGCAACTCCAATTTTTTTCTAACCCAATTTTAAGGTAGTGCACATGGAAAATATGACATAAAATGTTTAACCTTATATACATATTTCTTATTATTACTGTTTTTATGAGAAATAAAATATTGTGACTTAGGTGCTTAAAACTTTTGTTCCTTTGTTATCTCTGTGTCACAAGGTCAAATAATGTGACAAGCTTGGTCCTGAACAACTGAGTTTAAATTTATTGCAAGTAATATTATTTCTCCATGAAGATATGTTTTGTGTTTATGCCCATGAAGTGTTGTATGGCAAGTCTTAGTCTTTCAAGTCATTTTCACTGCCTTATCTCACACTTCCATTTCCAATGCCTTTAAAAATTATTATTACCTGCAGGCTGACTAAACGTTACAGATAGTCTTTCTGGATATTGGTACCAGAGGACTGGAGTTGAGCTCGAATTTAACAAGGATATTACAGAGAGCTTTGTATTTATGAAAACTTAGTTACATATGTTTATACCTCAGTGAAATACTTTTTTAGGCCTGTTCCTCTTTAAACAATATGTTACTTACATTACATTCTTCATATGTTCCTCTGAACAACCTGGTGGGGCAGAAACTGTCTCTGCCCACCTTCCTCATCCCCACTTTTACAGATTAGGAAATAGGCTTAGAAAGTTTATGGCAGGGTAATCCCAGCACTTTGGGAGGCCGAGGTGTGTGGATCATCTGAGGTTAGGAGTTCGAGACCAGCCTGTCCAACATGGTGAAACCCCATCTCTACAAAAAATACAAAAATTAGCTGCACGTGATGGTGGGCACCTCTGTAATCCCAGCTACTTGGGAGGCTGAAGTAAGAGAATCGCTTGAACCTGGGAGGCAGAGGTTGCAGTGAGCTGAGATCGTGCCATTGTACTCCAGCCTGGGCAACATGAGCAAAACTTCGTCTTAAAAAAAAAAAACAACAAAAAAAAAAACAAAGGTTATGGCAGGACTTAGTGGAGAGCCAGGTTTGGAATTTAGGTTTTCTGATTCCAAATGCTGTTTTCTTTTAATGGTTCTCTGACCAGTAGTAAAATTAGAATGGCTCATCTGCCAAGTGCAATGCTAAACTATGTATTCCTTCTTAGAATTATACCTGAGGTTACTAGATGACCCTCCAAAGTTTCTAAATTGGCTGACCTGCAGCAATTTGTGTCATTTCCCTGTGTGTGCTTGTGTGTGTGCATTAGATAGATGTCTTTATCTTTAGGAGTCTTGATGAGTACCCTTATAGCAGAAAGTGCCTGCATTTGGATCTGCTGAGAATCTAGCTTCCTGCCTTTTTCGTGTGACCTTCGTTGAAGGAAGAATGGGAAACCTGCCTCACTGCTTACGCTATTGAATTTCACCAGCTGCCTTTTATGGATTTTAAATAGAGATGGTTTTGTGATTTTTCTTTCTTTTTAAAATCTGATCTCTGTAGAAAACTGCCTAGCAGACTATACCAGCTTTAAGAAACAGAACCTGTCTTAGCTGAAAAGCAGAAACCTTTTTGTGCCTTTTTATTGTGAAAAATACCAAAGCAATTTCAAAGAAGGCCCAGATTTAAAAATCTATCTATAATCTCTTTCTAGGGACTTGACTTATCTGGTACGATGATGTAGATATCTGTCTTTACACTCTAGCTTTATTAACTTGTTAATATTGGGATAGTATTCCTTTTGTAGAATCAGCCATAAGTATTCTGCATCTTATATTTTTCTGTTTCTTTAACAGAACAGGGAGATGTGTGGACAGGACTCTTCCCTCCTTCGTGCATGTGTGCTGGTAGATGGAACCAGTTAATCTCCAAGGTCATCTGCTAACTCTTAGTTGTTAGTGCCTCACTTTTGTGTCTGTGTCATACCACTCACAGTTGTCTGCTGTGTACTAAATACTTAGTGTGTGAGAGGGGAGAGAACACACCCAATTTACAGTCTCTGATCTCTAGTCCTGGGAAATCTCAGCCTCTTGGGCTTTCTGTGTGTATTTATCCGGCAGACATTGACTAAACTTTTGCTCTTCACAAGGAGACTCTGAGCTAGGCCCTGGGTATAAAGAAACATAAGAAAAGACCTCTCCTTTTGTGTCTACCAAGCAAGGGAGAAGGGTATATAAATAAATAACTGTAAAGTGTGTCAAGTCCCTGTTAGAGGTCAAGTGGCAGGACGGACAGGGTTGCTATGGAACGGCACAGAGGCAGCCTGCAGACCCCACCAAGCTGCTCTCCCCAGCCTGTTCTCTCTTTGATTTTTCCAGATACCCGTCTTTCTTCATGTGCCCCCAGTCCAACCTGGTGATGAGGAAGATAAGGATAAATGTTTAATGTGGTTGTGCGCCCACTTCCAATTCACCCTAGATGTCACCTGTGTAATTTTCCAAGCTTTTATGAGAAAGTGAATTGAATGATAATACCATCTGTTTGAATATGGAAGTGAGACACAAGGTCACAGCAGGGCCTTCTCTCCATAATCTGTTGTGGTAGGGAAATGGCGAAAAAGAAATATGGTTGGTCTGTGTGATACTTAGACTTACTGGAGAGGGAGACACTTTATTGCTCTGAAAGCCTTACCTTCCAAGGGCATTTGAAACCAGCCCTTGTTTCCAATCTGGCTGAGTTGCTGAACCCTGAAGGTTTAATCCTTATTACTGATAAGAAAGAAAGAATGTGACTTATCACTCCAATCTCTGCAGAGACGGAAGGAAAAACTATTTCTTGGAATGTGATTACATGTTATTTGACAGCTTTTTGGTTGGCCCAGCTATTTAGGTGTTTGAATAAGTAAACTCAATCAAGGGGGGTTTGAGTATTATTTACTTTATAAATGTGATAGTTCCTTTTTGGAGTGGTCCTGCTCTTGCCCCTTTCCTCTACCCTTCAAACAGAGTTTAAATATTTGCCAGTGCAGATGTTTGATTTTTATCTTAGCTCTTTCTTTGTTTAACTTTATTCTCATGGGTGGTTAAGTGGACGATAAGGAGGTTCTTGTTTAATTCTTTTCAACTGGTGTTGCTCAAATATTTGGAGAGCAAATGCTTCCCAGAAAGAATGAGCGGGAACCTGGTTGAATAGAGGTGAAGAGATATGTCTCTGTGTCATATCACAGTAAACCAGACCCTGTTAGGCTGTTACTAGGGCCCAGGGGCTTAGTAGGCCTTAGTGTGTTTCTCAGTGTCCAGAACCTTCCTTTAGCAGCTCCTGCAGTTACTGGTGAAGAGTTTTCGCCACCTTTGTTTTCCAGAAAAACGTGTGCTGTTCTAAAAACAAAGCTTGGTTATTCAGTGGCACTGGCAGCAAAGTCCTGCTTGTGTTGTGACCTCCCATCAGAAGCCTCTCAGCATTTCTTCCATACCCGCTTCTGATCTGATACCAAGTTTTGCTTTCAGAAGAAATGATTTTTTTAATCTTTTACACTTATTTCAGCATTTTAGCAGTGATTAAAAACAAGCAAACAAGTAAAGAATATTCCCTACCCTATTAGCTGTCATTACATTGGCTTTGTGTGTGGACTTGATGATCAGTTTCCACAGGGATTTGCTTTTTAATCATTACCTTAAAAATTCATCCATGAACAATTCCACATTTCATCACTGCCCTTGGAACCGACACTGTGGGTGTGATTTTTATATGCTATGTGATAAATGAGGCAGACTTCTCTGGAAATATTGAGAAAAACCCAGGTTTCTGAGTGATTTGCCTGGCAAATCACCTTCCCTAGGAAATTTAAACAAAGACCAAGAAAGGAAGTAAACCCCAACTGGTGTGTGAGTGGGGGGGGTGCTGGAGGGGGGGCGGGGTCTTTATATCTCTTTCTTTCTAAACTGGGACTCCACTGAAAAGTTGATTTATACTGTGAATCGAGGCTGAATGAAATCCAATTGGAACTCACTTGAACACTGTTTTGATGTAAGATTCAAAGCTTCTGCAAATTTATTTTATCTTCTACATTTGCTGATCTCCTGCTTGTAAATCCTGTTGAAGGAGAATAAAAATGACTGCAGCCTGATGGGAATTAAATGTCTGAAGTTCAAAGCAGTTTGCACATCAGAGCAAACGTCAATCAAATGAACATCTTGCAAGCCAGGCAGGGAGTGAATTTCTCCATGGGGAAGAGATCAAAGTGGGAGTCACAGTTCTGTTTTCTCCCTCGGGATGCAGTTTCGATCAGTTGTTCATGAAAGTAAATCCAGAAGGAAGTTTTTTTTTTTTTTTTTTTTTTAAACTTACAGGGGTTGGAGAGATGGAGTTATTTCTCTTGAAACTGAATTTCAGACACTGGTTTTATCTTATGAAAATGAGTATAGAATGCAGTTATAGAGTTGGGGTCTAAAGGAGATTTAGATCAGATTTTTCTATTGTCATTACTAACTTTTTAAAAGCACAGGCATGAGGAATGAAGCAAACCAAACCTCTTAAGTTGAATTGCCCATTCATTTTGTATGAAAATCTATGATTTTACCACTTCTTGGCCTTTCCATAAACCCGGAATTATATAAATGTGACTGGCAGCTAATGTACTTCTTAATGAAAAATCTTCTAAGTAACCCCTAAGAATAAGTGACATGTTTTTATAAAGTGTCCTAAGTATGAGCTTTATATTTCTCACATTCTCCAAATCAGGGCGAATAGCATGTTTCTTTTTATAAGTCACTTTTCTCAAAGGCATATGGGCATAAAATGCATTCCTGTCTTTGGCAAGGTGACTCTTCCTCTGGGGACCAGAGGTAGCTCAAGTAACAAGGATGGCTGAGCATGTTTTACCCCTGCATGTGGAGTCCAGAGTCCAGAAAAAGCAGCAGGCGTTGGAGTGTTAGTGAAGGGTAGAAAGATAAGCACTCTTCACTTTTGCTTCCAGTAGTTACTCCTGCTAGCCTAGCCAGTCCACCAGCCCTGTATATCTTAAGCCCCTATTGACACCTCCTTCTTTATCTGACTGGCACATCAGTGGTAGTGAGAAAAGCAGCAGAACGAGGTTGATTTCTGGGCTTTTCATGCTAACTTGACTGGCGAGTGAATGCTGCATGGCTGAAATTCAGCACATGTGAGAGAACTCACGGCAGTTGAGACTCATGAAATACAGTAGATGTTCAATGAATATTATGAAATAAAATGCCCAGAGCTTTCTGGTGACTTAACTCTCTGCCCTTTCTCGTTACTCAGTCAACCAGTAAGAATTTATGGAATGCCCCACCTTCCAGCAACTGTGCTAGACGTGAGAGAGAAATATAAATCCTCCAGTAACCTACAATCCCACTGGGGGAAGCTAAAATTTCTCAAGTGCATAAAAGGTTTTAGAGAGAATTGAGAATTCAAGAGCTACATGGGTAGGGTTTAGCCAAATAGGGGTTGCATAATAAACATCTTTTGGCATTTCACACACATTTAATTGGTATAGGGGGAAGGCAAAATGAATAAGATAATTTGTTCATTATTTATAATAAATCTTATTTTTAAATTTTATTGATGCAATGGTCTGAATATTTGCCTTCTCCATCCCAAATTTATATGTTGGAAACTAATCACCAATGTGATCATATTAGGAGGAATATGATTACATATATTAATATCATTAATATCAATATTATATATTAATATCATTGCCTTTGGGAAATGATTAGATCATGAAGGCAGAGCCCCCATGAATGGCATTAGTGCCCTTACAAAAGAGGTCTCAGAGAGCTGCCTTACCCCTGTCACTGAGGACACAGTTAAAAGGCCACATCTATGAACCAGAAAGTAGCCCCTCGCCAGACACTAAATCTGCCAGTACCTTAATCATGGACTTCCCAGCCTCCAGACTTGTGAGAAATGAATTTCTGTTGTTCACAAACCACCTAGTTTATAGTCCAAATGGACTAAGACAATTGATTAGTGTTTTGTTGGTATAAGCAGAATCTTAAAAAAAAATCTATATCTAATAGATAGGACTGTGATATTATGTTGTTTGATTACAAAATAAGAAAAATAGGAAGAAGACACAGGCATATAGTTAAGAAGCAGAATGGCATTAGGCAGCTTGGAGGAGGAAGGACCATCATGGGCCAGTACTAGGGAGAAATTTGAAAGAGGAAGAAGGTTGAGCTGGGCTTTGAAGAAAGGGTGGAGTGGGCACTGGAGACCATCACAATTGGGGTCGAACAGAAGAGCACATAGGGAGGGGCCAGTTTGGTTAGAAGCGTAGGATAGGAGATGGTGGGAAGAGAAGGTCGAGTAGATTATTGTTGACAAGTACACATCGTGAAACTATTTTATGATGGAGAAATGTTTATCAAGCACCTACTTTTGTTAATGAGTCATTGTCATTTTTATTGTTATAAAAATGTTTTCTTTAATGCTCTTAGAGATTATCTTTTCAGCAAAGGAAGTAAAACAACCTATAGTAGTAGTTCCCTGATGTCCCTGGTCCCATGAGCCAGCCTGCATTTCACAAAGGTCCAGAAAAATCTATGTATCCTCAGCATTGGACTTCAGCTCTCTCAAGGGTGATGCTGAAAGCGACATGCTGTCTGTGGAGACTTCATCCAGATAGACAAAGGCTCTCTCCAGGTTTACACATTTCCTGGGAAGATTTGTCCGTAACGCTCTTGAGTTGCAAGTTCTTCTTTATGTATCACTTATGTAGAATCGTATGTGGTTTGTCTCTGGAAAGGAGTTGAGTGATGGGTTCAAGTCTGTCTTAGGTCCCTGACTTGCTATGTGATTTATTTTATTTTTTTTTTTTATTTTTTTTTTTTTGAGACGGAGTCTCACTTTTTCACCCAGGCTGGAGTGCAGTGGCGCGATCTTGGCTCACTGCAAGCTCTGCCTCCCGGGTTCACGCCATTCTCCTGCCTCAGCCTCTCCGAGTAGCTGGGACTACAGGCGCCCGCCACCACGCCCGGCTAATTTTTTGTATTTTTAGTAGAGACGGGGTTTCACCGTGGTCTCGATCTCCTCACCTCGTGATCCGCCCGCCTCGGCCTCCCAAAGTGCTGGGATTACAAGCGTGAGCCACCGCGCCCGGCCGCTATGTGATCTTTGATGTCATTTTTCTCAACTGTGAAATGGGTAGGAGAAAGGGTTCATAACTTGGACAGCAAAGTCCAGATGTCAGCTGCAGACATACCTCAGAACTACCTTATTCTCTTGATGTAAATCCAATCAGAAGATCCTGTGTCTTCAGTCTCTTTGAGACCTACAGGGAAGTACTTGTGCTCATGCAGAAAGCCATTACTTTGCTTTATTTCTAAAAGAATCTGCATAGCAGGATTGGAGGATACTTCTCATTCCTTCAGAGCCTGTGAAAATCAGATTCCTTGGCCTTACCCCAGACTCACGAAATCAGACTCTCTTAACGGTGGATCCCAGGAATCTGCATTCTAACATGCATCCCAGGTGGTTCTGAAGTAGCTAGACTTTTAGTATTGGAACCATTCAACTGAGTCATGGTCCTCACTTGCTAAGATTTCTTGGAGCCTTCAGGGGATCCCAGAACAGGACTAGGCACCCTGGATGATGTGGATGGTCATAAAAGACCAGTTAATATGAGCACGTACTTAATGACCAGAACAATGCTAAGCGATGTATGCAGTAGTGAACAAAATCAACAAGACATGATGCTTCCCTTCATGGCACTCTTGTCTGTTTATGGAATCTGATCTATAAAAAGCATGAATAGAACGGTAAATTTAAAATTATGGCACATGCCTTGACAGAATATGGAGGCAGTTGACATAGACTTGGGAAGTCATCACAATCAGGATAGGCCTTTCTGAAGAAGGGAAACGTGAACAGAGACCTGAAGGATTACTAGACAAGTAATCAGGAGAACCTTCTAGCCTTCCATTGTCCAACATGTTAGCCAATCTTCAGTGACTATTTACAAACTAAGACGAAATAAAATAGAAAATTTAGTGTCTCTGTTATGCTAGCCACATTTCAAATGCTCAGTAGCCACATGTGTCTAACATGTTGGACAGTGCAAAAATAATACATTTTCATCATCCCAGAGACTTCTCTTGGATTGCCCTGGTCTAGACCAACAGTGGTGAAACAGTTCTGGAATACCACCTGTTTTTGAAAATTAAGTTTTATTGGAACACAGCCATACTCAATCTTTTATGTATTTTCAGTAGCTGCTTTCACACTACAATGGAAGAGCAGTTGCAACAGTCTTTATGGCCCACAAAACCTAAAGTATTATCTATCTTTTTATAAAAACCTCAAGGAGGGAATAGACTTAGTGTGGCTAGCTATAGCATAGAGAGAAGTGAGGTTATGGTGATAGTGCCTTGCCAGCATGGACACAGCAGCAGCTGCTGTATTAATCTCTTCTTTTCCCTCCATCTGTGGCTTCTGAGGCAGCAGCCTTCTCGTCTAGACGAACTGGAGCAGGTCCAAGGAAGGGCAGCCACGTTGGTGAAGCAACTGTGTCCTTTGAGGCACAGTTGACATTGTCGGTGTAACTCTGCACTAGGTTAGAGCCTGGACTAACAGTAAAATCCAGCTATCTCCTTCTTTGAGATGATATGAAATAAAGCAAGACTGTTTTTAGCTTTTGCTGTTGAAACCAACATACCATGTGAAAACCTAGTCCCCTTGCTTGTACAATCAGTTCCATGTGTTCTTATGTGTTCTTATGTGTTAGGAGATGTGATCAACAGATAATTAAAGTTCATGCCAGTGGTCAAATGGATGTTGCTTTTTAGGAATGTTTCTCCTTGCTTTATAGCTTCTCTATTTGGGTTCATGGAGTTGCATTATTGGTTCCTGAAGTTTACATTTTAACACAAATTTTTAAAAACCTTATTTCAAGTTGCGTTTATGTGAGGATCTCTTAGAAACTTTGAGAGTCCCCTCAGGGTCTGAAATCCTAAATAGTTTACTTGGAAGTTCAAGATCCTTTGCTTTTGTTACTCCTGGATGAAATTCACTTAAAAATACTCTTTATGACTATATGTAAATAAGCTGGTATGTTTTCCTATTATATTCTTTCAGATTGTTGGTTGCTATAGCAATGGATCATTGATTCCACTAATATTTATTGATAAGCTACTAGCTAGAATAACAGCATTGTTCTAGCTCTAGTACTAGCATTACACTACCACTGGAAATCAAAAGACTTTTGCCTTATTTGCATGACAGCCTAGCAGGTACAAGCTATGTGTCATGCACTATGAGAGGAACTTCCATGCATTATTTTTAATTTTTTTTTATGGCTTTGGAAAATAAGTTTTATTGTCTTTTTCAGATAAGAAAACTGAGACCCAGAAAAATTGAATAATCTTTCTAATAGTGACAGAGCAGGGTTTCACATCTAGACCATTCCTACTCCACACCCATTCAACCTTCACTACTGTCTATTTTTGTACTTGGTCATTGGTTTTCAAATAGGATAATTTAAAGAGTTCTGTTTTACATGTAACATCAGAGCTCCCATCTGATTTTTTTTTTGTATCTCTATTTTGAATTTTGTCATCTATTTTCTGTATGATTTTACCAGTAGTACTGACTTAAGTTCATTGGAGAAAAGTTGATTTGAAGAATGGTTGTTTTTGTCTTTGAATTGAATTTGATTTCTAAAACCTTATAGATGCAGGTGTTCCCCCCACCACACACAGAGTTCTGAAATTATTTTTTTGAATATTTAAATCTAAATCACAGTTGTACTGTTTATGGGCTGACCTATATTGTACACAATGTAAACCATTATTTTTGTTGGTTGGTTTTTCTGGACTGAATAAGTATTGCTAATTCTCTCCTATTGTTTCAGATTCGATGGGAACTTTAATACCAATGTGTCTAGAACAATTAGTTGTGATCGACTTTCTACTACTGTTAATAGCCGGGCCTTCAATCCAGGACGAGACTTAAATTCAGGTCAGTAATCCATTGACTTTATAAAGATGAACCGTATTCTACCACATTCAAGTTGAATAAATATATTGCTTCAATTTTTTTTTTTTTAATTTTTGAAGAGAAGTATTACATACTTAAGATTGGATATTTCTTGCTGGAAAGTTAACCCTCAAGAGAGGGAGGAAGAAAAAAAAAAATCAAGCTTAGATCTTTTTTTTCTTTTTTTTTTTTTTTTTTTTTTGAAACAGAGTCTCACTCTGTTGCCCAGGCTGGAGTGCAGTGGCACGATCTCGGCTCACTGCAAGCTCCGCCTCCCAGGTTCACGCCATTCTCCTGCCTCAGCCTCTCTGAGTAGCTGGGACTACAGGCACCCGCCACCATGCCCGGTTAATTTTTTGTATTTTTAGTAGAGACGGGTTTTCACTGTGTTAGCCAGGTTGGTCTCAATCTCCTGACCTCATGATCTGCTGGCCTCGACCTCCCAAAGTGCTGGGATTACAGGCATGAGCCACCATGCCCAGCCAATATCTTAAGCTTCTACTGGATAGCTATATATTGTACATGCCAAATACCTTTCTATGCTCTTCAATCTATTAACTCATTTATCATGAATTTTACGTCTGTTATTTTAAAGGTTATTTTAGAGACCCAGCTATCTTTGCAATAGGAGGTATTGGATTTTCTTTGCATTCCCTAGTTACAATTTTTAATCTGTTTTGGAATTTTTCTGGAAGAATGCTGTGAGAGCTTTTCTATTAATAAACTTAGGGCCATGATACTATATACCAAGGTTGAATTTTCTTCCTGTTCTCATTGGAACTCAGCTGAAGGTGGTGTTAATAACTACTGGGTACTCATATTTATATAACGACTGGTTAGCTCCAAAGTGACCTGATATCTCCACTTTTTTGCCTTAGAGTTCCACTCCATATTTCTCTTTCTTTTTGTCTTATGTACTCTTGTTGATTGATACATCTCAGAACCTAGAGACTTCACCGTTTAAGAGCTGGAAGGAACTTGAGAAATAATGCCATCTCCAATCCTCAGATTTTACCAAGAAAAAAATCTAAAGCACAGGAACCTCCTAAGACTTTCCTTATTGCTGGAAAGACAAAGCATCCTTAAACATGAAGAACCATACTTCCCAAATTCCAGGTCTCATGTAGACATATAGAGCCGAAGAGAAAGGCAGAGGACCAGAATATTTACTTTTAGGGCCCCAGTAGGTCTCAGTTTGGGGCAGAAATTGTAATCTTTGGGAATTGTATACACAAATCATGTAATCTATTAGGTCTGAAAAGAGCAAGCTGTAAGTTGCATGTTTCTTAGGCATAATAAAACTATAGCTGCTAGATAAATGATCCAACCTAAATCTGCTAGGCATATCGTTTTTCATTGGTCAGATCATCTGGAACCCTCTGCAGCAAGTGAGGTTTACTATTAGAAAGGAAGCTAAATGAGCATGGTTTTCATTACAAAAATAACAAAAGAGGGTAGACAAGGGCATGGAATGAGCAGGTAAATTAACGGGGAGGATTCCACAACTGGCACAGGGTGCAAAGCTGGAACTCAAGTCTCCAAGTTCCCAAATTGAGTTTTTTCCCTAAAACATTCCCAGGTACACGAGAGATGTTGCTTGGTCTGAAGACTTGAGGTTGAAATAGTGATCTTTGAGTAGGATCAGATGTAAGTGTTCCAAAAATACTTGCTGTAATCCAACATTGTATGTAGTTAAATTTTTTACAAGTCATGGTAACTCACGGGTTGTTTTTTTTTTTTTCTTTTAGATAGTCACCCAGGCTGGAGTGCAGTGGCGTGATCATGGCTCACTGCAACCCCTGCCTCCCAGGTTCAAGCACTTCTCTTGCCTCAGCCTCCCAAGTAGCTGGGATTATAGGTGCCCACCACCACACCCAGCTAATTTTTGTATTTTTTGTGGAGATGGGGTTTCACCATGTTGGACAGGCTGGTCTCGAACTCCTAACCTTGTGGTCCACCCACCTCGGCCTTCCAAAGTACTGGGATTACAGGCATGAGCCACCTCGTCCAGCCTTTTTTCTTTTATTTTTTTTTTTGTTTGTTTGTTTTTTAAGACAGAGTCTTGCTCTGTCACCCAGGCTGGAGTGCAGTGGTGCAATCTTGGCTCACTGCAACCTCTGCCTTCTGAGTTCAAGCGATTCTCCTGCCTCAGTCTCCCAAGTAGCTGGGATTACAGGCACCCACCACCAACTGGCTAATTTTTGTATTTTTAGTAGAGATAGGGTTTCACCATGTTAGCCAGGCTGGTCTCGAACTCCTAAACTCACCTGCCTCGGTCTCTTAAAGTGCTGGGATTACAGGCATGAGCCACCGCGCCTAGCGAGATTTAAGAATTAGTGTACATTTATACAATAATTAAGTTTTAAATATTAGTGTGTATATAAGATCTAGATGGATCACACATAAACGTTAATAGTTATTTTTTAATGATGAAATAGTGGGATATTTTTACTTATTAATTTTCTTAATCTTAAATTTAGCATTTGCTGTTTTTATAATCAGGGAAAAATAAAACAAGAAGGAATTATGGACTACTTTCAAATGCATTTTCACTGCTTTCTAGTAGACAGTACCTTCCTTGACATATTTCCAATAATAGACCCTAAGTCTGGTGTTGAGATTCTAGAAGCTCCATTAACCTCCTAGCTGTGTGACTGGGACAGTAGGAAAGGGCAGGCTTGGGCAGACTGAGGGTGGGGTGTGCTCACTTGGGGTCCAGAGTGATGGTCCCCTGCCAAGACCACCCACATCAGTGGGTCAGATCTTGGAGGATCTGGAGGCTGTGGCAGCCAGGGCCTCATCCTCATTGCCTTATTTTATGTCTATTTATTGTATTGTTTCTGATAATGAGCACATTGTTGAGATCTAGCTTCATTGTTAGAAGTAGTGTTACTTTTTCTTAGTGAATACTCAGGCCGTTCTTCCAGGTTATGGACTTTAGCTTTTGCTCTGAATGAGTTAGAAGGCCACTGGGAGAGTTTACACAGGGGAATCTGGGGAATGGCCTCTCTAGTATATGGCCATAACCTGGAAGAATGGTCTCCTACCTATTAAGTGGAAGGAATAAGTACAACTAGAAGTCATTTGACAAATATTTATTAAATGCCTTCAGCAGAGTAAGTACTCTTTTGTTCTAGGTCAGGAGCTGTAAAACACACACACACACACACACACACACACACACAGCTTATAATCTGGAGGCCAGGGGCCAGGAGACATAGAAACAAGTGATATGTTAGAAGATGATGAATGCTATCAAGGAAAAGTAAAGCAGAGATGAGACATAGGGAATATGGTTGGCTGTCATGGGGAGGGGCAGATGACTTACTATTTCATCTGAGGGTTTGTGGGTGAGATCTGAGTAAGTGGGATTGTAGACTATGAGTTTATCTGGGGGCAGCATATCTGGGGCAAAGACCTTGAATTGAGTGACTGTTTGGTGTGCTTGGAAACTGCAAGAAGGCCACTGTAACTGTGGTGGTGTGAAAGAGCTGGGAGTAGATTAGGCCAAAGAGGCAGTCGGGGGCCAGGTCCCCAAGAGCCTTATTTTACTGGCCATTATAAGGACTTTAGCTTTTGCTCTGAATGAAATAGAAATCCATCATGTGGTGGGGGAGTTACATAGAGAAGTGACATGATTTGACTTAGGTTAAAAGGTTTACTGAGCCAAGGCTAGACTGGACAAGGCAAAGGTAGAAGTAGGGGAAGACAACTTAGGAAGTTACTCCAAAATCCAGGCAGCAGATGATGATAGCATTAATAGTGCAGTGACAGTAGAGGTGGTGAGAAGCAGTTGAATTCTGAATATGTTTTGAATGTAGAATCAGTAGGATTTGTTGGTCCATTGGATGGTGGGCAGGGTAGGGGACCGGGTATGTGAGAGTAAGAGAGGAGTCCAGAAAGACTTCTAAGATCCTTGGCCTTACATGGAGAAGGACAGAGTTGTCATTTATTGTGATGGGGAATGCTGGGAGAAGAGCAGGTTTGTGTGAGAGGCAGGTTATTAAAAGTTACGTTTGAGATGCTCATTGGATATATAAGTAGAAGGGCCTCATAAGCAGTTGGATATACAAGTCTGCAGTCTAGGGAATAGCCAAGGCTAGAGACTCATTGTGTATAGGTAGTACTAAAATCATGAGGCCCATTTAGATCACATAGCAAGTGACTGTGGGTAGAAAAGAGAAGGGCTCCAGGGCCTGAGTCTTGGGGTGCTTTACTGCTGAGGTGACACTGAGATGAAGAGAAAGCTGGAAAGGGAGCTGAGAAGGGCAGTCAGGCAGGTAGAAAGAGGACCAAGAGGGCTGTCTCCCTGAAGCCAAGTGAAGAAAGTGTTGCAAGAAAGAGAGATCAACTTTGTCACCTAGTCCCTGTATGCGGAGGGTCTAGAAAACCGGCCATATGATTTGGCAGTGTAGAGGCTATGGGTGAGCTTGTCAAGGGTTGTTTGGTAGAATAATAGCATAGGCTGATCCTAGAGGGTTCAAGCTCTGGAGAATGAAGGAGAGGAGTCAGAGGAAATAAGGACTTGAACTCCTGAGATTTGCTCAAAGGAAAGTTGGAAGGCCAGATGAGATCAAGAAGATATTTTTTAATTGAGAGAAATTATACTCAGTTTATGTGCCAAAGGGAATAATCCAGTAGAGATTGACACAAGAGCAAGGGGAGAAGATTGCTAGAGCTTTTTCGTTGATTAGGTAAGAGATACTGCATCACCAGTAGAGGACCTAGAAGCACAGAGAGTTTATTCATAGCAAGAAGAGGAAAGGAAGAGTACATGGATGGAGATGCTCGTATGATGATGGGTATGAACTTGGGGACACTCCCTTCTTAGTGATTCTGTTTTTTCAGAGAATTAGAAGGCAAGATCATCAGCTGAGAGAGAGGACCAGGGAATAAGCATTAAAGACCTGTTAGTGGCACTAAGATTACCTCCTGTTACTGAGGTTTAGACTGAAACTCAGTGCACAAATAATCCCAACAAAATGCTGATGTATTTCAGTGTGTATTTCTTAAGGAAGAGAGTTCAGATAGTTTGAAAATTCAGAGGGTCGGGAAGAAGAGTGTGGAGAGGGCAGAGGTAAGTAGAATATAAAGACCAGATCTTGAATTTTTATATTTCTATGAGCATGTCTCAAGTATTACCTACTATATAACAAGAGTTGTTCTCAGCACAGTTGACACAGCTAGATTTACAAGCAGATTTTGGCAATATTCAGGTATTTAAGAACCGACTTGCTTGCATTTGAAGTTTTGCAACATTCTACTAGGCAGTGGCTACATCCCAAAGTCCACATACTTGAGCAGTTATTTGTAATATGAGAGGAGTGGGATATGGTGAAAGGTGACCTCAGAGTTCCCCCTTTTCCTCCTGTACAGCTCATGCCCCTTTGCAGAGCAGAATTAATGTACTTTGTAGGTTATCACATGTCTGATATTTACATCTGTAAGATGTCCAGCCTTAGGCTCTTTCCGACTGTATATAATTCATCAATGGGCCCCTAATTGATAACACAGTTTCAGATTGCCTCTCAGACTAGCTGGAAGCAGACTCACATAAATTATAAACCATTCTTAGCTTCATTTGTCCAAAACTGGGTCATGTGTCCATTCATCCAACACACATGTGTATTCTTTTTCTTAAAACCACCCCAGCCAGATCCCTACTTTCTAAATTGACTCCTTGTCCCTGAGTCTATTCAAATAACTAAAGTTTGACAGTGCGTGTGTTATATTATGGTTCTGGTAATGTTTTGCTCAGGTTCTTTCCTGCTTTTATCCCTACTTTCTCACTCTCTCTCTTTTTTTTCTTTTAAATTCCTGCTGAGCTATTTTCTTGTGCATGGCCTGATCCCTAAAGAGAGTTTATTTGAAGAGTCCAAGAGAAGTTGCCTCTTGCTCTCTTGAGTTATGCAATTGAGGTGAGAGTGAAGTAGGAGTTAGTCTTTCTCACTGAAAGAAAAAGCGTCTGGACTTTCTTTATTGCGTTTGATTTTAAAGAGCATTTGAAGTTGCAAACTTCGATCTTGGTAACATTGCAGTCTTCATTGAGAAACGGGATTCATGGGGTGTAAGGGGCATTTATAAGTCATGTTACAGAGGTAAATGCTATAGGATAGGATGTACAGGTGGGCCTTAGAGGCTGTTGATTGTTGTGGCTTCATCATTTCCTTCTATGAATGATAATGAGTAGCTATGTACTATGTACTATAGGTTTTTCTCTTTAAAATACCATAAAAATTACCTTTTAAATATGCATTAGAAAAGTTATCCTGGTAACAATTCAATGAAAAAGCCATGTTCTACCTGAAATAAAGAAGAAAAATCAACCAAGCTAGAAATTTCTCATTCCTTTTTATGCCCAATTGCTTCAGCTTCATGATTGCATTAGTGTCGTAAAATATGTAATTATTTATATAACATTTAAAAGCTGTTTAGTCACTCAGAAATCTAGATTCTTGAGCTTATATGATTCAGTTTATATTCATATGTATGTGTGTATACTTAGGTATATGCACACACAGAATTAAGGAACTAAACAAACAAGGTCCCTTTCTTTACCTGATTCCCCCTTCAAACTCTATTCCTGTACTATAAGCTTATATCAAAGTTTGGTCTTTCTTATAGTTTCTTATAACGACCCTATTACACTGACTTCAGAAGATTTTGTTAGCCATATACTGGCATATATACATATATACACAACATATGTATATAAATACAAATATATATACACACTCACACTCATACTACATATCATAATAGATATAGCCTTTTTTTAACTTAGCAAATGTATCCTGAACATTTTTTATTTTCATAAAATAAGATTTTATGCAGTAAAATCAATAAAACAAATCTTGTTTATTTAAGCTCCCACATTTAGACATATTGTATTAGTCCACTCTCATGCTGCTAATAATAAAGACATACCCGAGACCAGGTAATTTATAAAGGAAAGAGGTTTAATTGACTCACAGTTCAGCATGGCTGGGGAGGCCTCAGGAAACTTACAATAATGACTGAAGGGGAAGCAAACATGTCCTTCTTCACATGGCAGCAGCAAGGAGAAGTGCAGAGTGAAGCAGGGAGGAAAAGCCCCTTATAAAATGATCAGATCTCCTGAGAACTCACTATCACAAGAACAGCATGAAGGTAACCATCCCCGTGATTCAGTTACCTCCCACTGGGTCCCTCCCATGACACATGGGGATTATGGGAACTACAGTTCAAGATATGATTTAGGTGGGGACACAGCCAAACCATATCATTCTGCCTCAGCCCCTCTCAAACCTAACTTCCTCACAATTCAAAACATAATCATGCCCTTCTAAGAGTCCCCCAAAGTCTTAACTCATTCCAGGATTAACTCAAAAGTCCAAGTCCACAGTCTCAGATGAGACAAGGCAAGTCCCTTCCATCTATGAGCCTGTAAAATCAAAAGCAAGTTAGTTACTTCCTAGATACAATGGGGGTACAGGCATTGGGCAAATAGACCTGTTACAAATGGGAGAAATTGGCCAAAACAAAGGGGCTACAGGCCCCATGCAAGTCCAAAATCTAACAGGGCAGTCATTAAACTTTAAAGTTCCAAAATGATCTCCTTTGACCAGATGTCCCACATCCAGGGTATGCTGATACAAGAGATGAGCTCCCACAGCCTGGGGCAGCTCCGCCCATGTAGCTTTGCAGGGTAAGCCCACCACCTGGCTCCTATCACGGGCTAGCCTTGAGTGTTTACAGCTTTTCCAGGTGCACGGTGGAAGCTGTCAGTGGATCTGCCATTCTGGAGTCTGGAGGATGGTGGTTCTCTTCTCAAAACTCTGCTAGGCAGTGCCCCAGTGGGGACTCTCTGTGGGGGCTCCAACCCCACATTTCCCTTCCACACTGCCCTAGCAGAGGTTCTCCATGAGGGTGCCGCCCCTACAGCAAATTTCTGCCTGGACATCCACGTGTTTCCATACATCCTCTGAAATCTAGGCAGAGGCTCCCAAACCTTGGGTCTTGTCGCCTGCACACCCACAGGCCCAACACCACATGGAACCTGCCAAGGCTTGGGGCTTGCATCCTCTGAAGCCATGGCCCAAGCTGTACCTTGGCCCCTTTTAGCCATGGCTGGAGCTGGAGTGGCTGGGACACAGGGCACCACATCCCGAGGCAGCACAGACTAGCGGGGCCCTGGGCCTGACCCAAGAAACCATTTATTCCTCTGAGGCCTCTGGGCCTGTGATGGGAGGGGCTGCTCTGAAGGTCTGTGACATGCCCTGGAGACATTTTCCTCATTGTCTTGGCTGTTAACATTCAGCTCCTTGTTACTTAGGCAAATTTCTGCAGCTGGCTTGAATTTCTCCCCAGGAAATGGGTTTTTCTTTTCTACCACATGGTCATGCTGCACATTTTCCAAACTTTTATGCTCTGCTTCCCTTTTAAATATAAATTCCAGTTTTAGATAATCTCTTTGTTCACGCATATATGCATACAGTTTTAGAAACAGCAAGGTCAACTCTTGAATGCATTGTTGCTTAGAAATTTCTTCCTTGCCAGATACCCTAAATCATCTCTCTCAAGTTGAAAGTTCCACAGATTGCCAGGGCAGAAGCAAAATGCTGCCAGTCTCTTTGCTAAGCATAGCAAGAGTGGTCTTTGCTCCAGTTCCCAATAAGTTCCTCATCCACATGTGAGACCACCTCAGCCTGGACCTCATTGTCCATATCACTATCAGCATTTTGGTCCAAGCCATTCAACAAGTCTCTAGGAAGTTCCAGACTTTCCCTCATCTTCCTGTTTTCTTCAGAGCCCTCCAAACTCTTCCAACCTCTACTGGTTACCCAGTCCCAAAGTCACTTCCACATTCTCAGGTCTCTTTATAGCAGTGCCTCACTACCTCATTGCCAATTTTCTGTATTAGTCCATCCTCATACTGCTATACAGATAGTACCTGAGACTAAGGAATTTGTGAAGAAAAGAGGCTTAATTGACTCACAGTTCCACATGGCTATGGAGGCCTCGGGAAACTTGTAATCATGTTGGAAGGCAATGGGCAAGCAAGGCATGTCTTACATGGCAACAGGAGGGGATTGGGGTGGGGGAACTGCCAAACACTTTTAATGCATCAGATTTAGTGAGAACTCACTATCATGAGAATAGCATGGGGGAAACTGCCCCCATGATCCAATTACCTCATACCAGGTTTCTCCCTAACATGTGAGGATTACAATTCAAGATGAGGTTTAGGTGGGGACACAGAGCCAACACATATCGTGAACCATGAAAGCATAATTCAAATGAAAGTTATTATATTATCTTAATACAAAGTATCTCTATAATAGAAGTTTTTTTTATAGGAGTCCATATATCAATACCATTTTTGTATGCATGTACCTTTTCTATCATACTGTGAGATCACAGAAGCATTTATCTATCTTTATATCCTCATAGGCAGCCATCTTGTTCAGTCTTCACTGTATAGGTGCTTACATAATGTTTATTGAATTGAATTAATGTTGGTGGTTACTTATCCTCGTTGTTGCTAAATTTTATAATGTGTATGTAAGGAAAATACCTAGGTCATTGAAGGATGAGTCTAGGTAGTAGTATATAGAACAATACTCAGATGTTTTCAGGGAAAATCAGTCACGTGTTTGTTTGGCTTTCTGCTTAGAATTAATTCTCTCCCTCTTTTCAAAAAACCTGGAAGCATCTGTTTACAGCATGTTTTACTGAATATTTTAAGCCCACTCTGGAGCCCCACTCCTCAAAAAAAAAAAAAAGATTCCCTTCTAAATATTACTACCCATTGACAGTGCACATGGTCACCCAAGAGCTCTGATGGAGATGTACCAGGAGATTAATGTTGTTTTCATGCCTGCTAGTACAGTGTCCACTCTGCAGCTGATGAATCAAGGAGTGATTTTTACTTTCAAGTCTAATTATTAAAGAAATACATTTCATAAGGCTGTAGCTTTCATAGATAGTGATTTCTCTGATGGATCAAAGTAAATTAAAACCTTCTGGAGATGATTCACCATTCTAGATGCCATTAAGAATATTTGGGATTCATGGAAGGAGGTCAAAATATCAACATTAATAGGAGTTTGGAAGAAGTTAATTCTAACCTTCATGGACGACTTTGAGGGGCAAGATTTCAGTAGAGGAAGTCACTGCAAATGTGATAGAAATACCAGAAAAACTAGAATTAGAAGTAGAGCCTGAAGATGTGCCTCGACTGGTATAATCTCATGATAAAACTTAGACAAATGAGGAGTTGCTTGTTATGGATGAGCAATGAAAATAGTTTCTTGAGATGGAATGTACTCCTAGTGAAGATGCTGTGAACATTGTTGAAATGACAACAAAGGACTTAGAATATTACATGAATTTAGCTGATGAAACAGCAACAGGGTTTGAGAGGATTGGCTCCAATTTTTTAAAGGAGTTCTATTATAGGTAAAATGCTGTCATGTAGTATCACATGCTACAGAGAAATCTTTTGTGAAAGGAAGTCAATTTGTGTAGCAAACTTTATTGTTTTATTTTAAGAAATTCCCACAGCCACACCAGCCTTCAGCTACCACCATCCTGATCAGTTGGCAGCCACCAACATCAAAGCAAGACCATCCACCAGCAAAAAGACTATAATTTGTTCAAGGCTCAAATGATCATTAGCATTTTTTAGCAATAAAATATTTTTAAATTAAGGTATGACAGTATTTTTAAGACATCATGCTATTGCACACTTTATAGACTATAGTGTAGTGTAAAAATAACTTTTATATGCACTGGGAAACCAAAAACTTCATGTGACTCACTTTATTGCCTTACTCACTTTATTCCAGGGGTCTAGAACTGAGCTGCAGTATCTCCAAGGTATGGCTACGTGTTTAAAAGGCAGGCTATCATTGCTCCCTGGAAGGATTTCAAGTGACTCCTCTACAATTTTACTTGACTATTTTGTAGTAGTTGACATGTAAACCTCTTTTTTGAAACTCTCTCATTGTTTGGTTTCTATAAAATTACTTTCTGCTATTTATCCTCTTATGTCACTGTTTAATCCTTGTTTTTCCTCTGGGGCTCATTTTTCTTTATTCTGTTTGTCAGAGTAGATGTCCCCAGATATCCTCTCTTACCATCCTCCTCACCTCACTAATCATTATCTTCCTGAATGTTCTAAGTTTAGCCAGCTTCCCAGCTCCTGCCACATGCTGCTGAATTCACAATCTCTAGCTCCAGACCTGGTCTATTTCTGAGTTTATTTATCGAATAACCACCTTCAGGACACACATCTCTCTGTAATTTTCCTGTAGGTACCACAAAACAAACTTTCCTTTGAATTTGCTCCCCAGTCTGGGTTCCCTGTCATATTCAGTATTACCTTCATTCTGGTTACACTGGGAATTTTTCCTCACCATTTTCCACTCAGTACTTCTCCAGGTTTTATCCATTTTGACCTAACACGAGTCATTGTCCAAGTAAGGGTATGAATAAATAAGTGAATATTTGTCAAGTATTCACAAAGTACTAGACCCCTGGCTGGGCATCTGCCTATGTATTGCTTTTCTTGCTTGGTCTAGACACCTGGCTGGACATCTGCCTATGTGTTGCTCTTCTTATTTGGTCTGGACAGCTGAGTGGGCATCTACCTATGCATTGTTCTTCTTATTTCATCTAGACACCTGGACACCTGTCTGTGTGTTGCTTTTCTTTTTGTGGTCTAGACACCTGGATGGACACCTGCCTATGGGTTGTTCTTGTTTGGTCTAGACACCTGGCTGGACATTTGCCTATAGGTTGCTCTCGTTTGGTCTAGACACCCCGCTGGGTACCTGCTTGTGCATTGCTCTTCTTGTTAGGTCTAGATACCCGGCTGTGCATCTGCCTGTGTGTTGCTCTTGTTTGGTCTAGACACTGGCTGGGCATCTGCCTGTGAGTGGCTCTTGATTGGTACACTGACTTGTGACATAGTTCTCATTGTGCTCTATTTATTGAAAAGGAAATTTGGCTCAGATTCTGTAGCTAAAGATGAGTCTTGAATCCTGTTTCTTTTTCCCCTGCTACTGTGGTAAATTTAGATCCTCGTTTCTCTTCTAGAAGAATAATTAATATAGAAATCCCCCAAAAGGTTTCCCTGCTTCTCTTCCCTCTTTTTCCACACATCCTAAACACACACTGAGTATTTTGAAAAAATCTCCTCTGTAACTGCATTTCTCAAAAGCCTCTGATGGCTCCCTTTACATCTAAGCTCACGTTGGAGACCCTGCACCCCCATCTTGTGCTCCTTTTCCTTGAGTCCTCCGGGCTCTAGCCTCAGGAAATCCCTTTCATTTCTTCAGAATCACCCACCTCCATCACCGCTCCATACTTTTGGTCACATTATTGTTTCATCCTACAGCACGCTGCCAGCCGCCTCTGACATGTAAAACATTGCTTATTCCTAAGGACCCAACTTCCTTGTCACCTTCCCTCACCCTTCTAGATAAGAATTTCTTGTATGTTGTAACAGGTTGGCTTTCTGAGTAAGCAGACTCTGAGATGGACCTTGGCAGCCTATGGGGAGAGGGAGGAAAGGAGAATTGAGAGTGGGAGAAAGCAGGGCTTCTACACAGTGTCAGCAAAGGCCTCTGCCAACCCCAGGACTGCGTGGAAGCTGGGGTGGCCTTCAGGGTTGTGTTGGCTCAGCTATGACTCTTTATGACTTTACTCTATGGCACATTCTTACTGCAGATTTTTTATTTTTTAAGTTAGATGCCTACTTGACCTTGTGCTTATTTTTATTTATTTATTGTATGCCAAGTGCTCAATCTAGTGCCTTGCCCATAGCATGTACACAGTAAATTCTTATTGAAAGAAAGAATGAAAGTCACTAGGATTTTTGTTGTACTTTTGTTTCCTCTTCTGTATAAGGGAATAACCAAGACTTTTAAGGACTTTGGTGAAAAAAGGATTGCGATTGTGATTTACTGTTAGTTGGCAGTGGTTTCCTTAGCTAAGCAGCAAATCGGCACACATAAATGTCCCATGATGTGGAGTGACACAGACTCTACAAATGAATAATGGTATTCTAGAGTCACATGAAACCATCTACGATGAGCCCAGACACACAATATATATAAAACAATCAGTCCGTTGCTTCTTATTACCTCATAAACCATTTTATACTTTCATTTTATTCTTATCATAGATACCAAGGGCAATTATAAGCTTCATTTTACAGATGAGAAGTTCTGATCTACCTAAAGTCAATGAGCAATTGTTGGTATTGACGTGGCTTAACATTATGTGTCCTGACTCCTAGTCAACAGCCTCCCTGAGATAGATTGCTTAAGATGAAGAGATGTATTTCCATCACTGTAGTCTGCCTACTGACACTTGAAACTCCTTGTATCTAAAACCATACCTATAAATAGTCTCTCTACCCACCCAAACTTCCTCCTTGGCCCATGTTCCGTATGTCAATTAACAGCAGCTTCATTTTACTAGTTACCTAATCTTGAGACCCAGAATAAATTCTGACTCCTTCCTGGCTCTCCCTCGTAAAGAGCTTCTCTCAGGTGACAAGCATGTGGCAAGATAATGAAGTGTATTGGTGAGAGGGGAGAGGAGGAGAAAAATCAACAGACAAGTTCAATTATGATAAAATGCTAAGTGCTGTGATGATAAAGGTGAACCCTGGACACTTGACCCAGGTTGTGAGCTCTGAGCTGGGTCTTTTAAAGATGGTAAGAATTATCCAGGTGATGTGCTTGTAGCAAGCATGCGTTTTGGAATCTATAAAATGTGCGTGCAGAATGGATCATTGTTTAAGAAGGAGTTGAGTATCAGAAAATAAGAGTAGTGCTAAGCCAGATTTTAATGGGTGGTTTATATCAGTCTGAGGTGTTTTGTTTGAGTTTGTTTGGTTGTGTTTTATCTGGTTTTTACCATGAAGACAACTAACTGAGAGATTTTAAGCAGGGGAGGCAAAAGAGCTTTATGGAAAATGGAAGGAAGTGTAGTTAGCCTGGAAGAAGGAGTATCTGGGACCAGACTATTAAGGTCATCTAAGAGTGAAAGGAAGCCAGTGGAAAGGGGCCATGGCATAAACAAAATGGCTAGATGCAGGTTGCGTGGGATGGCAAGAAGTAGAGAATTGGTGTAGCCCACTCTTCTTAGTTGCGTAGCTGAGACAAGCGGAAAGATTACTGATAACTTAGGATATAGGAATGTTTTTCATCGTTACTGCTTTTTTTTTTAAGAGAAACTTAAAAATGTTTACATGCCAAAGACAGAGAAAGAAGCGAAGCAAACAGATGGGAAAATGGAGATTAATGTCTCAGGTTAGTTGCCCCAAACCAAACTGAACATCAGAGTCACCTGGGGTGCTTTGCAAAAAAAAAAAAAAAAAAAAAAAACCCAACAAAACTATTGTTCAGCCGCCATGCAGACCTAGTGAATCAGAATGTTGGCTTGGTAATCTGTGGGTTCTAAAAATTGTGATGATCATCTAGGCTTGAGAACTAAATTTTTGTTAATTTTCTGTTATTTCTTTATAAATGCTTGAAGATCAGCTTGACCTTTGGGTCCTCTGGGAATGGTCTACTAGATAGGAAGAAGAGAGAGTGGTGGAGCCCCACTGGTTTTGGATTATCCCAGAAGTTTATTCTAGATTCCCTGAACCCATGACCAGGCTGTCTCAAGTGAATCAAGGACAGAATGGACTGGTTATTTTTGCATTATATAATCAACCTAGAATGGACACAAAGAGCTATGAGCTCAGAACACAATCAGGGGTTTGAGAATGCCTGCTCCTTAGTCTTAGACTAAAATACTAACAAGGAGTTAGGAAAGGATTATTGAATTGCCCCCAGGAACAGGCTTGGTCAACTGTCATTAGTTTAACTTTTGCACTGGGCCTTAACTGGCGTGATCAATGTGGTGGCAGATCACTGAGCAACATGGCCTGGGTCCCATTCAGGGCGCAGGGTTTAAGTCACTCCCTGCTTTCTGAAGCAGAATATCCTTAGCTTAGAAAATGGTAATAATGGCTGGGTGCAGTGGCTCATGCCTGTAATCCCAGTACTTTGGGAGACTGAGGTGGGTGGATCTCCTGAGATCAGAAGTTCAAGACCAGCCTGGCTAACATGGTGAAACCCCATTTCTACTGAAAATACAAAAACTTAGCCAGGTGTGGTGGCATGTGCCTGTAATCCCAGCTACTCTGGAGGCTGAGGCAAGAGAATCACTTGAACACGGGAGGCAGAGGTTGCAGTGAGTCAAGATCGTGCCATTGCGCTCCAGCTTGGGCAACAAGAGTGAAACTCCGTCTCAAAAAAAAAAAAAAAAAAAAAAGTAACCTGTCTATGCCTTGGTTTCCTGAATAATAAATAAAACCTACCTCATAGATTAAAAAAATAGCAATAATGATGCATAATAAAACCTCAAAACAAATAGCAATAACAGTGAAAGACATTCCTATATTGTAAGTTATCAGTAATCTTTCCCCTTGTCTCAGCTGCACAACTAAGAAGAGTGGTCTACACCGATTCTCTACTTCTTGTCATCCCACTCAACCTGCATCTAGTCATTTTGTTTATGCCATGGCCCCTTTCCACAATAGTCTGGTCCCAGGTACTCCTTCTTCCAGGCTAACTACACTTCCTTCCATTTTCCATAAAGCTCTTTTGCCTCCCCTGCTTAAAATCTCTCATAGGGTTGTTGTAGTAATTAACTGACATGATGTAGATAAAAGCCTTACCTGGTACATGGTCAAGTGCTCAATATGCTTACCACCCCTGGAGCAGCATAAAGAGTATCCAGTGGTCCCTGAAATATATGGCCCCTCCAGAATAGTATATGGCAAAAAACAATACTCAAGATGTAAGTGGGAGGTGGGAATTGGGAAGGTGGGATACAGTATGATGCCAGAAAGTTTGTTTGGAATCCTCAGAATGTTAATTTATTTTCTTCTCCTCCAAAATGTTTGCTGTTGTACAGAACATTACTGAGAGGTGCTAAGTCAGTTTTGTTCTGTTGAGGAAGTATGTGTGTTTTCGTTTGTCAGTGTTTCTGTGTATTTAGGATAGCTCTTGTATTTTCTATTTGGCAAGTGCAGGAGGTAGACAGCTTGGTGTGTTTTTCTGAGTGGTGTGGGGCTGGGCATCAGGAAACCCAGATTTCCTTGAGGTGGGAGGCAATAAGCTTTCCATTACGAACATGTTCTATGTGTCCCTACCTCTGATGGACAATATTGTTGAGAAAAACAGAAGTCACAACCCAACAAAACTCCATCTTTTTCCCATAGATGAGGTGGTTTAAGAATTAAAGAGGGCAGGCAAGGAGTTTGGGGGACATGGTTGGTTTTGTTTTGACTGCAGAGGCTGATGACCTAAGAACCAGTTAGATGTAGATGGTGAAATTGGAAGGAAAACGTCTGGGGTTCAGAGAATCTGGGGCCCATCTGTTAGAATTATTTATGGAGAGTTTAGTATACTATATGCTGGAGGGTCTTGAGACTCAACAAATGGGAAGTGAGAATGCCTGAAACGGGGAAGGCATATTTTTTTCAGCAGCGTATCTGACAACAGTTTGTGTGCTGTGGCTGAAGAAAAATAAGCCAATGGTTATCACAAAATTGTGGGGTTTTGCTTAGAATTTGCATAGTAACTCTAATAAATAGTCAGTTTGTTGAAGTCCTTACATGGAGGGTGATGGAGGAAATAGAGCTTGTCAGAAGAACTGTTTTCTTCCATTTTACGATATTACTTTGTCAGTATTTTATAGTGTGGAGATCAAATAGAACCCATATTCGAGAGCCTTACATATTGGGATGCTCTGGGCAAGAGCATTTTGGAATGGTGGTAGGCACTGGAGGTCGGATCTAAGAGCACCTCTCTCTCAGGTACCCTCATCTGTATTCTCACTGCTGCATGCCAAGAATCTTCCCTTGGTTTAGTAGAAAGTGTTCTACACCCAAAAGCAGAGGGCATGATCGCTGCACTGTGCCTTACACATAGTCAGGACTCAATAAATATTTGATAAGGCAAGAAGGAGGGGGAAAAAGCAAGATGACTTACTAGATCCATTGGTCAGAATTTGCCTCCTCTAGTTATAATAACCGTATGGACATAGATAAGTTGCTTCACTTGTCTCAGCTTCAGTTTTCTGCTTTGTAAAATGAGAGTAATTACATTGACTTTATAAAATGAATTGTTACGAGATTTCAAAAATATATAAGCAAAATATCTAGAATGATACCTGGTCTCTTATTGTTATTTTTATCTAAATCTCATCTCCCTCTTTACTTATTATCATCTGCTTGGCACCCTGGGAATTTTTTGTTGGTAAAGGTTTAGAGAAGGAGAAGTGGGCTGGCAGCACCATATCTTATCAGTTTTTTCATCCAGGCATCATAGGCCTTCAATGTTTTAATTTTTTAAAGCAGTTTGGACTTTTCTGAGCTGCTGTGAACTTTTGTTAATATAAAATAGAGACCATATTGACTTTGGAAACAGTGAGTATCTATATATCTTCCCTCCCTACCTACATGTAGCTGTTTAGAAATGTGACTTAATGGTGATCACCACAGAGACTGTCCTTACAGTGAAACCTCCTTTGTAAGCAGAGTTCTAATTCATGTGAATATTAAAATCAACAGGAGTACAATTGTCCCTTAAAGTAGAGATAGACCTCATCCCCTCCTAAGGGGTTCACAGATAGAATTAAGAGATTCATCCATTTGGATGTTAAATAAATTAGGTCTTTATTTTAATTGATCTCTACTTCAATCATAAATTAATGTAACAATCCACAGTGTACTTTTCATGCCAGCGATTTTTGCCATCAAAGAAATCATGGCAATTTTCATCTCACATAACAGTCGTTGAATATGTCTTGAAATATCATGTATGCTCATCATGATTTCCAAATCATGGAAGGTATGAGACCTACCATACTCTTTCTTTCTTAACGCACTAACCTTTCTTAATGCATTAATGGGAAGCAAATATATTATCATAAACTTACATTTGTAATATTTTGGAAACTATTTTTTATAATAAGTTTCTTTTGTAATCTTAAATGTTTTATTTGTATGCTTTACAAAGATTCTGTCTTCTCCAGACTACCAAAGCATTTATGGAACAGAAACTATTAAGATCCTATGCCTTAGAGTTGGTTGGAGGAGGAATGTCCCGAACTTACAGCCAACTAGAAAGATTCCCACTACACGGTCTTTACTGGGACCAAATTCATCTTCCACTGGCTCACTGATAGTCTGCTGGGCTCTATCCAAATAAGCTTAAATTATTAGGTATCATTCCTGCTTGTAAGGGTTTTAGAGTAAAAGATTTTATGGTTGCTCTGATAATTAATACTTAAAATGGTAAATACTTGAAATGCTTGTAATGAGAATACTTGAAATGAGAAAACACTTCCTCTTGCCCTTGCTCATCAGTGGTCACAGTGAGCTACCTGTGATGGCTCTGTGTTTTCAAAAGACTGACGTTAAATTTTCTCCATATGTTCATCTAAATAACCTTTCCCTGGTACCACTTGGACATTCCTTATATATAGTCTTGGGTCATTGATAGTAGTCTCATAGTGCTGACTTATATCTTCTAAGTCCGCAGGAGTGAGGATGCTCCCCTCTTCCCCTTTTTTTGTATAAACTTGATCAAAGCCAGCTGGAAGTTTGTTCTTCCTCTGTAGTTGTAAATCTGTGTACTTCCTTCCCCATGGAGCTTAAGGCTTCCTATGTAAGAGATACTAAACACATAGCTACATAAAGAATACACAGGACGTTACCAGTTTTTGCTACGAAGGAAAATACCAGGTACTATAAGAGAGGATAAGAATCAAGAGTGGTCAGGGGAGGATCTCTGAGAAGGTGGAATTTCAGGCAAAACCTGAAGGATTAAAAAAGAGCTATATGAAAAGTGAAGAAAGAATTTTCCCAGGCCTAAGGATCACCTTGTACCAAGGGCACATTTGTGGAACTGAAAGAATTGGCTCTTGATGTACAGTGTACTGAGTTGAAGGGGCAAGAGGTGAGGTTGGAGAATAGGAAGGAGCCAGGTCATGCAGGGCCTTGTAGAGTTTGAATTTAATGCTGAGCGTAGTACAGTAGGGAACCTTTGAAAGGTTTTAAGCAAAGCAACAGGGGATTTGATTTACATTTTAGAAAGAAGCCTTTGGATGCTATATAGAGAGTAAATTTAAGGTCAGACAGCTTGCCAGTCTTAAGAGATGGGACTTGAACCTGTGGCTTTTCATTCCCAGCCCATTCTGATTCACCAGGGTCTTTTTTCTAGTTGATAAGTACCAACCCGAATTAAATAGAAAATGCAAAGTAGCACCAGGCCATTTCCAAATGGCTTTCTTGTACTTGCTCAAGTTGACAGTGAAAAATAAAAGCCACCTAAGGCTCATGTCTCTAACCTGTTGAACAACTCAAAATAATTAAGAACTCGCAACTATACCATTTCTCAGTTATATAAAAACCCCATCTCTTATCTAGCATATGCTGTTTAGTGTTTAAGCTTGCTCAGAGTCATACATGCACTATCAGCTCTGCCTATTAAGCAGTAGCTTGTGTCTGTGCGATTTTCCAGGTAAACCAGCCTGAACTACCCAGCTAATGTTTGCCAGCTTTAGCCGTTTAGCAGTTTATTTTTCTTTATAAGATTAAATGGTCAGTTTCACCTTAGGTTTTATTCCAATTATGAAATCATTTCGTTTTGTTATGCCTCTGCTTAGTTGTACTTATTTACATTGTATGTACAAACTAATCTGTTATTTTGATTGAGAAACCCCTACATGTTTATATATTTATTCTGCCTCTCAAGAATACTGAGTAAGTTTTTTATCTGTTGATTGCTAATTCATCTAGCATGTATTTCTTAACACGGAAGTACTATATGTAGTGTTAAAGGCAAGCACACCTAAATCAATCAAATCACGCTGTGCTCTTGCCACCTTCAGCATGTTAGTTCTGCATCTATAAGATGGGAATAATGGATACATATGTAACAAACCTGCACATTGTGCACACGTACCCTAAAACTTAAAGAATAATAATAATAATAATAATAAAGATGGGAATAAAATAACAAACCCATAAGGTAATTATGAAAAGTAGTACACCATATGTGAAACTGTTTTGTATGATGCTCAATACATTTTCACTGTTTTATTAAAACAGTTTTATTGAAGTATAATTGACATCCAATAAACTTCACATGTTTAACATGTACAGTTAGTAGACTTGGACATGTATAGACCCATGAAATTACACAAGCAGACTTTTTATCTCTCCATTTATCTATTTCTATGCTGGTTGCACTGGCAAACTTTCTTAATCAAGGCAGTGGTGTTCGGAGAAGGGAGTGTCTAGGTTTTAAGACATATTTAAAATTATCATTGCTTCTATATTGATGTAGTCACAATATTTTATTTATTTTTTTATTAAATTTGGCAGTAGGTTGGGTTTGGTGGCTCACGCCTGTAATCCCAACACCTTGGGAGGCCAAGGTGGGTAGATCACCTGAAGTCAGGAGTTCAAGACCAGCCTGGCCAACGTGGTGAAACCCCGTCTCTACTAATAATACAAAAATGAACTGGGCGTGGTGACGGGTACCTGTAATCCCAGCTACTCTGAAGGCTGAGGCAGGAGAATCGCTTGAACCTGGGAGGCAGAGGTTGCAGTGAGCCAAGATCATGCCACTGCACTCCAGCCTGAGCAACAGAGTGAGACTCTGCCTCAAAAAAAAAAAAAAAAAATGGCATTAGAAGAAAATAAGATTTTAGAACTTAACACACAAACATACAGATCATCCCAGCCTGTGTGCTACAGATACCCATCCTGCAGCTCTCAGAGAATGTGTGCCTCAAAGTGAAAAGAACTAGGAATCTCTGCTTTAGGATACAGAGATAAATCAGGTATAGATCTTGCCCTCAAGGATCTTAGAATCTAGGGATGGAGGAGCTGGAACGTACCTATAACACCGATAATGCGGAGTAGAAGGTAGGAAGAGGTAAAACGCCGGAGGAGGATTTAAGAGGGTGCAGTAACTTCTAGCTTGGGGATGCACTTCACTGAGGAAAAAATCATTTATTGCCTCCTGCACATGTGTCTGTCTGAGGTAGGTGTAGGTGTGTAGAGCAATTCAGACAGATATAGACCCTGCCCATTAATCACTTAAATCCTAATGCTGTGCATCACTGCTCGATGGGTTGGGCGTCTGCCCAGCTTTTTTCCTGGACCACTTCCCACATTTTTGAGGAAAGAGTGAGTGTGAAGGACCCTGTGGCTGGACACCAGTCCAAGTTATCCAGTGGCTAGACACCTAACTGACTCATAGGAATGGGGGAAGCCCCCTCTGGGTTGCCTGTGTGGATAATAAGGCTCTCATTCACCTCCACATCTAGGTCACAGAGGGGCCGCTTGGGATGCACAGCACATTGATAGATTACTTCTGGGCCCCAGGGGCCTCATTACCATCATATCCGTCATCTTCTGCTAGTACCAAATAATGGATGTAATTTAATCAGATGCCAAAGGAGTCCTCTGCAGGAGAATTGGAGAAACCTTGCCTGAAACTGTGCTATAGTGTTGGAATGATTATAATGAACCAGAATGAACTTTTGTGGTGAGACTAAATGTATCATGCACTATATGAGTTCTGATTTATTTTTAAAACATTCTTGCTCCCATTGGCTCCCCTTTTAATAGTTTCTGTAGCCTGTTTATTGTTACAGATGTTACTTTTAAATGAGGTCATTGAGCTTTCCTTTACTTCCAAAGGCAATGTTTGCCTTTTTATTAAGGGGTTGGCAGGGCTGTCTGGAGAACAGTGCTAATGTGAGATCAAGGTTAAAGCTTCAGACCCCAGGAGACTAGGTGGAGAAAAAGCCTCCTCCATGTTTACACACACTCATGTCAGCCAGATGTCTCACAAAGGGCAAGTTTCCTGGCAGAGAGGCGAGAAGACAGGCATTGTGGTCACAAACTGCCTAGACTCTCATGGCCCCTTCTTGCCCACTGTGAAACCTCAGGCATGTCAAAAACAAACTCCCTGAGCCTGTTTCCTCAGCTGTCACTTGGAGATAATAATTTTTCTTCCTAGGACTTTTGTGAGGATAAAATGTGTTACAGCCCTTTGGTATGCATGAGGGACCTGGGAAGGGCACGGGGTATAACAGCTAATAGTCTAAGGCTTTGGAAATGCTTTAAGTCCTATGTGTAATATATTTTGCATAGCTTTGTTAGAGGACCGCTGACCAAATCTAGCTTGCCAGTGATTTTTGTAAATAAACTTGTATTGGCACACAGCCCATTCATTCATTTACAAATGTCTACGTCTGCCCTCTCAAAGGCAGATTTGGGTCATTATGACAAAGACCTTATGGTCTGCAAAGCCAGAAATATTTACTATCTGGCCCATTACAGAAGTTGGTCGATCACTGTACCAGACTGAAGGAAAGTTTCTATACAGAGATCTGGTCATTTAAAGCAGTGAGGGATAGGGGAAGAGTGGGAATTCAAAAGTGTTCCTGCAGAAAGTCAAATACTGAATGTTGTCACTTATAAGTGGGAGCTAAATAATGTGTGCATTTGGACAGAAAGAGTGGAATGATAGACACTGGGGACTTGGAAAGGTGAGAGGGTGGGAGGCAGGGTGAGGGATGAGAAATTACCTAGTGGGGACGGGCGCAGTGGTTCACACCTGTAATCCCAGCACTTTGGGAGGCCAAGGCAGGCAGATCACTTCAAGTCGGGAGTTCAAGACCAGCCTGTCCAACATGGTGAAACCCCGTCTCTGCTAAAAATACAAAAATTAGCTGGGCATGGTGGCAGATGCCTGTAATCCCAGCTACTTGGGAGGCTGAGGCGGGAGAATCACTTGAACTCAGGAGGCGGAGGTTGCAGTGAGCCGATATTGCACCACTGCCCTTCAGCCTGGGTGACAGAGTGAGACTCAGTCTCAGAAAAAAAAAAAAAAGAAAAGGAAATTACCTAATGGGTACAATGTACACTATTCATGTGATGATTACCCTAAAAGCTCAGACTTCATCACTATACAATATATCCACGTAACAAAACTGCATTTGTACCCCCTAAATCTATAAAAATAAAAAAAAAATTTTTAGAAAGTGTTCCTAAATGTCTATGGAGTTTGCTCTATTCTGATTTAAACACCTGAAACCTTAGTGCATGTTAAAAGACTGGTTTGTTGAGGTGAGAATTAAATGCTATATGTGGGAGCATTAGCACAAAGCTGTCACATGCAGATGCCAGATAGATGTTTGCTAAGTCGAGATGTTTGCTAGAGTTGAGTCTCCATTATGTTTCATCAGTCCCCACATAGGTATAACCCTGTTTGGCTCTGGGCATATGTTTCTGGGAGTGGGCAGGTTGACAGAGGCATCACCGTGGGGCACTTTTATGGAATAGTCACATGTTGTTCCAGCATTTTCTTTTATGTAAGTTATTGTTAACAATTAGCCTAAAATGAGGTTTATTGACCAATGTCTTTATCTTTGCCTCATGCTTTGAAATTGTTCCAGTGATAGGTGGAGCCAGCATTAAAGTCATACCTGAATATGTACATGCTAGAAATAAAGATGAAACTGGCATTTTAACACCAACCACAAATTTTAATGGCTGTCACATGTGTTAATTTTTGGAAAGCAATCAAAATATTTGCCATGGCTCAAAAAGATAGTCCTCAGATAACATATTGCTAATGGCAGAAAGACCTCTGCAAAGTAAATAAAACATTAAAAATGGCGATCCTCACTCGGATGGAAAAAGGGAGAGGAGTTGAATATATTGTCACTCCGCACTCTACATCGTATGTAGATGGCAACAGCAAATGCTATGCACTTATGTACACTCTCCTTTAATAAGTCATTGAGAGGAACTTGGCCTCTGGCTTCCTGTCTTGCTAATTGAGCACTCTCTGTGGTTACCCTGCTGTAAAGCTCTCACTCCCCTCCTCTTGCACACTGGTCATCTTGGGAGGTGGGTATGTTTTCAAGGTACATGCCCAAATGGCACAAGTCCACCATACTTTATAGAAGGCGCCTAGCATCATGCCTAGAGGGTCATAGGCAGTCACTCAGCACTTGTTCCCAACACCATCTCAATGACGACAGGTAGATCTTTCCTATCTTTGGATTTCCATAGCCCTTCTCTGTACCTCACCCAAGCTCTTAATCAGATACTGTGATAATTAATTAAAAGTTTAGTGTGTATTTCCAATCTCCCTCAATTAGTCTTTCTTTTGTAGGTAAGGATTTTTTTTTTTCCTCCTTACCTCCATTCCAAAAAGCTGTTCCCTGCCCATGGTAGGCCAAGAACAAATCATGAAAAGTTGATCAAAGCCAAGCAGACATCAGAATAATAGTGGATATAAATACAGTGAACTAGAGACAGCAGAGGCTGGAAGCAAGGCCTGTCTGTCCCAGATAAAATCTCGGGGCTGGGCACAGTGGCTTATGCCTGTAATCCTAGTACTTTGGAGAGGCCAAGGCAGAAGGATCACTTGAGGCCACGAATTTGAGGCCAGCCTGGGCAACATAGTGACACCCTGTCTCTACAAAAATAAAAAAAAAATTAGCTGAGCATGGCGATGCCCACCTATAATCTTAGCTACACAGGAGACTGAGGCAGGAGGATCACTTGAGCCCAGGAGATCAAGGCTGCAGTGAGCTGTGATTGCACCACTGCATTCCCGCCTGGGCGACAGAGTGAGACCCTATCTCAAAAAAATTTTTTAAATAAAAAAATAGAATAGGAATTCAGTCCTGTTAATACAACAAACCTTCAGAACAGAACAGCCACTTTCCTGAGTGCCAAGGAGACAGAGTAGACCATCGTCTTACCTTCTTGGAGTTCATGATGCTCTAGACGAGAGGAGGCGGGCACGTGACTGTTGCACCTGAGTTCACAGGGAACCATCACCCCCACAATATCCTGCAAATCTTTGCAGCTCCCATTTCATAATGTAATTCCTGATGCTACATATGGTATAAAAACATAGTACCACAGTTAGTCCACCCACTTTTATTTGAGGCCGAAGGATTTAGTGAGAAACACAGAGTCAGAAGAGCTATGTTCAAGTCATGATCTTACCACCTACTAGCTGTGCATATTCATTTGTGTAGGAACTATTTACACTCACTGTGCATACATTTTTCTAGGTTATAGGGGGGACAAGACCAAGTTCTTCATTGCATTGCCCTTAAAATGTAACTGGGGGTGGGGAGGGAGAAGAGAAGGATGAACTGGTATTAAACAAATGATATTTCAGATGGTGATAAATGCTATGAAGAAAATAAAACGCAGTGTTATAAAGGGCCATTTAATTTCTTTGACCTTCAGTTTCTTCATTGCAATCTGAAGATAAGACCACATATCATGTATTATTTTGTGAAACTTAAATATCCTATGTGAAAGCTCTTTGTCTACAGTAGAGGTGAAAATCCATCATCATGGTTAGAGTCATATCTCAGCCCTTATAGTCATATAAACAGATCCTTATTTGATCACATGGATGTTTAAAGCTTAATGTATTTTCTGGTCAAATACACCTCATGCATTCCTTCCTGTTTACCTTTGCTCGGAATCTTCCCACCACTGAATTTCTTTTTGTTCCATATCCATCTGTATAAGTCTGCTTGTATATCAATTATTACAATAGGGCTTGTTTTGTGCTCATCTTTGTATATCTTGCCAAATGTAAAGCAGTGACCAGCGCATAGTAAGTGTGTAATAAATAGCTGAGTCAGAATGGAGCAGAACAAAAGATCCTAAGAGCTCAGAAAAGAGAGGAAATTCTGATTGCGGGAGAGGGTAAGAAAGACTTCATGGAGGTCGTGGGACAGGATTGCACACAACAAGGTGGTTGGCACTTGGGCTGAGGGAATGGCAGACGCAGGTCAGTGGTAGCGATGCTGTGTAGATGACGGGGGGCAGTATAGCATGATGTAAGGAACACAGGAGTCAGGACAGCCAGGTTTGAATCCCAGCTTGGCCATTTACTGATGAGGTCTTTGATAAATCACTTAAGCATATTTTCTCGACTCCAAAGTAGTGATAACAATACCACCAACATCTTGGGGTTGCTTTAGGGATGATATGAGATAACATAAGGAAGCCTGTATTCCAGCACTGGCACAGAGGAATCTTTCCATAAGTAACAGCTTTACCGAATGATTATGGCCTGTCTTTTTAAGTACCATGTATGCTGTTTCCTTCATTGTGAAGTAAAGGCAAGGTTAAGGTCACAGGTCTAGTCCCTCTGGCGATGAGGCCTATTAACATCAGCCTATTAACATCACTGTTTTCTACAGTTACAGACTGTACCCCAAGCCAACTAGTGTGTGCTAGCCCAACAGGGACCAGCTCAGTGCGGGGAGAGATTAATGCAAATGAATCATTTGTACTGGAAAAATAATCCAAGACATATAATGTCATGGTACAATATTAAGAGTAATAACTTCACTTAGCTGAAACATTGTATTTTCTGTTCTTGGGGTATTTTTTAAGGGGCAGAAAGCAAATGTTTCATAGAAAATTTACAACCTTGTATCTAGTGGGATTTCTTCATACTACAAGCAGTTCATGCAAAACAGATGCCTGAGGAGCAGTGCCTGCATGCACCTGTGGATTTGGTGTTATGTTTCATTTTCCTTACCCCTCTAGTTCTTGCAGACAACCTGAAATCCAACCCTGGAATTAAGTGGCAATATTTCAGTTCAGAAGAAGGAATTTTCACTGTTTTCCCAGCACACAAGTTCCGGTGTAAGGGCAGCTACGAACACCGCAGTAGGTATGTTGACTTGCATGCCAAAGTTTTTAATTATTGCTTAAGAGTGATCTACATGAAATGTAAAACTTCTCATTTCTACTCATGGCTATGCCTTTAAGCTGTGGATTCAGAAATCTGTACTTGTTCTGAAATGAATTCACCATTTAGTATATGTGGATGTGAAATTCCAGGCAAGGGCAAATTTCAAAACCCAGAGCTTTTCTATAGCTATCTAATATGCCAAATATAAAAAGGTACTTACTCATGAAGCCAAATTGTGTGAAGCACCTAGAGTGTTTTGAGTTTCAGAATTCTTTGTTGAAATGTAAATGATGGTACCTTGTCTATAGTGCAGCCCTTGAAAATAACTTTATAACGTATCTCAGAGTAGTTTGTTATACTCAAATTCCCTTTCTATGATGACATACTGCATGAAATTTATGTGCAGATTTTAACTATTAGAAGTTTTGAGGTGAGCAGAAAGCATTGGATTAAAAATTACTAACATCCTGCTTTTCTCACTCACAGACATGACTTGAGATTCTACCATGTAGCCAGAAGGGCAATAATGGTGAGATAATTTGTATGACAAGACTCATTAATTATAGAACCCCCCGAAGCAAATATACTTTCCTATTTAATCCTGACAGTTTCCTGTTTGCAGTGTTAGATGTTTGATGCCAGAACATCTGGAGCTCTAGTGCAGGGTGCCCGCTTTTCACACCATTTTCTGAGTCTACACAATTACTTTAGCTTCCCTTCATCTTCACTTTAAATTGTATCTAGAATTTTTCCCCAAGGAAAATACTTCATCTGTGCTTTTCCTAAGATTTTTTTTTTTTTCCTGAGATGGAGTTTTGCTCTTGTTGCCCAGGCTGGAGTGCAATGGCGCTATCTCAGCTCTGCAACCTCTGCCTCCCGGGTTCAAGCGATTCTCCTGCCTCAGCCTGCCAAGTAGCTGGGATTACAGGCACCCACCACCATGCCTGGCTAATTTTTGTATTTTTAGTAGAGACGAAGTTCTGCCATGTCGGCCAGGCTGGTCTCAAACTCCTGACCTCAGGCCTCCCAAAGTGCTGGGATTACAGGCATGAGCCACCGTGCCCAGCCATCCTAAGATATTTTTATTGTGTGTATGGTTTCTTCCTTTCCCTCCCCACACATTCTGGTGAAGACTTGGGTGTCTTGGAGACTGGACCAGAAGCCATGACCATGGCTTCTCACGAGAACAAAGGCCACCATGAACCATCTAATTCTCATTTGCTTCTAAGAAGAGATAGGCAAGATGGCATGCTGATTTTAATGAAGCACCTGTGAAGAAAAGTTTAAAAAGGAAAGCAAAACTTTGTCAAAATCAGCAGTCACCTACACAAGGCAATTTGGAAAGTTTTCATGTATCTTCACCCTAAATCTGCACTAATTAGCCCTTGAACCTCTTTTCCCTTGTCTAAATGATCCACATTTCTCTCCTCATGGACTGAGATTCACATCTCTTGTCCTAACTGCTTTCCTATGATGCCTTTCCAAGTTCCCTACATTCCTTGGAAGTATGGAATGGATTTCAGGACATAGCAACACAAGAAAGCAATTGGTGGATACCAGTCATTCTATGAGGACTGCCCCCCAGTTTGTACATTTAACATCACTATTTATATATCCCGCTAAAGCAGCTTTTAACAACTTAATGTGACAATGCCAACACATATCCCAAGTTTCATTTATGTGAATTGAATTTGAACAACGGAAGTGTGTCATTTTAAAGAAAATCCACCCACCTAGCTTGGAGAATCTAAAAAGTTAAATATTTGACCTACTTGTCAATGTTGAGATGATCAAATTTTCTTTCTTTTCTGTACTCTGTTTCATTTCTGTAGCCACCTCTCCTGGATTCTTTTTATTGCATTTCCCTAGTGGCTCAATGGTATTGACTCATGAAAATATAGTGGTACTTTAGTAATTACTGCAGGACTTTGGGCTTGAGAACAACTAGTGTAAATTTGGCCAGATTTTGAGGTTTTTTTGAACTTTGCCTACATTTCTTAATTTGTGCCCAGGCTTTTGTGATTCAGCTGGCATCTAACATTTCACAGGAAAATCTAGTGTTTTAGGGATGTCAGTAAAGGAGAGAATTCTCTTGAGGCTGATTTGCTTTCTTAAACTCCTTCTAATTTGTTCCAGCTTTAAAACTGTGAATAGAGACCTCATTAAACCTCTTCTCACAAACCTTCCTGCACCGCACATTAGCAGAAGGCTGCTTTGATGGGAGGCATTTCTCCTTTGTGGCTGCTCCCAACCCCCTTTTTTTCAATGTTGGCAAACAAAAACCTGGCAAGAAGAGTGGCTATCACAGACTTGGACAAATTTTGATGGCACAGTTTTAAATGCTCAGATAAGGGGCCTTTTGGTGGCTAACCTATGTGAATTGTTTCAGTCCAGAAAGGAAAGGGGCCTCTTAGCAGGAGCCTTTGTGTGAGAAGAGAGAAACCAAACCTGCCATTCAAAGCTGCTCAGCATGCTCACGGGTTATAGGCTGCCTCACTTCTAGCCAAGCCCCACTCTGCAAGTCTGCGGAGGAGAATCCAACCCTGGTGTTGGGACCTTTTTCTCCTTGGCTGGTCTCTCATCCTTTAGCAAAACAGGTACACTGGGCAATACCAAGCAGAGGTTGTGCGTATTTTATATGAGGATTTTAACTACTAGAAGTTTTAAGCTGTGCAGAAAGCATTGGGTTAAAGATCACTAACATCCTGCTTTTTTCTGAAAAAAAAAAAAAAAAAAGAAAAGAAAAGTAGGATGTTAGTGATGCTGAAAAAGCCAACCTCCAAAAGGGTTTGCTCCTGAAAAACTTCTCTTGTCTGCTTTGATCTTTAAAGGCATAAATTACCCATCCCTGTTCTACAGACACACCTTGTTGTCTTAAGTATTCTTTTCAATGCACCAATATGGTTTCTCCTTCCATGTGGATCTCTCCATCCTTGTGCCATCCCTGGGAGAACACAGAGACCAACATGCCCGTGCACTGTAGTGTTCACAGCTGTGTTAAGTTGAGGCCCTTTACCTAAACCAAGACTGACCCCAGAGAGCTTCTTCTCCCTCCAGACCTATCTACGTCTCTACAGTTCGGCCGCAGTCAAAGCACATAGTAGTGATTCTGGACCACGGGGCTTCAGTCACAGACACACAGCTTCAGATTGCCAAGGACGCTGCTCAGGTCATCCTCAGCGCCATCGACGAACATGACAAGGTGACTGTGACCCTTGCGATCCCTATGGCATCGGGTTCTCCTTGAATGCCTTTTTTAAAGTACTTTATTGTTTTGTGATATACAGATCCTCCTTGACTTACAATGGGGTTATATCCTGTTAAATCCATCATAAGTTGAAAATGCATTTAATACACCTGAGCTACATCACAGCTTGGGCTAGCCTACCTTAAGCATTGTCAGAACACTTAGGTTAGCCCTCAGTTATGGAAAATCATCTAACACAAAGCCTATTTTATAACATAATAAAGTATTGGCTATCTCGTGTAATTTATTGAATACAGTACACTGCAGAATACTATATCAGCGGTTCTCCTTTGTGATTGCATGGCTGGCTGGGAGCTGCGGCTCACTGCCATTGTCCAGCACCATGAGAGAGTATCAGGAGCCTGGGAAAAGATCCAAAATTCAAAGTACAGCTTCACTGCCTGCCTATCGCTTTCTCACCATCATAAAGTCAAACCATTGTATGTCAGGAACCATCTGTATATTTTTTTAAATCCATCTTTAAAAGGACTTTGGGAAAAGAAAAGACTTTGGGAAAAGAGTATTATTCTAATATTTGAGGAAGCAGCCACCAATCCAAAAATCTCTTTCATAACTACCACCAAGCTTAGTCTTACACTTCTTTATGGCTCATGGTAAGGTTTCTAATTAGCCATGACTTTCACACTGGAGGTTACGCTGAGGAGGAGAGGGGTGGGGGATTTGGTTGCTGATGGATGGCTGAACTTTATTGCAAGATTGTTGGGAAGTCAGGGAGAAGGGAAAGCTGCTAGTGGCTGACTAATCTCTGGGACACCTCGGAGAGAGGTGTGGGTATACACCTAATGATAATCTGTTGACTGTGGACATTTTCTGCTTCATCATTTTGACTTTGCCAACTCCAGAGGTTTTGCTCACTAACCTAGTAGCTTAAAACACACACACCTCACTCTCTTACCCTCACCCCTCACCTCCAGGTTGAAAAACAGGATAGTTCATTGTTGCTATGACTTTTCTCTGCGTAAAATAGTTTGTGTGTGTGTTTAATGTTATATATGAACACAATGCTATTACTTCATCTTGGAACAAAAACCAAACTCTAGGGGTTTCCCCACTTTACCAATCCTTATGGATCCTCTTCAAATTTGATAGATTGATGGCTCCAGGGATTTATTTTGAAACTCTCAGAATCTGTTCTGTAGGCCTTCTCACTCCTTGGGCTCTTCTGTTACATAAATAAATAAATCTTTAAACGGTGGGATAACAAGTTTGCTTTGTTTTTTTTTTTTCTTTCCTGCAGATTTCTGTGTTGACTGTGGCAGATACCGTCCGGACTTGCTCACTAGACCAGTGCTATAAGACCTTCTTGTCTCCAGCCACCAGTGAGACAAAAAGGAAAATGTCCACCTTTGTTAGCAGCGTGAAGTCTTCAGACAGTCCTACCCAGCACGCAGTGGGATTCCAGAAGGCATTTCAGCTGATTCGAAGCACAAACAATAACACAAAGTTCCAAGCAAGTGAGTGCGTTCTCTCAGAGGACTTACAAGCATAATAGATAAAGACGGCAATAGGAATATATTGTAAATTGATCACACAATGATGTTTAGAGAGATTTTATTTATTTATTTATTTATTTATTTATTTACCTTGAGACAGAGTCTTGCTCTGTCCAAGCTGCAATGCAGTGGTGTGATCATGGCTCACTCCAGCCTTGACTTCCTGGGCTCCAGCAATCTTTCTACTTCAGCCTCCAAGTAGCTGGGACCACAGGCGTATGCCACCACGCCCAGCTAATTTTTATATTTTTGGTAAAGAAAGGGTTTCACTGGCTGAGACCGGTCTGGTCTCCAACTCTTGAGCTCAAGCAATCCACCTGCCTTTGCCTCCCGAAGTACTGGAATTATAAGCATGAGTCACCACGCCCAGCATAGAGGGATTAAAAAAAAATTGATTGGGGGTGAGGTGCGGTGGCTCACGCCTATAATCCCAGCACTTTGGGAGGTCAAGGCAGGCGGATCACAAGGTCAGGAGTTCGAGACCAGCCTGGCCAATATGGTGAAACCCCATCTCTACTAAAAATACAAAAAAAAATTAGACAGGCATAGTGGTGGTTGCCTATAGTCCCAGCTCCTCGGGAGGCTGAGGCAGGAGAATCACTTGAACCCAGGAGGCAGAGGTTGCAGTAAGCCAAGATCATGCCACTGCACTCCAGCCTGCGTGACAGAGCAAGACTCTGTCTCAAAAAAAAAAAAAAAAAAAAGATTTGGGATAAAATTGTCAGATGTTGTCTTCATCATCTTCTAATTCTAGGGTGTTAACTGGATTTTTCTCATCTTTTCCAATCAAAGATGGTCAGTCTGTACAATTTCTTGACTCTCAGAGCCTCCCCTTCCTGCCCCTTTATTTAGATCATGTCTGCACTTATGTCCCAAGGGAATCTCCACATCCTTTCTAATGCTGATTGTCAGCTTTGCTTCCTCTTTGACTTGGAGTGGATGTCTGCTTGTGCACATGTGGACGTGAAGCGGGCAGCAGGAATTCTTGCCTTGATCCTTCCTTCTTCTAACCAGCTGTCATTTAGATGAGCATGGCCCTTCAGATGTACAAAGGCACTCTAATTTAATTTTTTTTTTTTGGAGATGGAGTCTCACTTTGTCACCCAGGCTGGAGTGTAATGGCTCAATCCTGGCTCACTGCAACCTCCACCTCCTGGGTTCAAGCGATTCTCCTGCCTCAGCCTCCTGAGTAGCTGGGATTACAGGCATGTGCCACCATGCCTGGCTAATTTTTGTATTTTAAGTAGAGATGGCGTTTCACCATGTTGGTCAGGCTGATCTTGAACTCCTGACCTTGTAATCCCCCCACCTCGGCCTCCCAAAGTGCTGGAATTAGAGGCATGAGTCACCACGCCTGGCCTCTAATTTAATTTTTATGTATTAAAGAAAATCTGGAATTAGGATGCATGCTAAAGTAAGGGAAAAGATATTTGAAATGGGGCTCATGCTTTGAAACTACTTGAAGGAATCTTTCATTTTCCCTTTTATTTTCAAAAATCTGTTTATAGGCCGGGTGCAGTGGCTCATGCCTGTAATCCTAGCACTTTGGGAGGCTGAGGCAGGTGGATCACAAGGTCACGAGATCAAGACCAGCCTGACCAACATGGTGAAACCCCGTCTCTACTAAAAATACAAAAATATAGCTGGACGTGGTGGCACACGCCTGTAATCCCAGCTACTCGGGAGGCCGAGGCAGGAGAATTGCTTGAACCCGGGAAGCGGGTGGCAGTGAGCCGAGATTGCGCCACTGCGCTCCAGCCTGGTGACGGAGCGAGACTCAGTCTCCAAAACAAAACAAAACAAAAATCTGTTTATAGTTTTTTTCTTTGTTTGAAAACATTAATGTATCCTATTGAGATAAATTTAAAGAATACATTTTCAAGCCCTTCATTGTGTCTGTGTTTAAACTAAGCACTGATTAATGCAAAGCATAGTGCCTAGCATATAATGGATCCTCAAAAGAAGGAAGCTACTGTAATTATAACTAATGATGGTACGTGATGTGTTAGTTTTATGTCTCAGCATAACAAATTACCACAAACTTAGCAGTTTAACACAATATACATTTGTTATCTCACAGTTTTTGTGGGTCAGGAGTCCAGGTACAGCTAGGCTGAGTCCTCTGTTTAGGGTCTCACAAGGCTACCGTTGGAGTGTCAGTGGGACTACCGTTCATTCAGAGTCCTAAGGTTCATGCTAAGGTTCGTTCATGCTAAGGTTCAACAAACATGAGCTCACATGTTTGTTGGCAGAGTTCATTTCCTTGCAACTGTAAAACTCATTTCATTTACTTCTTCAAGGCCAATAGAAGAGCATCTCTTCAAATCCCTGGCTTCAGAGAAGGCTTGGGCCCTCTTTTAACAAGCTCATCTGATTAGATCAGCCCCACTTTCCCTTTTGATTTAATCAGATTACTCTTGATTGTGATTAACTCAAAGTGAGTTTGTCAGGGACCTCGGCAAACATCCATCCATCTTTGCAAGCACAATCACAGGAGTAATGGCTCGTTGCTTGCCATATTCTTCTTCTTAGAAGCAAGTTACAGGTTATGCCCACATTCAGCAGTGTACAGGATGTTGCTCATTTAGATCACCTTAGAATTTGGCCTACCAGCTTTGGCAAGCATCAGCTATCCACAAGCCAATATTATGGGGCGGCTGAGTGTAAAGTTGCCCTTGGTTCAGTAAGGTTAGTTAACAAGGCTGAACTCAAGTACTCAAGGCAGATTGGCCTGTTTGTCAACGCCAGCCACCTGTCAGCATTCCTCACTAGAAGTGTTCTTTCTACCAAATTCTTCTGTCATCAAACCATCTTTAAAATCTAGTTTTGATTATTATACTTTTCAAATAATGGAGAGAAATGTTAGACTAGCAATTGCAAACTCAGATGTCCACAGTGGCCAGGCAGCGCATTTGAGTCAAGTGAGCTGGGGGAAGGTAATGAGGATGAGTTGGAGAACATGGTCACACGGACACATGCACCATCCAGAGGGCAGCTGCTCCTCTGTTCAGTCCATTGAGCAGGAATGTCTGCCCAGTGCTGCCAGATCTTCTGTTTCAAGAGACGCCAGAAATCTGGATTTTCATGTGAAATCCCTGATTTTCAAATGTTGACATTTGTTCCAGCTTTAAAACTGTGAATAGAGACCTCATTAAATCTCTTCTCACAGACATTCCTGCACTGCACGTGAGCAGGAGGCTGGTTTGATGAGAGGCATTTCTCCTCTGGATTTTTCTCTGTTTGTTTTTCTTAATATTGGCAAACAAAAACATGGCAAGAAGATTGACCATTAAAGACTTGGACATATTTTGAAGGCACAGTTTTCTAAATACTCAGAGGAGCCCTTTTTAGGCCAAGTAAGATGTTTCTAAGGCTTAGCTCACTGTAAACTTAGTTTATAGCTTTTACTGACAGTTTAGAGAAAAAATAACCTAGATTAGTTTGTATAAAGAAAAGACTTCAGGAATGAGCGTTATCCAGTTTGTTAAGGAGTGGTCCCAGGGTACTGTCAGGCAATATAGCCCAGGAGTTATGCAGGTTATGAATTTCAACCGGTGATCTACTCTGAAATTTTTCTAACCTTGTGGATTTGTCTATATTGTTTTATTTTCTCCAGACCTGGATTCCTCATCTGTAAATGGAGGGGTGATAACATCCAGGATTCCATCATAAATATCCAATGCGTACTTCCTGTGATTATTATGATATTCAGTTTCCTATAAGACTTCTAGGTCCAGCTAAACTAGATCAGATGCCCTAGATGTCCTAAGTTGACCTCAGGCCCAAAGATGGCCAAGGCCTAGGCAACAGTGTAGCAAGGGCTCTGTATACACTTCCTAGAAGTTTATTCTACTGTTAACTCTATACATCACTATTTCTCTTCACTCTACAGACAATTATTTAATGTCTACTGTATATCTGGTGCTGTTTTAGGTGCCACATGCGAAGTTATTCAAATAATAAGACCTACTCTTGACGATTGTTGTAAGGGTTAGTCTGTACATGAAAGTAAAGTGTATGCCCACATTGGTAGCCATATAAAAATAAGCTACATGTCATAAATCATTGTTGGTTGACACTAATTTGCCTTATATCAACCAGAAGGTCTAAAACTTTTGTCCAATTCTGACCCTTTTTTCAGTCTTATGGTAGATCTTTAACTGACAGCATTAACATCTTGGAGTTGTTTGTTCTGAATTTGTTTTGGAGCTGATTAGTTGAGGATCATAATGAACTTCAATTAAAGATGGCTAAGAGTGGAGATCTAATGGTATGGGCAAAGCCCAAATTTGAGTTGTTCTTCCCCTTTTGATGTTGACCCCAAGACATGCCTGGTGGCTTATAGAGAGACTCACCAAATGGAGAGCTATTACATTTTCTTCCAGTTACGTGCTGCATATCTGCTCTACCCCAAGTCCCTGTAATTACTCGCCCCTAAAATTGCTCTAAGTGGGTGACTAAAAAGGGAATATCCCAATGCATTAAAAAAAAACAAATCAAACCAAATTTGACAGATCTGATAAGAATGGAAAAATAACTCAATTTTTCTTGAGGATAAGGTGGGAATGGAGCCAGGGGTTGGGCAGAGCCAGCAAGGATACTTACAGAGTTTATGTCTTATTGTTGGAATGGAAAGAAAATGTGCTTGGCTACCAAAGCAGCTCAAGGGCTGCAAGCCTTCTGGCCTTCCAGACATGGACCTTTGCCCTAGAAACAGCTCTAAATGACAGTGTATTTTATGCAGAATCATAAGGCTAAGTGAGAAAACTTAGAGACTAGGGTTCTCTTTTAGGTCACCCTAGATGTGTTCAGGAATTTATCACACATGTACTTTCGCCATGAGGAGATGGTTTGTGCCATACCGTAGATCTTCCTCATGCTGTATCTATATGTATATATGTTCCCTCCAACTAGGGACTCAAGCAATTTTTGTTTTTGTGTTTTTCAGTATGAAGTTTAAATGAACTGTTTAGGGTCCTTATAAAATAATTTACCGAACTGTATATACAACTGAAAAAATATTGACATCTGGTTGGTTGACATCTAATTTAAGACAAGAATATTCCTAAAGTGTGATTTTCTTTTTGCATCAGCATTCACTTCCTAATCTCTGATAACTAAATAGTGAAATTTAAATGTGCAGTTAATGTTCACTAGAGAATGTTCAGGTATCAAAATTGGTATTAAGTATTAGGAATAAATAAGAGGAACTTTGAATGTATTTATTTCTTAGAGTCAAATTTTGTTAAACTCAGTTCAGTTATCTGACATTCATATATTATAACTGTTAAATTCTCCATAATAAAGAATACTTAAATCTAAAATGGAAATGTATAATTTGAAGGAAATTCAAGCTTTGTGTCTTCACCACTAGGATAATTTTTTAAAGGGTAGCTATATTCATTAATTATTGCTGTGTAACAAATTATTCCAACACTCTGTGGCTTAATACATCTTCATTGTCTCACAGTTTCTGTACTTCAGGAATCTGGACACAGCATAGCTGGGTTCCTCTGGCCCAACGAGTTTCTTGAGATGGCAGTCAGCCTATTGCCCAGAGCTGCTGTCATCTCAAAGTTCTGCTGGAGAAATAGCTGCTTCCAAGCTCACTCACACTTGTGCTGGCAGGATCTTCAGTTCCAAGGGCCTCTGTTCCTTGCCTCTCCATAGGACTGCTTACAGCCTGCCAGCTGGCTTTCTTCAGAGTGAGAAAGCCCCCCTTGCAGAAGCCACAGTCTTTTTGTAAACTAGTCTTGGTCTTGATATCCCATCACCTCTGCTGCATTCTAGTCATTAGAAGTGACTCACTAAATCCAGCCACACTCAAGGGAAGCAACTACCCCAGGAGGTGAATGAATGTCAAGACATGGAATCACTAAGGGACCAAGTTTGAGGTTGCCTGCCACAGTCACTTTAGAGCAACCTCAACTAAAACACAGTAACAGAAACCTGAAGAAATATGGGTGTAACATATTACATAAATATTTCTCAGTAAAAAGATAAATATGTAGGATGTCCTAAAAATATATATTGAGGCCAGGTGTGGTGGCTCACGCCTGTAATCCCAATACTTTGGGAGGCCAAAGTGGGCAGATCATTTGAGGTCAGGAGTTCAAGACCAGCCTGGCCAACATGGTGAAACCCCATCTCTACTAAAAATACAAAAAATTAGCCAGGCATAGTGGCACGTGCCTGTAGTCCCACTACAGTAATCTCAGGCGTGAGAATCACTTGAACCCTGGAGGAGGAGGTTGCAGTAAGCTGAAATCACACTACTGCACTCCAGCCTGGGTGACAGAGCAAGACTCGGTCTGAAAATATATATATACACACACACACACACACACACACACTCAACATATATATATGTTAAATCAAAGAATTACAGATTAGAAAGAGGATGTAAAAGTCTAGCTTTCTGACTTCCCTCTTTTTATTGTGGTCATTTAGCCTCTGCTTATTTATCTCTAATTGTAGGAAATTCATCACCTTTGCTTTTTTTTAGTCAACCCACTTGACAGAAGCTCTACTGGACCAAAATTAACTCTCAGTTAATCTACCTCGCAGCCCTATTTGGAAAATAATTTCACTTCTAACTCAGGGGTGCTCCTTCAATCCAATGGCATGGCTTTTGTTTTCGTTTTGTGTGTGTGTTGTAGTTTCTTTTTTTTCTCTTTTACCTTCTTTTTTTCATCACCTTTTTGCTGATAGTCTTTATGTAAAATAACCAATTATTCTTCACAGCAACACTATAAGTCAGTCCTGTCATTACTCCCATTTTATAGACAAAGAAAATTAGGTGTAGAGAGGTTGAGAAATTTGCCTCAATTACCCAGACGCAGCTTGTACGTAGCAGAGCTGGGCTTTGAACACAGGCATCTGGCTTCTAAGTCCATGTTTCACTGCTCTACTGATGAGATTTTTAAATGAAAATTACCTAGAGATATTTAGTCTAGGAGCAAATAACATTATGTGCCTGAAGAGCCCTGAAAGAGTCATCATTTTAAAGCCTGGTCCTCAAGAAACGAGCATTCGTGGTGATGTTCCTGCATCACGGAGGAAAGGATAAGTCGCGTTCTGTGTCATCTGTCTCAGAAGGCAGGAGAGATTTCCATTTGTATTGGCTTAAATTACTATAACCATGGGTGCCTAAAGGAAATCGCCTCCTTTTATCTGGTAAATATATTAGGAACATCTCCTTACCTGATGCTGCATAAATGTGGCCTCATTGTCCAGAAAGGTTGGGATGGAAGAAAGGCAGAAGCAGGGGGATGAAAGCCACAGCATCAAATGGGAGGGACTAGGAACCGTGGGCTAGGCAGGTCCTCGAGGTGGGGACGTCCAAGGACATGAACAGGAAACTGAACTGCTGCCTTTAGCCAGAATCCAAAGAGAGCATTCAATTGATGTGTTTTTGTTTAGATACAGACATGGTCATCATTTACCTGTCAGCTGGCATTACATCAAAGGACTCTTCAGAAGAAGATAAAAAAGCAACTCTCCGAGTCATCAATGAAGAAAATAGCTTTCTAAACAACTCCGTAATGATTCTCACCTATGCCCTCATGAACGGTAGGTAGAGTTTCAAGATTTTCCTTTCAGATCAAAGATCCCTCTAAGTGTATGCTGCTTTAAAAAGAAGAAGAATCATAACAGTGTGCTTGGATGAAGGCTACGGGAAAAGGCAACCAGGCAGCTCTTTCTCTACCCGATGTTGGTATTTAGGGCGTGTAAGGAGGTTCCTTTCTCTTCATCTGTCTCTCCAGCGAACTGCTTGTTTCTAAACCTCTTCTCCACTTATGTGGTCTTGCAGAGGATTTTATACAGTGTCCCCCTGCCCCACCTTTTTTTTCAGTTCTCCTTCATATTCTAGGATTATCTAAGGTTTTAACTTATCTCATTGGTTTAAGCTGCAGGAAGCCAAAGCACTGACCTAGATTCTTCTGCACAACCCAATCTGTGAATATACATTTTCCTGCAGAATCACCACCTGAAGCCTCTTCTGCCACTTTCTCCACCTCAGCTTCCTTAGCTGTAAAATGGAGATAAGCATTATCTACCTTGCAGTGTTCTTGTGAGGATTAGCCTTAATGTACAGTAAACACTTATTAAAATGGATTGTGCTGCTGTTGAACGACAGAATGTAAAAGGGTTTAGTAAATTGGTAAATTCAAGCTACTACTCCATTTTTTCCCTTCTGCTATTCAACCTGTCCGCTAGTCTGAGTGTAACACAATTTTCTAGCCGTATTCTATCTCTCCGCCTGTTAATACATTGCTTTTCTCCCATGACATCTTCAGGCCCATCGCCCTCAGTATTCAAAGTGGCCATCTTCTCTTGTGTTTAAGAGGCCATGTCTTGGCTGGACACGGTGGTTCACGCCTGTAATCCCAACATTTTGTGAGGTCGAGGTGGGCTGATCACGAGGTCAAGAGATCAAGACCTGGCCAACATGGTGAAACCCCGTCTCTACTAAAAATACAAAAATTAGCTGGGCGTGGTGGTGTGCACCTGTAGTCCCAGCTACTCAGGAGGTTGAGGCAGGAGAATCAATTGAACCCAGGAGGCAGAGGTTGCAGTGAGCTGAGATTGCACCACTGCACTCCAGCCTGGTGACAGAGCAAGACTCTGTCTTAAAAAAAAAAAAAAAAAAAAAAAAAAGGCGATGTCTTGATCAAGCAGTCTTTCCCACCTACTATCTTTTGTTTCTCTTGTCAGCTGTGAAATTTCCATGCAGAACCATGTGGTTTAGGGACAGTGGGCTTCATATTCTGATGTGCTAAGGATTCCTTGGGGAATGGCTTTAAAATGCAGATTTCCAGGCATTGCTCTCAGATTCTTATTCAGATCCTCTTAGGAGGGGTTCAGGAATCTATGTTTTGGCCAGGGTGATTCTCTTCCAAATGTTTTCTAGACCACACTTGAGAGAACACAGGCTCTGATGTCTAGTGGTCCTTAGCTGCTGTCCACATTTGCTAGTCCTTTGGCTTATGGCAAGTTACTTAATCTCTTTAGACTGCAGTTTTAGCTGTGAAATGAAAATAGTAAAATCTACTGCATAGGGTTGTTGTAATAATAAATAAGCAATATATGATTGTGTTTAAAGTTCTTAACGTAGTACCTGGTAAAGAAAGGGTCCTCAAAGGCCGAGCTCAGTGGCTCATGCCTGTAATCCCAGAACTTTGGGAGGCCGAGGCGGGCGGATCACGAGGTCAGGAGATCAAGACCATCCTGGCTAACACGGTGAAACCCCATCTCTGCTAAAAATATAAAAAAATTAGCCAGGCATGGTGGCAGGTGCCTATAGTCCCAGCTACTCAGGAAGCTGAGGCAGGAGAATGGCGTGAACCCGGGAGGCGGAGCTTGCAGTGAGCCGAGATTGGGCCACTGCACTCCAGCCTGGACGACAGAGCAAGACTCCAAACGAACAGGTCCTCAAAGCCAGCGTAAGGAATTTATGAAAGCTTATATGGTTTCCTGTCTCAGATAGCATAGCTCAGAGGTGGAGCTCTGCCATCCAGGGCCAGGTCCTCTTTGTCCCCTGGCACTTTGTGCCTAATTCTGATAAGCATGTCTCCCATTATACTATAGTAAGATGCTCACATACTGTCCTCTCTCTCTTCTCCCTCCACTTTCCACAAGAATGTGAACTTCTCAGGCATGAACTATGTCTTAGTTTTCTTTGCATTCTGAGTGCTTAGCACAGGACTGAAAGCAGCTGAGGTGGGTGAGGATGCCTGGGCATGTGCCCATCAGTGTCATCTCTGACCACCTGTTGCTCTTTTCTCCTTTGTGTTGGATTCTTTCATTCATGAGAGGTAGGAAGGGTGAGAGAAAAGGAGGAAGGGAGGAAAATAAAATTTACTGACCACCTACCATGTACAACACAGGGTACTAAGGTTTCAGAGCTGTATTATACAAAGTTCCTGTCTGCAAGATGCTTGTGACCCAGTGAGGAAGATAGGTAGACATGGAAGACGAATGAAATTCAATAGTAGAAGAGTAAGGAGGCCCAAAAGGAAGGGATCACTTCTCTTCCATTAGATTTGAAAGTCTGCCTGGGCAGATACTTCCTTACTTTCTTGCTGTCACCCATTCCTTCACTGGTCCTAAATTCTTCAACCAGAGTCTCTTACACACTTTCTGTTACAGTAATTCCATACTTTAGAATCTCTAGTTACTTCCATCTCAGCATCCGTTTCTCTTCTCTTTCATCCTTTAATCTAGCCAGGCACACATCCTCACTGCCAGTTTTCTCTCTCTTTCTCAGAATGCTATTTCTAAGTGTGATTCACTAGAGTAGACACAATTAACCTTACTTACAAATAGGGAAACAGATTGACCAAGAGAACTGGAATAAAGAATTTGTTGTCGGCTAAAAATTAAAACACTTGGACCAGGCTCAGAGGCTCACGCCTGTAATCCCAGCACTTTGGGATGCCGAGGCAGGCGGATCACCTGAGGTCAGGAGTTCGAGACCAGCCTGATCAACGTGGTGAAACCCCATCTCTACTAAAATACAGAAATTAGCCAAGTGTGGTGACCCATGCCTGTATTCCTAGCTACTCAGGAGGCTGAGGCACAAGAATCACTTGAATCACTTGAACCTGGGAGACAGAGGTTGCAGTGAGCCAAGATGGCACCACTGCACTCCAGCCTGGGCAATAGAGTTATACTGTCTCAAAAAATAAAATAAATAAAACACTTGAACTACGGGAGATAAGAGACTGGGAGGGGTACCAGAGAAGTTGGGGGGATTGGGAATGGTTAATGGGTAATCATTGGTAATGGTTACGTTCTATCTAACAAAAATATAGTTAGAAGGAATAAGATCTAGTATTTGATAATATAACAGGGTGACTATAGTCAATAGTAATTTATTATATATTTTAAAATAACTAATACAGTGGAAATTTGATGTTCCTAATAGTACAAAGAAATGATAAATGATTGGGGTGATTCATACCTCGATTACTCTGCTGTGATTATTACACATTGCACAACTGTATCAAAACATCACATGTACACCATAAATATATACACCTGCTATGTACCCATAAAAATTAAATTTAAAAAGAGTTTATTGTCAGAATTAGAATGCACACAATTGTGGGAGAAACTGGGAGAAATTGTGGGAGAAAAAAATGAAAGACCCAAAATGGGGAGTTGACATCTCAGAAAGTTTAGTAACCAGGTTGGGGCCTGCTGGGAAGTCTGGGAAGTCTGGAAGCTAGGAACATGGAAGATCACTTAGGAGACCTGGTGTAGAAGTCCATGGAAGGTTGTTGGCTTTTTGTGGCTGCTGGCCCCTGTGTATGCTCAGTGAAGCATCTGGAACATGCCTGGGGTTGCTATCAGTGAGCAGGTCAACAGCCAGGGAAGGGAGCTGAACACAGAGAAGAGTAGGACAAACTGGAGCATTCTGGCCCCTCAGTGTCTGTCTCTCACCACTTCTTACTTTGTCCCCCAAATCTCGCAATACAGCCCTCACTTTTTGCACCTTTAACCTGGTAGCATACAAGAGAAGAGGATCCTGGGAAATGTAGTTTCTAGCATGACCATGTTGATAATAGGCAACCCAGCGTACTTACCAATCAGCCACCCTACTGACCTTCCTACCATCCCTGCATAACATCTCATGATAGAGTAGTACCTCATACTCAATCCTCCATAAGCTTCCATGACACGCTACTCTTCTTTGCCTAGTAGATATTGTTGTTTGTCACTTTTCTTTTACATGTTGAGAGACTCAAGCAATACATGACAAAGAAGGGAAATTTAGTTATTGCTCGAGTTTTCTTCTTTTATTGTTTTACTTCTGTGAGCTTCTCAAGGATATAAGGTCAGGTACCAATCGTGTCTTTGGTGTTAACTTTTACTCTGGAGTGTATCCCTCACCCCCTATCTCAGCTCTGTCCCGTGCAAAGGGAACAGTAATCTGATTCTGACTTAATTTGGCCCAGGTATTTTTTCCTTTCCTTTAGCATTGCATGAGTGGAGCAAAAGTCAAGTTTATTTAAATATAACGTGTTTTAAGAAAGAAATGATTCGCCAGGCATGGTGGCTGATGCCTGGAATCCCAGCGGTTTGGGAGACAAGGTGGGCAGATCACTTGAGGCCAGGAGTTCGAGGCCAGCCTGGCCAACATGGTGAAACCCCGTCTTTACCAAAAATACAAAAAAAAACAGCCAGGCATGGTGGTGTATGCCTGTAATCCCAGCTACCCGGGAGGCTGAGGCATGAGAATCGTTTGAACCCAGGAGGCGGAGGTTGCAGTGAGCCAAGATTGCGCCACTGTATTCCAGCCTGGGTGACAGAGGGAAACTGTCTCAAAAAAAAAGGTCGGGGGTGGGGGGGCGGGCACGGTGGCTCACGCCTGTAATCCCAGCACTTTGGGAGGCCGAGGCGGGCAGATCGTGAGGTCAGGAGATCAAGACCATCCTGGCTAACACGGTGAAACCCCGTCTCTACTAAAAATATAGAAAATTAGCTGGGCATGGTGGCAGGCGCCTGTAGTCCCAGCTACTCGGGAGGCTGAGGCAGGAGAATGGCGTGAACCCCGGGGGGCGGAGCCTGCAGTGAGCCGAGATCGCGCCACTGCACTCCAGCCTGGGCAACAGAGCGAGACTCTATCTCAAAAAAAAAAAAAAAAAGGTGGGGGGTGGGGGAAAGAAATTAATATTTATTTTATTCTGCCATGATTTTAGAAGTGGACTTCCAGTGCTAGAAGTATGTACACTCTCTATGTAGAAATGCTAAAGACATATGTGGTAGATGAACCATGAAAGCTTCAGATTCTTTTTAATGACTGAATAGTTCATGGTTTGGTATTGAAATCTGCAAGAACATGAGACAAAACCTTTTAAAAAGGCAGTGGTAGAATCTCAGTAGTGACTGAAATGATTTTGAATTCGTTTACAACACTGCCCATATGCAATCAGTTTCTAATCCTTTTGACTATGTTCCAACAATAGCAAACTAAAAAAAAAAAAAGTGTATTAAATTTATTTTTATGCTATAAATTACAGATGTTGTAGAATAATACATCCCAGTATGCCTAAATTTTGTACAAAGTTTTCAAAACCCTCTAAATGTAAAAAATTTGTATTAAGTAAATCAAATTCAGTATTATCCTAACAATATCAAGCATGAATATGTTTATAATTAAAATGAGCTTAAAGAAGCAGGGTTTGGAGGCATCAGTAAATGCAATCCATAATTCTTTCATTTAGTTGCATGACAGCTAGACTTTGGCAAGTGGTTTTATAGGTGAAGAAGTAACGAATGAAAGGATCAACTTCTATTCTTTAAAATTCTTGCAGTGTCATCTACTACATTAAATTAAATGCAGACGTGTTAATTATTACTTTTGCTTTTAAATATTAAATGCAGAAAATGAATTTTCATTATATAATTAACTTTTGGGGAGAACACATTCTTACTGAATGGGACTCCTTTATTTGTGCATTTGTTTTTCATTATTGCCCTGTGAAGAGGCCGTTTCCCCTCTTGACTATTTCAAGAAAGACCATGCCTCAGGCTTTGTTTCCTCAGCGGGAACTGGTATTTGTGTCCAGGGTCCATGCGGTCTCTGCAAAAACCCCTTTGGTATTACAAGACCTCATCCATGCCCGTATTTGATCTAAATAGCAAGAGGTTGAATGGATATAAACCATTTTGCTTTCTGTGGTCTTCTCTCGGCTTTCCGTTTTAGATGGGGTGACTGGTTTGAAAGAGCTGGCTTTTCTGAGGGATCTAGCTGAGCAGAATTCAGGGAAGTACGGTGTGCCAGACCGGACGGCATTGCCTGTGATTAAGGGCAGCATGATGGTGCTGAACCAGTTGAGCAACCTGGAGACCACAGTGGGCAGGTTCTACACAAATCTTCCCAACAGGATGATTGACGAAGCCGTCTTCAGCCTCCCCTTCTCTGATGAGATGGGAGATGGTGAGTTTGGATAAATGTCGTGTTAAAGGAAAGAGAAAAGAATTGGGCGGATAGAAATGGGCACCTCTTTCTCAGGATCATAGAGTTTCTTAGCACCCCTGCCACCTGTCCTATATCTCTGTATTGTACAGCAGAAATCCCCAGCCCAGGTTCTTCCTTATTACCCTGGCCACAGTACACATAATGGATGTATTCTCTGGGGAGGCTTTGTGAGGATTCTCGAATATCCAAAAGTTTGTGAATTAGAACTAAAGTGTAGCTTTGTATCATGGCACATGGGAAATGAAGCTCAGAAGTGCTGAGGATTCAGCCTCAGAGACAAGGCAACGCGGCATCGTCGCACAAACATGGGCCTGGCCTCAGATGGGTTTTCAGATTCCACTCTTCCACTTGAGGTGTTGTCCTTGGTAAGTTATTTAATGGTATTAATTCTCCATTTGGTCACCTGTAAAATGGGATAGTAAATCTTTCAGATTATTAGGATTAACTGGATAACATATATGACCTGTCATTATCTAGTTAATCTAGGATTCCCTAGATATTATAAAATATATGATAACACATGACCGGCATACCATTCAGTTATAATTACTGTTTTTATTTCACTTATTAAATGTATTTTGCCTTTGTTGTTATCATTGTTATTATTACTAACATCAGCATCACCGTCATCCTGATGCCTAAGTTACCCATAACAGGATGTTGAATAAAGTACTGAACCTTCACAGGGTTCAATTTCCTGACCTATAAAATAGAATCTGGAAAATATAACAGAAAATGCAACATTTCCCTCAAGGCAGTTGTGAAGATTAAATGCAATAATAATAAAACATCTAGAACAATGCCTAACAGTGTATTTTCAGTAAAAGCACCATCTTTTTCTTTTCCTCCTCCATCTTCTTACTTATCCTTTTCTCTATATCCTCCCCTTTCTCCTTCCTTGACAGAGAAGAGAATTGAAGAAGTAGCTAATTATTAGCCAGACAGACACCATTGCCATTTGAGATATTATATTTATGTTTTATTAGCTAGGAACTCTTATAAATATGGATTTTTTTTAAAACTCACGTGTAAAAAGTAACAAGCCTATAAAGAAGGTGTTTTCTAGAAACTAGGTAGACATTCTCTTTCTATAAGAAAGAAATAAGCCAACTGCCATTCTATCTCAATTTTTATTTTTAAAGAGACAGGGCGTGTCTCACCCAGGCCGGAGTGCAGTGGTGTGATCATAGTTCACTGCAGCCTCGACCTCCTGGCCTCAAGCAGTCCTCCCACCTGCAACTTCCTAAAGTGCAGGTGTGGGCCGCCATGCCCAGCCTTGCTTTTTTTAATCACTCCTGTTACTGTCAGGGACTGCAGATGTATATAGAATAGAAACTCCCACTTTTAGATAAGGTTATTTCCCTTTTTAGTGAAAATATGAAGTCCTGAATGCAAGTTACCTTTTATGCATGTAGCTTACATTACTGAGTGCCAGCCAAGCATTGTGCCAGGCAGTGATGAGTGAGGTTCACCTCCTACCCTCAGTAAGCTTGTAAGTCTGATAAGAGAAAGACAAATCAGTAATTCCTGTTAATACTGTGTGAAAGGGACAAAGGATGATGTAGAGATCCAGTTTTTCACAAACTCAGATTATATAGCCAAATTCTATTACTGATAGTGGTATCAGGTAGAGTGGAACTCCCTCGTAAGTCCAGAGAGCTACCCTGAATGCTTTAAACCAAATCACATGTAGAACTTTGCCCACCTGTTGCCTGATACCATCCAAATTTTGCTCCTTGGGGCCTGTATTATGAATCCTGTGCAGTGGATTTCAGTGATTGGTTTGCAGATCTATTGAATTCCTCTGCTAGAGTGTGTCTGTCTTTTCATCTTTGTGTTTTCAGTTCCTAGAATTATTGAGTGGCACATCCTCTGACTCCATGACATGAGGCTTGATTCTAGGGAAACCCATGTTTATGTGGCTCTAATTCAAAACCTACACAGATTAAAATATCAGTTACTGAACATATTTCTTTTTAAAAAGTAAATCTATGTGCTTTAGGTTAAAGTCCAGAGAGTGATTGAGGATTTTGTCAGTATAACAGGAGCTTAGCATACTTTATTTGCCATAATGGGATCAAGAGTCTTCTGTCCCAGTTGATAATTGAAAAGTAAGATTGTGTTTCTTTTTTAAGACTTTGTTCTCAACCTGTCCAGAGGAGAATAGAAATTTGAAGCGAGCAGGCATCTCAGTCACAGAGTATTTCTGTTGTACTTTCCTGATCTATGGAAATGGCTTTAATCCTAGACTAAAGCTCAGGGGACTGTGGTGGGCAGGTTGTGACCTCTGTCTCCATGCTGGTCCTCACAGTCTGCTCCTGCCGCTTACAACCTATTTATCCTGGGAGACCTGGGAAAAACCTTCTCCAAAATGCATTTCTAAAACCTTCTTAAATACCTGTTATTTTTAAACATTTTAAAACAGATAGCATTCTAAATGTGAACTGCTTAAAAAATGCTTTTGAAACCAAAATAGAGACCCGTTGCATGACTTTTCAGAAGCTTTTTCAGTGATGTGTCCACTTCTTCCTATCAAGTGATGCATTTAGTTGGCCTATGCAACCATAGCAACTCGATAATACCTCAAGTGGACATCATATGCAATTCTCTGTGTAGAAGCTCATTCTCTGTAGAAGCCTTCAGGAGTTTTAAATCCCTTTCCTGGGTGTTTCTAGAAGAATGGCTTTCTGATAGGCTGATAGACATCAAGCGCAGAAAAAAACAAAATCAAGATAAAAATAAACAATCCATCTTTTTGTTTAGAGTTTTCTTTAGAGCCATAGGATTGTGAAATTGTTGGGGATCGTAAAGATCATTTTATCTCACCCCTCCCCCCCATCTGAGGCATGGAGAGTCTCATTCCAAGACGTGGCACAACTTACCATACCCAGCAGGGAAGCCAGGAAGAGAAACCAGGTGTCTCGATCTCGGGGCCATGCATTAACCCACCTCTCTTTCTACATTTTCCTCCTGTGTGCTTTGCCCTTTCCCTAATTATCCTATTGTTGTTGTTGTGGTTAATGGCCTGTTACCTAAATACAGTCTTTATATTTTGAAAACGTTATTTAAAAAAAAACAAACAACAAAAATTATGCACTAGAGACTGTGTAGCCCACAAAGCCTGAAATATTTCCTGTCTGACCCCTTACATAAAAATTTAGGAACTCCTGGCCCAAATGACTGGAAATACATTCCTTTGGAAACTTAATTTCTCCTTCAGCTACTTGAAGTTCTGTATGTTCAGATGCTGTACCTTTCTAAATTTTTTCCCCTTGTTTTCACCTTTTTTTAAAGGATGCATTAATGGGGTATAGTAATAATACCATTTAACATTCCTTTATCCATAGTCTCTTTTGATCTAACATTTCCTAGAAATGGGTAAAGCAGCTAATGCTGTGTCTTTTAAACAGGTGTGTGAGCCAGGCACAGTGGCTCATCCCCATAGTCCCAGCTGCTTGAGAGACTGAGGAGGGAGGATCACTTGAGCCCAGGCAGTTGAGGCCACCATGAGCTATGATCGCACCACTGCATTCCAACCTGGGTGACAGAGTGAGACCTCATCTCGAAATATTAAAATTTAAAAAATAAACAGATGTGTGAACCAAGGCTCAGAGAAGTTATATCCAATGTCACCTGTACAATACAAAAGGGGTACAGGTCGACTATTAAGTACAGTTTTTAGATTCATTGTCCATTGATCTTTCAAGTTCAGCTGAATCTACCTACTTCACAAAATAGAAAAATGTATTTAGTGTTGCTGACGTTTTGCACTGATCTGGAAGGTCTTATCTTTTTAGGTGAAAAAGTAGTGGAAAACATAGAAATTGCCTCCATTTAAATTAACTGCGCTATCTGAGCTGCCAAAGGATGCTCTTTCCCTCCCACTCTAACTCATTTATTTCGCTGTCTGCAAAGGCAATGCTTGATTACTGGACCACATGGGAAACTTTTCTTCCAAACAAAATTGAGACAGCTGATAGAAGCCTTCATGATTCACCGGAGCACAGTTCCAGTCTTTGTCCAATTCCTTCTCTGCTAGTCTTTAGATTTATTTTGTTTTTAACCCATAGGTTTGATAATGACTGTGAGTAAACCCTGTTATTTTGGAAACCTACTTCTGGGAATTGTAGGTGTGGACGTGAATCTGGCTTACATTCTTGAAGACGTGACGTATTACCAAGACTCTTTGGCTTCCTATACTTTTCTCATAGATGACAAAGGTAATCTGCTAAATGTTCATCCTAAGAATACTGTTTTAGAACCCTAAAGAAAATAAGATATAGATATTCTACAAACAAAATAGGAAAATGATAGTGTAAAGAAGAGCATTGTGACTAAGATTGCTCATTTGTAGTAGAACACCTTAAAGATGGCAGAGTGGATCTCCAAATTACACATGTGTTTCTATGTTCTTTGAGGGGTAGGGAACGGTTATTTGTAACATCAGGAAATTAGACTGGAAGATTGAATGACACATAGAATGTCATCCTTTGACATGAACAGATACTTTTCTAAAGAAGAAATAATGCAGCCAACAAGCCTATGAAAACAACCGCAGTATCCCTGATCATTAGGGAAATGCAAATCCAAACCACAATGAGATGCCATCCTACACCTCTCAGAATGCCTATTATTAAAAAGTCAAAAAATAGCAGATGCTAGTGAGGTTGCAGAGAAAAGGGACACTTGAACACTCTTAGTGGGAATGTAAATTAGGTCAGTCATTGTGGAAAGCAGTGTGATGATTCCTCAAAGAGATGAAAACAGAACTACCATTTGACCCAGCAATCCCATTACTGGGTATATATACGTACCCAAAGAAATGTCAGTCTTTCTATCATAAAGACACCTGTATGTTCATTGCAGTGCTATTCACAATAGCCAAGACATGGAGTCACCCTAAATGCCCCTCAGTGATAGACTGGATAAAGAAAATGTGGTACATATGGAATGCTATGCAGCCATAAAAAAAAGAATGAGATCATGTCCTTTGCAGAAACACAGATGGAACTAGAGGCCATTATCCTTAGCAAACTAACTCAGGAACAGAAAGCCAAATACTGCATGTTCTCACTTATAAGTGGGAGCTAAATGATGAGAACACATGGACACAAAGAGGAGGACAACAGACACTGAGGCTACCTAAGGGTGGAAAGTGGGATGAGGGAGAGGAGCAGAAAAAATAACTATTGGGTACTATGCTTAGTACCTGGGTCACAACATAATCTGTACAACAAACCCCCGTGACACAAGCTTACCTATATAATAAACCTACACATGTACCCCTGAAGTTAAAAGAAGTTAAAAAAAAAAAAAGAAGAATGTCATCCTTTGGATCTTTTTTTTATTAAATTGTTATCTTAGATATATGTGGTAGATTAGAATGTTTTATAAAACAACAAAACAACCAATACCTCCAAAATACTCTTGATTAGACAGATGTTCGATAATTTAAGACATCTTTCCACGCTTCAAGAGTTTTATGTAAGCACATATAAAACAGGTTCAGTTTTTATTGGACTGGTGAGTTGCACAATGAGAAGTTGAGTATTGGGCAGCCAGCCCAGAGTACCCCATATTTCAAAACAGTGATTCAGTACTTCCTACAACATGTTTCTTATTAACATGCATTTTGTTTTCTTAATTGCAGGATATACACTTATGCATCCATCTCTTACCAGGCCATATTTATTGTCAGAGCCCCCACTTCATACTGACATCATACATTATGAAAATATTCCAAAATTTGAATTAGTTCGGCAAAATATCCTAAGGTAAGGAAAAGGTGAGGGTCATAGGATTGTTTTTCTCTGAGAATGGGACCCATCAAAGCCACATACAAGTATTTACTACAGAGTATAAAACAAGTGTATAAATTATTTTAATGTTATTGAAAGTATTCTCAGTAATGTTTCCATAAGAATAGCACCCAAGATTTTGCTTACTTTGTATCACAGATAAGGTCTCTTAGAA